>NC_035435.2:122629988-122943649 GCF_002127325.2 Helianthus annuus
CAATCTGGCCTTGTTCTTGATTACCATTCCACTATCATCCATCTTGTTACGGAAGACCCATTTAGTGCCAATTGGAAACTTTCCTTCAGGTAAATCTACTAGTTCCCAAACTTTAAGCTTCCTGAATTGAGATAGCTCTTCCTGCATCGCCTGGACCCAACTGGAGTCTTGAATAGCGTCTTCGATGTCTCGTGGAACTGATTGTGACAGAAAAGCTGCAAATAGCCCTTTGTTGATGCTTGACGACTGCCCACGTGTACGCACTCCTTCTTCGACTGCGCCGATGACGTTTTCAAGAGGATGATTTCGATTTGTCTTGTATCCAGCATTTGTCAGAGATTCAATTTGCTACGGAAGGTTGGTGAAGTGTTCGTCCATGTAAATCACTGGTGGATCATCTTCTTGAGTTGGCTCATTCACATTCCCCTGTGAAGAAGAAGCACCGTTTTCTTGGGTGTTCTCAGGCGAAGTGTCACCAGTTGCTTCATTCACAGCCAGAATAGGGTCAGCAGATGATGGAGATAGACGGGTGGTAAACGGGGTTAAACCAATGTCTGATGAGTCAAACAATGGTTCAACTTGAGTGTCTTCAACAGGTTCTGTTTCTGGAACTGCTTCCGGAATTTCAAAGGTGTTAAAAATCACACCCACATCGTAGAACCAATCAGGAGTACTTCCGGTGTTGGTGTAGTTTCCTTCTTGAAAATCAACATAGTAAGATTCAAGCACCATCTTTGTTCTTTTGTTGTAAACACGGTAGGCTTTCTGTGTGGATGAATACCCCATGAAGTAGCAGATATCACCCACTGCTTCGAATTTGATGAGATTTTCCTGAGTGTTTAGAAGGGTGCACGAACAACCAAATGGTTTGAAGAAGTCAATGAGCGGCTTTCTTTTGAAGAGAAGTTCATAGGCTGTCTTTCCATGTGGTTTTACAATGAGTACCCTGTTTAGAACGTAGCATGCCGTATTTACTGCTTCTGCCCAGAAGATGATTGGAAGCTTTGAGTCCACCAGCATGGTTCGTGCAGCTTCGATCAACGTTCTATTCTTGCGTTCAGCAACTCCATTTTGTTGGGGAGTTCTGGCTGCACTGTATTGCAGATGAATTCCCTTTTCTGCACAGAAGGATATGAAGGTTTGATTTTTGAACTCGGACCCATTGTCACTTCTGATCGACTTCACTTTTAGTTTGGTCACGTTTTCAATCAGCGGGATGAATGATTTGAGAACTTCAGCTGTCTCGCTTTTTGCTTCAAGAAAATAGACCCACGAGAATCGAGAGAAATCATCTGTGATTACCAAACAGTAAGAACTTTAGCAAGACTTTTAACACTAATTGGACCAAAAAGATCCATATGCATCAATTGAAGAGGCGCAGTGATCGTATTCACTGCTTTGGACTTGTGCGATTTGTTGTGTTGCTTTCCCTAGGCGCATGCTATACATTTTTCAGAAAATGGGAATTCTTTAATCGGAAGACCTCTTACTAAGTTTAACTTAGATAGTTTATTCATATTTTTAAAATTAACATGCCCCAATCACCTGTGCCAAAGCAGTGACTCTGATTCTGAAGCCTTAGAGATCAAGCAGGTTAGATTGTCGTTTGTCTTGGGATTCTTCATATTGAGCACGTATGTGTTGTTTTGTCTTGGAGCAGTGAGCATGATCATTTCAGCAGGAACAACATAACCGGGCTTGAGAAACAAGCATTCCATGTCATTGAAAAGCACCGATATTCCTTTATCACAGACTTGTGAGACACTCATGAGATTGTAGCACAGCTCCGGAACATAGTTGACATTCTCCAGCGTGAGGGCTTCAGACACCACATCTCCTACTCCAACAATTTTTCCTCCTTTCTCGTCTCCAGCGAAAGATACGAAATCACCATCGATGAAGCGAAAGTTCTTCAGAAGTTCCTTCAATCCAGTCATGTGTCTCGAACATCCGCTGTTCACATGCCAGATGTATTCCATGAGCATACGAAGCCATTTCTGGAGTTTATTCTGATATACAAAAATATATACAAATTAGCTTGATTTAGGAACCCAGATTTGCTTCATTTGGAATCTATCGTGGTTTTGACCCACGTTGACCTCTTTTTGTTTCCAAAAATAGGCAGTTGACTCAACCAGATTTTTAACAGACTTTTTAAGATAATTTAATTGATATGTGGAGAAAAACATGTTCTGGTTTAGAAAACTTCTTGGTTTTACAATGTTTCGCTGTATGTCCTAAGTGACCACAGCGAAAGCATCTTTTATGTCTGGGTCTTTTGGTGTTAGAAGATGATGTATGTGATGAGAGTCTTGAGCTTTCTGCTTTCTTCATTTTCTTGTCCACTCTGCTTTCATCTTCTGAGTATTCTTCATCACTGTCTGAATCGAATGAACTTTCAGACATGTTGTCCTCGCTTGAGCTTTGCTCTTCACTTGCTTCGTAACTTGACTCATTGTAGCTTTGATCTTTGTTTGAACTTTCTGAGTCTTGGTCTTCAATGGTTTCAGAACTTGAACATTCGAAGCTTTCATCATTGGTGGGTTGATCTTCACTTGAGGATTGCTCGGTTTCATCACTAGGGAATTCTAGACTTTCATCACTTGCTGTTTGATCTTCACTTGAACTTTCTGATCCTTGCTCGTCTTCTGAGGCAGTGATGCTTGAGTCTTCATTGCCATGATCTTCAGTGACACTCTTTTCTGAATCTGTCACACCTGTTCTAGAAGGAATAAATTCGGGAATTTCCTCTGTGAGGAATTTTCCAAAACTATTCTTTTTCAATTCTGGCACAAATACAGGAGATTCACAAGCAACTTTATCATCACAAAACACATAATTTAAATCATGACATTCAGACACACAATGTTCACGATCACGGGTCTCAAATGTAGGCACATGACCCTTATAGTCATCCGAAGATTTAAATTTAGGCACTCAGCCATTACAGTCATGCATCCAACTTAAATTATTACATTCATCCTTAACATTGTTTTTTCCTAGAACAGTTCCAGGCGAACCAGTTAATGGTGGAATAACTGTCGCCTGAATATCCGATTCCTATTTTTGACCCGCCGCAGTCTCCATCCTCATTGCACACATCTTCTTTACACACAATGGGATCTGCATTACTTTTAGAACAGTTAGCGGTTGTCTCATTTTCATAAAACTCATTTTGTTCAACAGAGGCCTTTTCATTGATGAGATCATTTTCGGGATGAGGAGTCGGCATAGGCACATAGTTTTTGCTATGTGGTGGGAAGAATAGTTTTCTTTCATTTCCGTGCCTATCCTTATACCCAATCCCGTCTTTCACAAACGTTGGTCGTTGGCAGTTTTTAATGTCAGTAAAGGCCTTTTGACTGACATTCCATTTATCTATTATAATTTGTAATTTATTCTTTTCGTTCAAAGCTTTTTCTAATCTTTCTGTGAGATCGTTTATGATAAAATCTTTTCTAAACACAAATTCTTTTAGAGTTTGCATTTTAGCTAAAGTTGAATTCAACTTTCTCTGATATGCAGCCTCATTCTGTTTAAGCTCGTTGTTAAATTTTAAAGCTTTGTCTTTTTGTCTCTCATATTCTAGATTCAACGATTTGTAATGTGCCACGACATCAACGCATGCAGGAGTGCATAATTTTTCTTTAAAACTAAGTGGAATACTGTTTACCAAGTCCTTGTCAGCTTTCTCTTTTGACGAATCTGCTTTCATGGCGGCTGCTGGGACCTTTTCCTTACCCTTCTTTTGATCAGATGCCTCTTTCGAAACATGTTCCTCTGCTTCTCCACACTTCTTTTCATTCTCAGGCTCCATTGAAGTCAGAATGCTTTTCAAACCTTTGTCAGCAGTATTGTCTCCTTTTGGAATTCCGGCTGTCTGCTTTTCAAACTGCCTTGATGGGGATTCACTTGAGATCTTGGCCATCAGAGCTTTGTTGACTTGCTCCTTTGCTTCAGTAATTTCTTCACTCCAATCATAGTCTTCGACGACTAAAGCTTTTGGCGTGCTAGGAGACGCGTTGTTCTTGTTCTCTTCAACTGTGATTTGCTTTACAGCAGGAGTGGTTTCACTGTTTCCTTCTTTCAACAGAGGACAATCACGCTTGAAATGGCCTAGATTCTTGCAGTTGTAGCACCTAAGTTTAGATTTGTCAAAACCAGCTTTTCCAAGACCCAAACGCTTTCCTGTTCTGTCTTGAAATTTCTTTAGCCTCAAAGTGATCATGGCCATTTGCCATTTCAGATCCATTTCCTCCATGTCATCTGGATCAACCTGATACATGTCTTCAGCAGTGAACATCTCCTTCTTTAGTTCTCCAGACATCAGGGCTTCATAGCTACTCAGAAATGTGTTGAAAAGTGCCACGTTTTCAGTGGACACTTTCAACGCTTGAGTGTCAACAGGGATAGTCTTCTCAACAAGTTGTGGAGCTTTCGATGCGCTTGCGGAAGCGTTGGCGTAGATTATGTCAGAAGCTGGTGGAGTGATGCCCCCTGAAGCAAGAAATGCCACATTTTTTAAACCAGCAGTGGTTTGAGTTGACTTTGGTGGGTAACCAGCAGTGTTCATCTCTCTTTTGTTGACATCCATTTCAAAGGCTCTTAGGGTGTTGATCAGGTCGGACAGAGTGACAGGATTTGGATTGTTGAGGAAATCCTTCTTGATCATCATGCATTGTAGGCTCCATTCCTTGGGAAGTGAATCTAGCAGCTTCTTTATTGCAGCACGATTTGTGACAGGATTTCCCGCTTTCTTCATTTTGGTCATCATATTCAGAAAGCGACTGATGTGATCGGAAAGACTTTCTCCACGAACTCCACAAAACATGTCATATTGTTTCTGCACCATATCTCTCTTGCTTTCGATCAACTCTTCATTTCCTTCATAGTACTCAATCAATGCATACCAGAGTGCATTTGCAGTTCGGTGTTCTTCAAACATGTTGCAGTCGTTGGTTGATAGTGCCATGGTTAAGGCAGCATGAGCACGACGATCACGTTGGATTAGAGCCTTGTCTTCATCAGTAAAGGTAGTTGCATCATTGTTGGCAACTACCGCATCTCCTCGAACAACCGTTGGAATGTGGGGTCCAACGGTGACAGAGAGCCACAGATTGTAGTCTGTGTACTCGAAGAACGATTGAATGCGAGTCTTCCAAGTGCTAAAGTCTTCAGCCCCTTTCAACTTTGGTGGCCGAGTAGTGGTTCCAGTCTCAAGTTCCGCTTGAGCAATTGGACTTAGTTGATTCAATGACATCTTTGCTTGATTTTGACGGAATAGGGCTGATCAGAAGCTAATTTCGCTGACAAGTCACAGAAGACCTGTGACAGAGTTAATTTCGCTGATGACAAGAGAAGCTCGTTCAATTTCGCTGACCGATCTTCCTGATCTTCAACCTTCACTGGTACTCTAGGTTGTCCATCACGGGTGAACGAGCTAATTCCGCTGACAAACACAACACAGACGTTAGTTGGATTAATTCCGCCGATTACCGTGATAAGAACGTTGTGGTTCAGTATCACAGTTCTCGAAGTCGCCTTCGATAATTTCGCTCAAGGGTCACCGGACACTATTTCGCTGATGATCAGTAATTTCGCTCGAATGATGATCGTCGAAATTAATGATCTTGCGATAGTTTCTCAATGATTTGATTATGTTCGCTATATTCAACGCTATGTTCGCTATATTCAAAAATTAATTTCGCTGCCTTCAAAAATTGTTCACTGCATTCATGTTAATTTCGCTGGACAGAGGGTTTAACACAAACTAAAACCCTCTAATCACTCAAAAACAACTCAAAAACCATGTTTTGATGCATCAAAATGTCCAAAATGACTCCCTAATCATGTATTAACAACAACCTATCGATTAAACACACCAAATCAATCCATTTTAAGTCCAAAAATTTGAAAACTTTGAAACTCTTGAAAAACCTTCAAAACTAGAGTAAATTACAAGTTTTGTCCTTTATGTTTGTATCAAATTGCAGGCGGTGTCCTTTGCCTTTAAATTTGACGAGTTTTGTCCTTAACGTTTCAAAATCCTGCACGTTATGTCCTTTAGCCCTAACTCAGTCAGATTTTTTTGTTAAATATGGTCATGTGACTTGCCCATGAGGGCATCTTTATCATTTTACCTCCCTATGGACTATTGATTAAATAACTTGATATTCAAGGGACTAATTGGGTAAAAAATAAAACATATTCTCTCTCCCTCTCTTTCATCTCTCTCACTCTCTTCACCCACTATCACCACCTCCACCTCCCACCACCAACACCCACCCACCGCCACAACCTCCCGCCACCAACCTTCAACCGCCACATCCCATCTCCCAGCATTAAAGATAATTGGTGGAAGAAGATAAATGAAGAAAATATCTTCACTGAACACTAGAAGATGTGAGCTTGTTCCTCCATTAGCTAACAAAATAACAACTCCAGTGCATGTCATCCAATTAAACAAAAACAATAACCATTTAATTTCAAATTAATCTACTAATTTCACAATTCAACAAACCTAAGGGATTATCAAACACACACAGAGAGACTTTACACTTACAATAACAAGTGTTGTGATATACTCATTCATCCAGCGATTCTCCTCCAGCAGATGCCCAATCACAATACAAGCACAAAGAAGAGCAACAAACAAGTTCATTTAAACCACAGAAGAATACTCTGAGGTAGCCAGTGTAGTACTCCCCATCTTCCCAACCAAAAATCCTAAATTGGCCAGTCGAATCACAAACGTCAGCAGCAATTAATCCTCAAAATCAGCAATTAATCCTCAAAATCAACCTTCAAACAACAACATCAAAACATAAACTCAATCACATCAGCACATTAAACGAAACGAAAACCTAACATTACCGATTATATAATGGTGTGAATCGATGAAACTAACTAAACAGCTTGATCTCAACCTTCGTCTTCAAATCAGAACATCAATCATCGTTTCTTTCTCTAGAAAATCGAACTTCGTAGGCGATTGATTCTGGTTATCCGGTGCAGATTCCGTTAACTACAACCATAAATGTGATCAGAGAGAGTGTGTGTGTTTGAGTGTGAAAGTGTGAGAGACAAAATGGGGGCAAAACAGGAGAGAGTGATGGGTCGCCGGAGGTGGTGGTGGTGGCATATGGTGGGTCTGTGATTGAGAGAGGGGGATAGAGAGATAGAGACTGAAGAGAGAGAGATTGAGGGAGGTTTTGAGTTTATATATATTATTTTAACTAAATGCATAAAATCACAAAAATACCCTTATCTGATTATTAAAATTACAAAAATACTCTAATTTAACAGAAAAATTTAACTGTGTTAGGCTCAAAGGGCATGTCGTGCAAGATTTTGAAATATTAAGGACAAAACTCGTCAAATTTAAAGGCAAAGGACACCGTCTGCAATCTGGTACAAACATAAAGGACAAAACTTGTAATTTACTCTCAAAACTATGAAAAATCTCAACAAGAACACAACAACCAAGAGCACTAAGGCTCTGATACCAAATTATGGATCCCAAAATCAATCCGGATCACAGTGGTTGGTTGTTTTAACCCAAAACACCTATTGATTAAGTGTTTGAGCTATGAAAAGTCAAGAATGATCAAAGATGAAGGTGAAGCTAATGGATTAATGAATACAACAAGTGTTGTATTGAATCCAAACAATAAGATAAATCAATAGAACACCTTGGATATCAGATTTGAGCACAAGATCAAAGATAGAATGTAACAACACCAATATTCATTCAAGAGCCAAAAGCTTACCAAGGTTACAATGTGAGGGCTATTTATAGTGTTCCTGACTAGCCAGCAAATTTATAAATTTGCTGGAATCTTATCTACACTAGGTCAGGAACCTTAATTCTAGAGAATTACAAAACAAGCCCTTTTACATTCAAAATAGCTACAAACTATAACTAAACTAATCCAGCACAAGTATCAACGATCTTAAAAGTTCTAACATTAGTCCTTGCGAAACGAATGAACAAATTAGTCTTGATAATCAATTGAACAAGATAAAGTGTTGAAAACATAATAAACTCGGCTAGAACCTTGGTTAAATTAGTGGCCTAAAAATAGTGACTACCGAATAGTCGAAGAAATGCCTAAGTGAGTTCGTTGAACTCAATTGTGCATTTCATATATATTAAAAAGGGACAGTTGACTTTTGAGAGTCAAACTGACCATTAATAAGATCGAATGAAAATTTTGATAGAAAATACGTAAGGGGGAATAATCGTATTAAACTATGATTAGTCTAACCACCTTATGAATGATGAATGATAGTTTGGTGCTTAACAAGCTAGGTAGAAGCTTGGGGAGAAAGCGGGTCGAACGAATCAAGTACGAGAAGAAAAGCGTAAACTGGATGAGAGGTATGTAAAGTTTATGCCCCTTTATGTTACCTACAAAATGCTTAATTGCAAGTATTTTATATGAATTCTATTAAGTGATTGGAATATGATGTTCCGGAATGATTTAATGCGAGTCGGAACAAGGGAGAATGGTAAGAAACCATGAATTATAGTAAAAAGTGTAAAATGGTAAATTAGACATGTGATGATGAACAAATAAGAAATTTTGAATCCATACGTTATGATGTAAACCATGACGGGTAAAAGTGGTAAAATAGTAGTCTAGACATGAGTGGGCGGATGGGAAAAGAGATTCAAATAGACACCATATGGCGTAAGTCATAACGAGTCAAACAAACAAGAAACGTTTTTTAAGTAAAACGAGTTCAAGGAGAAAACCGGGATCGGTTTAAGGGGTGAAATGGTAATTAAATACCATCTCATATGGATGAATGGTCATTTAGACTAAATGGGTCAAATGGTGTTGTTAACACCATTTGACAATAACATCTGATAATTGCTTGTTGAGTTTTGTGTTCTCAGGAATTAACATAAGGTTCGCGTTACTATCAACTAGTGATTAATAGTGAAAGGTATTGAAACGAGTCGATATTATGACCCGAGCCAGGTACGCATGAATAAGTTATAGTTAAATGTGCGATTTTGGTCAAATAGTTAGTGAAAGCCTTGTAAAATAAGGGACTTAAATTGACCAAAAAGCCCTTGATGGATAAATCGGGCAAACGACCCTTATGGATTTTTTAGAAATTTGTATTACGATTATGAAATCCTTAGACACGTATAAAAGTAATAGGCATAAACTTTCGTAGGTCAAATGCCTAAGAATGGGTCATTGCTTTAAATGACCAATCGAAGGGTAAAAATTCGGGATAAGGGTTTCATTATGTTAAATCCACCACAAAAATAGTGTGGTGGAATATAAGTAGTTATTTAAATATGGGAATGCGAAGTGAGAAAAGAGAATAGCGAGTCGATGCTTAAATGCATAAAAGATCCTCTAAACGGGTCAAAACGAATTATGTGCAAAACTTGGATATTGGCCGTGTAATTCACAAAGTTATGAATCCAAGATAAATATTTTATGTTAAATACATTGGTGTATGATTTATGATTAACTAGAAACAAGTTCATGATTTTTAAACACAAACGGGTCAAATGCGTAGAAACTAAATATAAAGCCGAGGGCTTAGAATCCAGAAATTTGTTAATCCGAATGTCGGATTTTAACTCCATGTGATGGAGGATCAAATTACAATCGCATAGGAAAAAGAATCGCGTAAAACGGATCAATAACGAATAAGTTATGGTCGTTTCCGTAAAAACTAGTGTAGCTGGCAAAGTGCAGGTCCCAGAAACGGACCTGCTGGAAAAGGGTCTCCCTCGCGTCACGTGAGGGAGCAAGGTGGTTCTGGCGCGTGGCATGACGTAGTCCGTTTCTGAAAATTGTGTTTTTTTTAATTATTTTGCCTCGCGAACTCGTTTAAACACGTTTTAAACTACGTATGACTAATTCAATTCATGTTTTATGAATTGTAGGTATAATTTACAGTACCAAACAACGATCAAGCTCAACGAAGAACCGAACACGATCAAGTTACAAGCTTCCGCACATTGTTAATCGTTATTTTTAAACGACGAATTTAGTCACCTTATGTGGTATACTTGAAAGTTGTAAAAGTTTTAATTAATCCGTATTTTCCAATATACTTGTAATTATAATTACATGATTATGTTCGTGATTTAAAACAAAATCCGCTTAAAAATAGTAAGGGTGTTACACACAACTACTCTTATCAGACCTAATACACAAATCAAGATAAGAAACAACAGATAAACAACCACAACAGGCCACAAGAAATGCATAATATAGCAACACAGAGAAAAATAAGTAATCAAAGAAATGCCAGTCCTCACTACCCCGACTTCAACTACTCCAACAACAGAAAATAAAAGAGAAGAGTAAGAACGATCTTACAGCGGGTGCAAAATAACTCCAAATAAAACCAGATCTGTAGTTTTCAAGAACTACAAGACCTAATTTGCTAAAACAACAATCAAATGATCCCGGTTGGTTTGCCCTGAACCTTCTAGGGTTTCAGAGACTAACGCAGGTCTTCAATCAACACCGCACAAACCCTAGTATAGGATTTGTCTTCACAGATCTCCCAAGCACAGATTCCAAGGATGCGAAGCAACACACTACTATTCCGATCAACAAGGGGTAAGAAACCCTAACAGACACACAACAAACACTATCAGAATAAGATGCGGAAGATAAATCAAAAGCTCTTTGGCTCTGATACCATGTCAAATGGTATGAAAACAGCTGATAACACACAATATAGCAAGAAAACAAGCGACAAAAGCTTTTATTATTTACCCAATCTAAAAAACACCCCCCAAAACCCTAGATCTTATTGATCTTACAAACAGTAAGATCTAAGAACAAATACAATGAAACGATCAACTGATACAAACAATCAGAAGATCAGAAACAATGATCACACACGATCACTAGATCTATCAAAGATCTCAAAACAACTAATACAAAAAAATACAAAAGGATACAATCAAAGAACAAAGAAGACTGATAAACTTGAGAGTTGTGTGTAACAAATGAGAGAGACTGGCTGGAAGTGTCTAGAAGGCTGCCTTTTATACCACCTTTTTGAAATATTACACTTCAGTCCAAGAGATCTGTTGATGACGATCGCAGCCCCTCAAATGTTTCACATACACCCTTTATACTTCCAGCTGTTATAACAAACATATAACAAACTAACAACGGATAAGCAGATTAGCCCATCTTTTGTGATTATATAAACAACCCAAACATAACAGGCCCAGACATGTTATAATAAGCCCAATAAATAACATATGAACGAGAATTACTCTTTTACTTTTAGCAAGTTTCGAAGGGTTCTATTTAACATGTGTTTTGTGGAGTAACTAGTCAACTAAAAAACGTGATTTAACAAAAGAGAAGATAATTAAATCATTGATAGAAACTTCGATAGCACAACGACTGTACATCGAACATTTCCATTACCTTTTATAAACATTGATAGTTTTAAAAATACAATTTCGTTCACAACGTCAACCAATCTATCTATTTATTCTAACATATGCACAAGTTCAAGTGACACTTGCAATAAACTTAACTACTTCAACAAGATATAGATAAAAAAAACTTACCATCACTCTAATCGAATTTGATTTCATACATGTTACAAAATGACACATAAACCAATACAAAACAAAACTTTTATTAGTATTAAGTATGCAAATACCCGGCCAATTTTTAGGCCCAATATGCATTACAAATACACTAGTTGTTAGATGAAATATCGGACAAATATATAATTTCTAAGAAAAAAAGTACATAAAAATTTATAAATAGTTCAAGAAAATAAAATAAAACTATTAATTCAGAAATTTCAAACTTACAAAATTACCATGAACCAAATAAAGTGATCAACTTAACCCATCCAAAATCTTTTCCTAAAACATTGATATATACCGATAGATGGATATATGGTCAGTCAGTACTGGATCCCACACTGAAAAGTTTGAAAGAAAATCCAATCCAAACTCTTATTCTGAAAACGACGGATAACCAACGGAATGCCCGTTGGTAAACTTTTCCATCCAAAAATGACAAAAATGCGTATTTCTCTCCAAAATTTTAGTCGATAATCCATTAGTAAATGCCGGTCAAGCTAAGGGAAAAATTTACCTCAGTAATCTGTCAGTGATTGCAAACGAATTACTAATCATCTTATTTGATTTAGTTCTCAGAGTAAATTGCGGTTTTGGTCCCTGTAGTTTAGTACTTATTGCTATATCCTACAAAATCGAAACGTCTTCGACTCACATACCAACATTTCTATTTTATTGCAATTTCACTCCACTAGACTGACTCCATCCACTTTCTAGTTAAATCCTGATCACATTAGATGCATGTGTTGGGTAAATTCATAATTAACCATATCAATGATTTATTATAAAGACCTGAATACCATCACGTATTTTTAGAACAATTCACCAAGTGTAATTGGGCGTGCAAGTGAAATAGATAAACTTATGCATGATTGTTTTGATTCCAAAAACTAATTAATCAGGAAAGGTAATACCGTAATATATATGTCTTGGAGTTTTGTCCAACACTTTCTTGAAATATCAGTTTATGTAAATGCGTTTTCAGATTGCATTTAAGTTTTGAGTTTTAACATGTCTTGTATGTATGAATGGCGCTCATTTCTTATTTGTGTTTCTAATAAATATATACCAATAAGTTTTAACACTTTTAGTCTGGTGTATTATCGAGCACTTGTCTTTTTGTTCTAATATATACTTTCTTTACATCTGGGAGGATATAGTTGCCTTTCCACTATATGTTCAGGCAATTTCCAATATATATATATATATAGGGGATGGTTCAAATGAAAAACACTTTTATTGTGAAAACTCGAAAACTAACTAAAAAAGCCTAAAAAACACACAAATTTTTTTTTCAATTTTTTTTATAAAAATCGCTGGTTTTTATATATAAAAAGAAATTAAAATTTTTTTTTTGTAGTACACATGTGTAATAATACACATGTGTATTATTACACATGTGTACTACACAATTTTTTTTTTTTGAATTTTTTTATATAAAAAACCTGCGAAATTTGGTTTGCAAAAAAAAAATTGTATGTTTTTTTGGCTTTTTTAATTAGTTTTCGAGTTTTCACTATAACTAGTGGTTTTCATTTGAACCTTCCCCTATATATATATATATATATATATATATATATATATATATATATATATATATATATATATATATATATATATATAGGGAAGGGCTAAGTGGAAAACCCCATCTTTTTGAGAAAACTCTGAAAACCCAATATCAACCATTGATTATGTTTCATCTAAGTAGATCAATGGTTCTCATATTTTTAGGTAAATATTAGTTTTTAAATAATTCTTATATTAGTTTCTAGTACAACTAAAGGGCAATTTGGGTAGTGAAAAAGGTACTTTTTGTGCTTTTGAACATTGAAAGTGACTTTCCAGAACCATCAAATCATCATAACACTTTCTCTTTCTCTTACCTCTTCCTCTTTCCCATTTCTTCACCCCAATCTTGAAGACAAAGAATAAACACTCTTCAAAATCAGGAGAAATAAACAACCACCACCAGCAACCACCTCCTCCGGCGAAACTCACCGGGCTTCTTCTCCGACCCTCTCTCTCCTCAATTTTCAACTCATCTAACAACCATAGCCACGCCAATCTCTCTCCTCTCCGTCTAATTCTACAAAAAGCTTCAACCTTTAGAAGCAAATGAAGGGTCTGAATGTCTCTATAATTTGTTGTTTTAGAGAGAGAACGATGGCACGATGAATGTTTTTAGAGAGAGAGTTGATGTTTTAGATAGAGAAACAATAATCTTTATTTTTTAGAGAGAGAGAGTTGAATGTTCAAGTGTGTGTGAGAGGAGAAGGTTTGAAGACCTTCTTCGTGTTCATCGGACGGTTCTAGATCCGGTAAGTGTTCTTGAAATATCATTTCACATTTGATTTTTTGTTGAAATGGTTGTAATATGTTTTTGTGGGCTGAAAGTGTTCTAGTAATAGTTAATGTTCATGTATTTTAAATAAATCCAAAAATTTAGGATGAGATTTTGAATGGGTTTTTTTTGTTGGTTTGGTTGCTTGTTTGGGGCTTTTGATCTTAACAATAAGTGTTTTTTTGTTGGGTTGCTTGATTTACAGAGACAGACCCATAACATGTGTTAAGCACCTGTTAGAATGATATATAACTTGTGTTGATTTACAGAAACAGATCCATAAAAGATATTCAATTGACAAGCTGGATGGATGTAGGCGACGTTAATGCGGGGACATTGAATAAGTCACATCCCTTGGGAAAGAACTCTTCGTTCATTTATAACATGTGTTAGTGGTTCATGCTGTAACAGAACACCATGATGTAACCTGACATGTGTTCATGTATAACATGTGTTAAGCCCCTGTTAGAATGATATGCAACGTGTGTTAACCTTTTGTTAATTAAAAAAAACAAGTAATATCTATTTTATTTTTGTTGATGTTTAAAATATCCGATGATGTGGATACTGAGCGTAAAACTTGTACAAGTAATAAATGTACAAGTTAGTATGTAACGTATAATATGAAACAAGCCATTTATGGTAACACATGTACCGGTAATTTTGGAATATATAATATGAAACGGGTCATTTGTTTTGCACATTTTGGAATGTATAACATGTGTTAAGCCTCTGTTATAATCTTTTTGTAACCTGACATGTATTCATGTATAAGCTAGTGGTTTACAAAACACCATGATGTGTATATACTGATCTAACATGTGTTACAATTTGTTTGTTCGGAACATGTAATTGCTTAACATGTGTCAAGGGTGAAAACAGTCAACGGGGGCGATGAGTTTAATAGTGAGCTTAGTTAATATCGTAATCTTGTTGTAACCCCACTTGTATACATATGATAACATGTAAGCATCCATTATAACCCGACTTGTATTCATGTATATGAAAGTGGTTTGCAAAACACCATGATGTGCATATACTGATCGTAACACGTGTATAAGTTAATATGGAACATACAAGTTAATATTGTAACACCGTATACCTGGGATAACATGTGTTAAGCCTCTGTTATAATCTTGGTTTAACCCAACATGGTGTCATGTATAAGCTAGTGGTTTCCAAAACACCATGATTTGTATATACATACTGTAAATGTGTTACGCGCCTGACATGTATAACGTGTGTTAAGCCTCTATTATAACGTGTGTTAAGACTTCCAGAATGGATGCATAAACTCCAATAGTAACTTAATAACAACATAGTATACCTGATATAACGTGTGTTAAGCCCCTTTTATAACGTGTGTTAAGACTTCCAGAATGTGTTAAGTCCATACCGTTTTAACATCATGTACTAGACAAAACAATAAGAGTCTCACATTACATATTACTAGTAAACGAAAATACATAGCACTAAGAAAAATGGTGGGCCGTTTACTATACCCATAACCGTATAACTGATATAACGTGTGTCAAGCCTCTATTATAACGTGTGTTAAGACTTTCAGAATGGATGCATAAACTCCAATAGTAACTTAGTAACAGCAGAGTATGCCTGCTATAACGTGTGTTAAGCCTCTATTATAACGTGTGTTAAGACTTCAGAATGGATGCATAAACTCCAATAGTAACTTAGTAACAGCAGAAGTACAAACACGGGCGACTCCAACACAAAATGTTTTAAGTCCATACCGTTTTAACATCATGTACTAGACAAAACAATAAGAGTCTCACATTACATATTACTAGTAAACGAAAATACATAGCACTAAGAAAATGGTGGAGCTTCTTTTAACAGTCTGCCTTAGCTTTTCAGCGGCTACCTTTGCTGCCTTAGCTTTTCAGCGGCTACCCTTGCTTTATTGTTTGGGTCGGTCTTGAAACGGTTTGTAAACATGTGGGTGTGCGTATGCCAGGGAAGTTATAAAAATGTGTTTTCATGTCACACGTAACACGTGTTACGTTGTACATGGGTTTCATGTCACATGTAACACATGCATGTCCAAGAAGTTCAAACTATAACACGTGTTAGTTGTGTTGTGCTGTAACATAAACATGGTCATGATCCTTGAGCATCTGATCCACGTTTGACGAAACCAACGGTCCCGATAATTGGATCTTATTTACCTTGTATCCATCACCGTCCTAATAACAAAAATATAAGATAACCGTTAAGTCGTTAACCAGACATAAATATTAACACATTCATAGCCAGAAAATCTTTTTTCTCAAATAACATCAAAAACAGTTACTATTCAGATCAAAAGCCCCAAACAAAGCAACCAAACCAACAAAAAACAGTTACTATTCAGATCAAAAGCCCAAACAAGCAACCAAACCAAGCACAACTTTTTAACACAAAAATAAAAACCTGCAAATTATATAAACATTTACCCCTTTTAAGAACCATTTTAACAAAAAAAAATCATGTTTCATCTCTAAAACAGCCATTACACAAAAACCTATTAACAACCATTTTAACAAAAACATCAAGTGTGAAATGATTTTTTAAAATAAAATACTCAAGAGATTGTTGTTTCTCTCTCTAAAACAGCAACTTTCTCTCTCTAAAACACTTACCGGATCTAGAATCATGCGATGAACACGATGAAGATCTTCAAACTTGCTTCTATCTGTGTGTTTTTGGTGTTCTTGATAAACATGATGAAGATTGTTGTTTCTCACTCTAGAAATCAGCTTTCAACAAGCATGAGCACAACCGAGATGAAGATGACGACGTGAGATGAAGCATGAACACACCCGAAAATCAGCTTCGAAATAAGCATGAACACACCCGAGATGAACAAGATGAAAATTGTTGTTTCTCTCTCCAAAACATTAGCTTTCTCTCTCTATAACACCAGGAACAAGGTTCATCATGTTTGGGATCAGACGATCTGGTGACATTAACTCATGCGTTGTTGGTGGAGTCTCCATGGACATTAATGGTGGAAGGAATATATGTTCCAGAGATGAAGTTCATAAACTCTACTCAAATGTCTTTATTATAAGGTAAAAGATAAAGATGGAGGTTTTGAAAGTACATTGGGAAGTGAGTTGTATAATTATGGTTGTCAAATCAAAGGTAGAAAGTAATCTTCTTGGGTAAAGTAAGTTAGAAGTAAAAATACAATTATGCCCTTCTCTACAAATGAAAGATGATTTTTTCTATGCACACGTGGATAAATGTGGACCATGCATTGGGTTTGCAAGGTTTTCTCAAATTCAAGGGTTTTCCATATAACATTATCCTATATATATATATATATATATATATATATATATATATATATATATATAGAGGCCAGTTAACTTACAATAGGGCTTATCGTACATTACGTACACGATAACCCCAGCCGTCAGATCTTCATCTCCCATGCGATTTCATACCTCCATGCGAACTGTACGAACTGTGCGAATTCAATCTTCCACATGTGATTTCGTCCATCTACACACCCCATGCCATTTTTCACATTACCCCATGCTAACCATTTTTTCACATGCGATATTCAATCTTCCACATGCGATTCTACACACCCCATGCCATTTTTCACATTACCCCATGCTAGCCATTTTTTTCACATGCGATATTCAATCTTCCACATGCGATTCTACACACCCCATGCCATTTTTCACATGCGATATTCAATCTTCCACATGCGATTTTATCCATCTACACACCCCATGCCATTTTTCACATTACCCCATGCTAACCATTTTTTCACATGCGATTTCATTTGCATGGGATTTCAAACATGCGATTTCATTGCATTTTCAAGCCATGCGATTTCATTTGCCTTTTTATAACATGCGAAAGATTGAATTCGCACCAGATCCGCACCAGATCGAACGGCTAGGATAATCGAGTACGTATCGTATGATAAGCCGTAATGTATTTTACACTTTTCCTATATATATATATATATATATATATATATATATATATATATATATATATATATATATATATATATATATATATATATATATATATATATATATATATAACGGGCCGCTAAAATAGAAACCATCCCCAGTTATAAGAACCGCGAGAACCACTCTCAACCAATCAGAAAAAGGGGTAGGTTGGTCATTTACCTCAAATGTCAAATCTCACCATCTCTCTTCATTTAAATCGATCAGACATTGTCTCTCTCCTTATTTTGTCTCCTTTTAATTTGTCTCTCTCCTCATTTCTTCAAAAACCAGAGATTCATCTTCAACCCAAGCCATAACCCACCACCATATTCATCTTCTCTGATCCCCTCATCCCACCTAATCTGTAGCCACACCCACTCCCCATTGTACCCCTCTCCTTCTCCGTCTCCGGTGGATGCCGCCGCCGCACAGGGGGGTTTCACTCATGTGTGAGCGGGCAGTGGATGATGATGTTACTGCGTTCCCTCGTTTCTCCGATGACCCTCAGACCTGCAACCCATCTCTCATCTCCTCCAAGGAACCCAAAAGATGTTTGATCAGTGATGAGGAGGTGGTTGGTCGGCGGCGAAAGACGGTGGAGGGAGGTGGTTGGTCGGCGGTTTCATTTATGTGGAGATCAGAGCAGAAAAGGGGAGGGTTTCACTTATGTGGACGCCACCGCCGTCTCCGGTGGATGCCGCCGCCGCAAAGGGGGTTTTCACTTAGGTGTGAGCGGCGATGGCTGATGATGTTACTGCGTTTGTTCCTCATCGGTTTGTTTTACGGCTGGTGATGTTCATGTGTTTGTTGGGAAGACTTTTTTCTGGTGATTTTGAATGTTTTGAACCTGAAAGTTTTTGCTGGTGCTTTTGAATCTTTGCTGGTGGTTTTTGCTGCTGCTTTTTTGAATGTTTTTGAATCTCGGTGCTTTTGAATGTTTGAATATGGTGCTTTTGAATGTTTTGAACATGTTGAATCTGGTGCTTTTTGAATGTTTTGAATCTGGTGCTTTTTGGTAGATTTCGAACAATGAACTTTGTGGGTTTTGATCCGTTTTGGATTTGGGCGATGATGATGCAAAAAAAACGTATATTTTGATGACGATGGCGTGGCACGGTTGGAGGATGGTAGATTTTTAAACCTGCAACCCCACTTTGCAGGCTCTGATTATCGGAAAAAATCTGAGCCAAACCGCGTTTTTTTCAAGAATCCAAACATTGTTTTGATTTTTGTTGTTGATTTTTTTCCCACTCGATGATGATAACAATCTATCTGAAACACCTACCGAGTTGTGATTTCTGGGTGCGTTCGTTTTGTGTAAAAAAGTTTATGAAAAAAAAGCTAAAACCGTAAACTTTTTAACGTAAAACGTAATTTTTTTTAACGTAAAACGTAAAGGTTTTAACGTAATAGTTAAAACCGTGAACTTTTCAACGTAAAACGTAAAATTTTCAACGTAAAACGTAAAACGTAAAAAGTTTAACGTGTCAACGTAAAACTTTAACGTAAAACGTAAAAATTTTAACATAAAACGTAAAAAGTTTTACGTAAAACGTAAAACGTAAAAAGTTTTAACGTAAAATGTAAAACGTAAAAAGTTTAACGTAAAACGTAAAAGACAAAAAGAGTAATTTTACTAAATTACCCCTTTAGATTAAAATATTAAAGACATAATAAGAAAAAAAATACTTAATATTATTTTTAAATACTTTTAATCTTGTCCATCAATCTTGTTAATCTAGTGGCTAGAAAGTGGTTATCTCGGTTCTTACAACTGGAGGTGGTTTTCATTTTAGCGGTCACACACACAAACACACACACACACAAATATATATATATATATATATATATATATATATATATATATATATATATATATATATATATATATATATATATATATATATATATATATATATATATATATATATATATATATTATAGCCTTGGGTATGGATCCTAAGAGAAGTCCACCTTATTTGAGGAACTTGAAAAGCAATCTGGACCACACATATTTCCCTAAGCAAAAAATGCAAAAAAAAAAAAAAAAAAAAGTTAAAAAATGCAATTTTTTTTTTAATTTTTTGTGGATTTATACACAGGTAGAGGATCCTGTAAAAAGTGCTCAAAGTGTGAGAAGTGTATTATAACACTATATATAATAGTATATAACACCATATAAACACCGTATAACAATATGTAACACCATATAATACCATATAACACTATGTAACACTATATATCATTATATAACAAATATAACACTATAGGTTGTCTGATAGCATGTCTATGATAGATGTATAGTGTTATATTTGTTATATAATGATATATAGTGTTACATAGTGTTATATGGTATTATATGGTGTTACATATTGTTATACGGTGTTTATATGGTGTTATATAGTATTATATATAGTGTTATAATACACTTCTCACACTTCTCACACTTTAGGCCCTTTTTACACTATCCTTACCCTTTATACTCATATGTATATTGTTAATCTTTTAGCTATACATATATGTATATTGTCAATTATAGATATATGTATATACATGTTTAAATTTGAAAAATAAGTGTTACAAACCCTAAACCCTAAAGCTAAACCCTAATTCTAAAATCTAAAGCTAAACCCTAAAGCTAAACACTAATGATAAACCCTAAAGCTAAACCCTAATGCAAACCGTAAAGCTAAACCCTAATGCAAACCGTAAGCTAAACCCTTATGCTAAACCCTAAATACTATTGCTAAACCATAATGCTAAACCCTAAATACTAATGCTAAACCCTAAATACTAATGCTAAACCTTAAATAACACTTATTTTTCAATTTTAAACATGTATATACATATATGTATATTTGATAACATACAAATATCTATAGTTAAAAGATTAACAATATACACATGTGTATAAATAAAAAAAAACCTTAAAAAAAACAAAACATTAAAGAAAAAGCTCCGTTTTTTCCCAAAAAAAAAAATGCATTTTTTTACATTTTTTGGCATTTTTTTTTTGCTTAGGGAAAATGTATGATCCAGAATATTTCTCAAGTTTCTCAATTGGCTTACTAGTTCTCACATTATCCTTATCCTTATAGCTAGGGGTGTAAACGAGCCGAGCCGAGCCCGAGCCCGACTAGGCTCGAGCTCGGCTCGTTATGTTTTTATGAAGCTCGAGCTCGAGCTCGGCTCGGTTCGAGCCTACTTCTCTGAGCTCGAGCTCGGCTCGCGAGTAAAACCCAAAGCTCGAGCTCGGCTCGAGCTATTTCGAGAACAACCTCAAATGAGCTAGATAGAAGCTTTGCTCGAGCTCGTTTCAACAGCGATTAAGGGAGCCAAAGCTCGGCTCGAGCTCGGCTCACCAATGTTATTATCATCATTATTATATTATATATATATAAAAAACTAAAATTTTGTTTAGGCTCGTTTGGGCTCGCGGCCCAAACGAGCTTTGTATTTTAGGCTCGAGCTCGGGCTCGATAACTAAACGAGCTCTATTTCAGGCTCGAGCTTGGGCTCGGGCTCGTTAAGGCTCGACTCGTTCGAGCTTTTAACTGAGCCGATCACGAGTAGCTTTCGAGTCTCTAGGCTTGTTTACACCCCTACTTATAGCTTTAAAAGAACATATACATTATAATATGGCGCCCAAAAGAGAGTCATCAACAACCTTATAAGTAATCAATCCTCCGTTAAACTGGTGACTAGTCCGAGAAAGACTGATCTTACTACTATAATAAATCAAAGTCATAAAATCCCATGTGTCAACACCACAAGCATCCTCCTTTCTCTCTTTCCTATGTGTCAATCTCTCACAGTAGGCCTTGCAAAAAAAAACCCATTTGGGTTTTTTGGGTTATTTTGAGTCATTTTAATAATGAGGATGGGTTAGGATGGGTTAAGAAATAATTAAGGATGGGTCAGGATGGGTTATATGATATCTATTTAAAATAATTCGTGGGTCACGATGGGTATTATGCTGGGTAAAAGGGTAACTCAAAAAATAGACTCATAGGCAGATTCTTCATCCGAACACTAGTGTTCGTAAACGTTGGCTTCACAAACGATAAAAAATTTTAAAATAATAAAAATAATAAAAAATTTCTAAAAAATCAAAAAAATTCTAAAAAATAAAAAAATAACAAAAAATAAAAAAATTCTAAAAAAATCCAAAAAATACTAAAAATCCAAAAAATTCTAAAAAACCAAAAAATAATAAAAAATCCAAAAAATTCTAGAAAATAATAAAAAATTAAAAAAAATCAAAAAAATTCTAAAAAATCAGAAAAATATAAAAAATAAAAAAAATATAAAAAACCAAAAAAATTATTAAAAATCCAAAAAATTCTAAAAAATCAAAAAAATTATTAAAAATCCAAAAAATTCTAAAAAATCAAAAAAATTATAAAAAATCAAAAAAATTATAAAAAATCAAAAAAATTATAAAAAATCCAAAAAATTATAAAAAATCCAAAAAATTCTAAAAAATACAAAAAAATAATAAAAAATCCAAAAAATTCTAAAAAATCCAAAAAATTCTAAAAATTCAAATAAATTCTAAAAAATCAAAAAAATAATAAAAGATCTAAAAAAAATACTAAAAAAAATATAAAAAATCCAAAAAAATCTAAAAAATAAAAAAATAATAAAAATACAATAAATTCTAAAAAATCAAAACAATTATAAAAATCCAAAAATATCTAAAAAATAAAAAGAAATCTAAAAAATCAAAAAAATTATTAAAAAAACCTAAAAATTTCTAAAAATTCATAAAAATTATAAAAAAATCCAAAAAATTCTAAAAATAAAAAAAATTCAAAAAAAATCAAATAAATAAAAAATCCAAAAAAATTATAAACAATCAAAAAAATTATAAAAATTCCAAGAAATTCTAAAAAATCAAAAAAATAAGAAAAACGCAAAAAATTCTAAAAAATCAAAATAATTCAAAATAATCAAAAAATAATAATAAATCCATAATTAAATAAGTATAAAAATAATAAAAAATCAATAAATTCTAAAAATTCAAAAAAAAGTTTTTAGGATTTTTTTGATTTTTTTCGTTTTTTTATTATTTTTTTATTTTTAGACCTTTTTTTTCATTTTTTAGATTTCTTAGATTTTTTTTTGATTTTTTAGAATTTTTTGGATTTATTATTATTTTTTGATTTTTTAGATTTTTTTGGTTTTTTAGAATTTTTTGATTTTTTAGGGTTTTTTTATTTTTTAGAGTTTTTTGGATTTTTTAGAATATTTTGGATTTTTATTATTTTTTGATTTTTTAAAATTTACTTATTTTTTTATATTTTTTGATTTTTTATAATTTTTTGATTTTTTATATTTTTATATGTTTTTAGAATTTTTGGATTTTTTAAGATTTATTTGGATTTTTTAAGATTTTTTTGGATTTTTTATAATTCTTTTTTTATTTTTTTGAATTTTTGGATTTATTATTTTTTTTTTTGGTTTTTTTATTTTCTAATATTTCTTGATTTTTTAAGATTTTTTTTTTTGATTTTTTTTGAATTTTTTGGATTTTTTATATTGTTTTTTTAATTTTTTTAAATTTTCATGATTTTTTATATTTTTTTGATTTTTTTAGAATTTTTTGGATTTTTTATTATTTTTTTGGATTTTTTATAATTCTTTGAATTTTTTATTATTTTGTTGATTTTTTAGAATTTTCTTGAATTTATGTATTTTTTTTTTTATTTTTTATAATTTTTTTGATTTTTTAGAATTTTTTGGATTTTTTATAATTTTTTTGGATTTTTTATATTTTTTTTGGATTTTTTATATTTTTTGGATTTTTTATAATTTTTTTCGGATTTTTTATAATTTTTATAATTTTTTGGATTTTTTGGAATTTTTTTTTTATTTTTTATCATGCCCAAATCAATCTTAACAAAAACCCATTTTAACCTAAACCCATTCTAACCCATTTCTTAATAAACCCATCCTAACCCAAACCCATCCTAACCCATTACCCAAACCTACCCAACCCACCCATTTTGCCACCCCTATTCTCACATATCTGATCCTAGGTGTCATTTTCTGGTTTTTTTCTTTAAAAAAAAAAAAACCTAATGAGAATAGGCAGGCTTGTGGACAAAAACTCTGAATTTTGACCATCTATCACGTGAGTTTGGAAAGAAACCAAATCTCATTTCAAATTTCAAATTCTCTCTCTTTCTTCATTTGCTCTCTTCCCAATTCACATCTAGGGTTTTTTAGATTCATTGAGAGCCCCTTTCTCTCTCTGGCGATTCAAGAACATCAAAGCGATTTCACCAGATCTATGAAGATTTCACAAGATCCAATTGATTTGAGATCCAAATGATTTCAGATCTTCATTGACCCTCTCTCATTTTCATCTTATCTCAGGTTCAGCTCTCTCATTTTCATCTTATCTCAGGTTCAGCTCTCTCATTTTCATCTCATTCTCTCTGTTTCTTCATCCGTTCAAGATCCAGATCTTGGTGAGTACCAACATTTCCTCTCTCATACGGTAATTATATTGTTTATTTTTCAATTTGTAGTCAGTATTTTAAATGTTCTTAATATAATGCTTTAGATGATATCCATACAGATTCAGATAGTGACAGTTCATCTGAAGATCAGGTCACTCGCCTAGAAGTTGAACGGTGCAAATTAAGGTAAGCAGCTGATTATTTTTATGTTTATCGTTTAACACATGTCAATCCTCAAATAAATCCATTTATTAATTCAAGTTAAAACTATGAACTTTATGGTAAACAGATATATGAAGTTGAAATGAAAGATATGAGAAAAAGTTGAATCGATTTTTTTTTAGGTTTTTAATTCAAGAAAGAATATGTTTGTTGCTTTGATTTCCACTTATTGGATGTGGGTTTCCCTGTTAGATTTCAATTCGTATAATAATATTAAGCATCCACAATAATGAGCCTTTTGTATTTGTAGATTCATTTCTATCCAACTTTCTTTTAAAGCCATAAGTCCTTTTCTTTTAGTAAATTAGTGTGCTAATTAAAATCGGTATTTTGTTTTAACTTATAAAACCTGGATTGAATCTGTTGTTTTAGGAATAATATAGTTGAATAAAAAAAATCCTAATTTTATGTTGGATCCGTTTCTAGACTTTTTCTTTAATCAATATATGTATGCCTTTTTATGAATCTTTGTTTTGGGTTGGTTGGTGGTGAAAGGACCGTGAAGAAGCTCATTGTTTGAACTTATATGCTGGCAATGATCTGTACAGATTGCCCCCCCCCCCCCTTCCAAGTAGCAAAAGGTGCATGCCGTGTTTGTGAAATTTGGGGAAGAAAGCAATTTCTAGATTGAAGGAATCAATGTTTCGAATCATTGGCTTCTTAGCCATTTCAGTCAAGTTCAGCCTCATAGTCTCAAATGCACGGTGCTTAATGTTATTTCCCTCCTTTCAATTGATATAATTTTGTCGTTCATTACACTGTTATCTTAACTTGTGATCGATGATGACTAGGAGGTTGTCTTCCTACAAGTTATGAATGAGTCAGGTTGAGCCGCATATAGTTCATTTGTCCAATTTAATAAGAAGATGTGGACTGTTGGTACTATGTTATAACATATTAGCCTGCTTTATTGTTTTGATGTTGATCTTTTCAGAGTTAGTTTCTAATAATTATTATTACATTTTGCAGAGCACAAAAGAACAAGATGTAGCAGTTGAACGAAGAGGCTAGACACTTCAATCATGCTCATGTGTAAGCCCTAAGTTTAATATCATATTTACCATATCTAGCATGATCCGCTTAATTTGAACCTACTAAATTGAAGGAAAGGGTGTCTAATGTCTTTTATGTACACTGCAGTGGCTCACCTCTTATGACATTCTCATGAGTTCAAGAGATTTGGGCCAGGGGGAGCTGAAGCGTTTAAGGTAGATAGAAATGACGAAGAAAACAAAAAATGTTTTCTAACCATGGATATCGATGAAATTCTTGAAAGAGCATATGTATATGAGGTATGGGATCATACTTTTTACAAAGGCAAGATGTCGATTATTTATTTTTTAAAACTCAAAGGTTCATTCAGGCCGTTTAGTTGGAATAAACAATGTTCCTTCTACACGTATAACTGGTACAAACATTTTCAATGCATTTGATGCTAAAATCTGTGATTCACCTACATTTATAGTGGTAAATTGTAATCATTGCTATTAATTTTCACATTTAGGTGAAAGTGCTCTTGCCATTCAATTCAATGAAAGTGAGTGTCAAATATTTTTTAATCATGGTTTACTATGATAAAATGATAAATTTTTTTAAGCTTATCAATTTTCATAACACTTAATGTAAACTTATGTTTTCAATTTTGTTTTAAAGCAAATACTATACTTTTAATTTTTTTTTCTACACAAAAAGAAAACAAAGATGTGCTGGAAGATAAACATCATCCTTTAGTTTGCTTTTACCAGATCCCATTTGAGGTTTTCTATTACCCTCAGTGGCAGTCAGGTAACCAAATTAACCATTTTGAATCAATTTAGGGACACTAAAAGTATTGTTATGCAACAGACTATCAATCCTAAACTCAGTGCCCATATACTATGAGCATGATTGAGCCTTTGATGCACGAAATTCATTTTGCAGTAGTATGTAGATACATATAGCAATTCCAAGAAATAGGTAATTCCATCTCCTTCACTTCATATTAGAGCTGAGAGGGTTGGGACATTGGGTTACTTAATTTTGCGTCAAAATGATCACTTTTTCTAAAGTGGGTTGGGTTGGATGGGCCCTCTACTACATGTTCATGGTTTTAGGTCAAAACGTTACGTTTTCTAAAATGAATTGGATTGGATTGTAACTCTACTACATGATCATGGTGTTGGGACAATAACAGTTCTTTTTGATGAGTTTGTTGTGCCAATGTGACTATCGGTGTTAATAATGGATTTCCTAACTCTAGGCCTTAGATTTTAAAAGTGAGAAGCGCACAAAAGCGACAAGGTCTAAAACCGAGGCGCGAAGCACCAAGCGCAATAGCGCATCTCTTTTCGTACCCAAGGCGCAAATAATTGTATATTATTCTAGAATATTTCACATAGGTTTCTAGCATCATTTATCCAATTTTTAGACACAAAAAACTTTATATATGTTCTAGCATCGAAATTATACACATTTACAACCTGAAAAGCAAGCCGTACAACCAGTCACCTAAATCGCTCATCCACCTGCGAATTATGTATTGGATCGTTTTGTACCTAATCGAAATTTGTTTTGTACCAAATCAGTTCTGGTACGCGACTATAATTGAATGGTATGTTGGTCTGCTTTGATTTTGCAATCGCTGTGATCGTTGTTGGCTTTTGTTAATTGGGTCGCTAATTAAGGTGAGCGGATGCAATATAAAATGCGTACGGTACGTTTTTAAAGTATCAATCGCGTATGACAATAGGGATAGGACACTATCATTGGAAAGTTTGTTAAATATATATCTTCCATTGCAGGCCAATTTAGTAATTTCTATTTTAATTTGTGTATATCGAACCAGATTCAATGGTACATCGTACCAAATCGTACCAAAATGAACCTACCCCCTCCGTACCGAATTCGTTCCATCTAGCGAATCGTGAACCCGAACGCGTACCCGAACCGGAGCGAACTACGAATTAGGTGACTATGCGTACAACAACTTGCTGCATAAAATATGAAAAATACATGAGGCGCCCGCCTAAGTTGCGCCTTGGGGTCAATTTTTGCTAAAATTTACGGCTTAGTTGCGCTTCATGTAAACAGTGTGCTCTACATGCCTCGCCTTAGGCGAGCTTTTTAAACCCAGCTATAGGCACTAGATGTCATTTGTGAACTTCAAAAACATTTCCTGATTAAGAGGTCCCTTATAGATTAGCATCTTACTTTTGTGTTTTTACATTTTGTATATGTTTGCATATTTCGTCAGATAACTCTTTAAAAAGTTTGCATTTTGTCGGTTTTTTTCTTTCAAGTACGCAAAATGGGCGGACTGGCAGGCTGGGTAACATATGAAAGCCGTCGTTTTATATTTGTGGGTCAGGTGGGGTGAACATGCATACATCTTTTTCAGTTTTTTTCATTTTTTTATAATTTACAATTATAATTATCTTTCTTAAGTAATTGACATGGGTCAACTTGTGGCAATTCTGCATCTGTGATTGTCATAAACGTAAACACATATCATATTACAAGAGGAAAGTTAAATTCACTTATGATACTATTTACCTTGCAAGCTGGATTTTGCAATTTTATATATCCAAAAATTTTTCAGGCACTCAACCAAGTTGCAAGGGTTGACCAGACCTTTGACTCTTTATTGGTTGTAAATTTAAATCTTTTGTTGCTATGATGCATTGCTGAACTTTGTGGGTAGTACACAACTCTGACGATGATTATTAACTCTTAGTGTGACAACTGTGTTGCTTGAGACAAGCAACTAGATAAGATGCATACACGAGTCTGAGCTGATGCATCACAAATGAAACCATTTGTATTTGTTACATCTATATCTTGTTAATTTGTAAGTTGATTTTGCATTAAGGTGTTGTACCTCATGCTTTGTTAGTGTGTGCGGCTTTATTTGTTGTACATCTTCTTTTATGGGTAGTTTATTTTGTGAAATGGGCATCGTCATTCCGTTTAAAACATGTGGGTTTCTTAGTTTGTTGATACCGGTGTTTCTTTGGGGTTGTCTTATATGGTTAGCCGACAAATTTCAGCTTAGTCTCATCCAAGTTGTTACTATCTTTGTTTAATGATTGTGATTTTCACTATGCAGATATAACACGATGAGCAATTGTTATTTGGTTATCATTTATGGGTGGTAATTAAATTTTTTATATATTGGTGATGACGATATGTTAGCCTTGGCGTGGTAACTGAGATGGCTTCAAATAAGCAACCAGATGCAACCATTACCCTGAGCCTCTTTTCGAAATGCAAATTAATACTATATAAATTACACATTTTATGTTCTAGGGTTTCCTACTTAAATTCATTACCGGCAATGATGAACCACGTGTTGTTCCACGCCTCTTAATTGTAATTATGATATGTCTTGAATTACATAACCCCATGGTACTTATATAAATACTATTTATATGTCTTTCAGAATGTCGTCTTCAAGTGAAGAGTCAAATGTGTTTGTACGACTTAAACAAATGTTGGAGGATGTCATCACATCCGATTGTTAACTTACGGAAAAACTTAATGAATTAACATAAAAAGCGGGTAATATTCGTAAAACTGAGGAGGAATTGCAAGTGGTCATGGACACACTATATGCAATTTACAAAGCTCGCAAAGATGTTAAAGAGTAAGGTATACAATCAATGATGTTAATATGAACGTTGATAGTTTTTGTTCAAAAATGACCGATTGGAAAATTTCCGTCATACTAATATAAAGGGTTATTGGATTTTATCACCCACAATTATCGACCTTTGGCCATTGCCATCCCCAACTAACACTTTGATGCCCGACACCTCCAACTTGAATTTTAGTTTGTGCTGGCACCACTCTGTTAACAGATTACTAACTCTGTTAGTTTCTGATCCTACGTGTCACCACCTTGCTTACATGGACATGATTACATGGCGATTACGTGGCATATATAAGAACCTTTATTAGCAACCTGGTATTTCTTACAAAGTTATCTCTCTTTTCTTTCTCTCTCTCTCTCTAACCTTCCACCCACCACCACCATATCCCACCACCACTAACCCATAATACCCCTCCCCACCACACACCACCCCTTTCTCCATTGCCACCACCTTGCTATCACCGCCACCATCAGTCGACCCACCCCTTTCTCTCTTTACCACCGTCATCCTCAACCTACATTGCCATCACCTTGCTACCACCGCCACCATCAGCCTCCACTGCCACCGCCGATACCTTCCACCATTACGGCAACTATAAGAAACCGAACCGCCATCCCTTCATCATCTACGTCAACCGCCGCCCTTTCATCATCTACAACAACCACCGCCCCATCATCTACAACAACCACTGCTCAAGAGTAGGAAATGAGTCAGATTTGTCGAAATTTTGTTGAAATCGACTCAAATCTACTAGTTGTTGTTCAAATCGTGTCAGCTCTGTTAGTTCTTGTTGAAATCGACGACAGTGACTGAAGCAACAAAATTTGGGTCAGTCTTTAATTGTTGAAACCGGCTACAGATGAGAAACTGACAGTGATGATTAACGAGATCGATGCGTTTGGTGACAGAAGCATAAGTTATGAGGAGTTCAGTATGATAAGTGCGGCGTTTGGTCTGCCGTCGTGTGACGATGAGTTGAGAGGTGCGTTTGAGGTGTTTGATGCGGATCACGACGGTTTGATAACGGCGGAGGAGTTGTATGAGGTGTTTAAGTTGATCGGAGATGGACGGTGCACGTTAGAGGAGTGCATGCGTATGATAAGTGGTGTTGATAAGAATGGGGATGTGGTTGTCTGTTTTGAGGACTTTGTGGTTATGATGGAACAGCAGAGATGATGAGAGATGTGCCACGTAATTAAAATATAAACATAAGACCCCAAATAATCCACCTCAACTTACCACATAGGAAATGGAGTGCCACATAGGATAAAAAATTAACTAAGTTAGTGTTTGGTTAACGATGTGGTGCTAGCACAAACTAAAAGTCAAGTTGAAGGTGTCGGGCGTCAAGTTGTTAGTTGGGGGTGGCAGCGGCCAATAACCTTAATATAAAATCAATCATGTTATTATTTATTTGTGCTAGGTACATGATAGACCTGCTGGACAACGGACACTCACATAAAAAGTTTTTAGTCTCATGTAACATTGTAGAACTTTTGTTGTGGAAATTAAAACAATCAAAGCGGGGTACCGTATATGATTTATTTGTATAATTGTATCCTGATCTGCTACTCTAAAAAACGAATTAACCGAAACATTACTTGATAAAGTTTATTAATCGAAGTCCAAATACAAGAAAGAGCTAGTGACACTCAACATGCCTAGTGAGTGGCTAAACTTGAAACGAAATTATTATTAGGTTACAAGAACTATAAAAGCTCGTCACCGGAACCATACAGACACGTAACCATGCCTGATGCAAACGAAGATTGATGATGCAGTTACATCGACGAGTTTTAATTAGCGAGGGGAACCAGCTGAATGTTGATCTTGGAAATGGTGGCATCTTCTGCCCCTGCCCTTGGCACCAAAGTAACCAAAACATACTCATCATTTTCAGCTTCAAGGTCCTCCAAAAGCTGTGTGAGCCCAAACGCCGCTCCACTCGTCATGACCATATTCCCTCCGAGGCTATGTGGCACCTGGGCAAAAGTACCAACAAACTCGCTTGAAACCGGAGTGGTCTCGATCCCATCGTCTACATCATTCACCAACACGTCAAACTTGAAAAACTGCTCACCGTTGTATTTGATCCCCTCCAAAAATAGCATTTCACTAGTTTTCATCTTGTCATCCTCGTTCCTCTTTGTTGCTGGTCTCTTCACTAGAACCTTCACCGCCTGGTCTAACTTCACAGGAAACTCAATCTCCTCCACCTTCTTCACAACCCCAAATGAATTAGCTGCAATGTTGGACGCCTTAACTCGACGAATCGGGCGACCCTGGAGCCATGTGAGTCTTGAAGGTTCGTAAGTGTATCCCATCTTGTTGATGTCTACGCAGTCTTTGTTATAGACACGTACAAGTCTTTGGTTCTCATCGTAAAACACGAATGATGCATTCAGCCAGTCGTCGTTACATGGATTTACGTTTCTGAAGTCCAGCTCGTTCCAGATTTGCCACATGCGGTCGACATTGGAGTGATGTACGTAAAAGGCTGGATCATACCCGGCCGAGTAAAAGTTCCCCAAGTCCTCATTGTTAGGCATCCTAGGGTTACCCACCCATATGTGCACCGCTGTGTGAACACCACTCTCTATACGCCCAGCCAGAATCTTGGAAGGATCTGGATCATAATTGGTACCAAAAAAGGCATCTGGAAGTGCCGTGGTGGTTCCAATCATTTGAGTGTACATTGCAGATAGATTTTCGCTTATCTGCTGGTGTGCACAGCTTTTGTCACCAGCTGCACTTGAAGTATCGAGATCGACGATGGCGGGAGGTAAGTGTGCGCAATTTCGGTAAGGGTCAAACAATGGGTTGAATTTGGGATTGGGTGGTTTAGTAGGGTCTGGGTTAGGGTAAGGGGCTTCAAACATGTCTGGAAGCAACATTCCCTTGGGATTGTCCCAGTTCCAGTATGGTAAACCGAAAGTTGGATCATCGATTAAGCTACCCAAGATCCGCTCATAGAAATATAGGTACCAGCGGTGGAAAGGAAAAAAAAGCGAGTTGTTGTGAACCTGGATTTTTAGCTCCGGATGACCATTCATATATTGACTGTAAGCTCCATTGCAGTACGCACAATGGATCTTACCTTGTTGTTTCCAGCTGCGTGGATCTTCGTCTGGAAGTTCCTTCATGCGCTTGATCGCTAATTGATACTTTGCGATGTACTCTTCAGAAAGTCGATCTGCCGCAGGTCGAACACGAAGTTTGGTGAACTTAGGCAAGACGTAAGGAACTGCGGTAGTCTGTGTGGTTGGAGGGCAACAAGCATTGCCTCTTACAGCGTCTCCGGGGATAAAGCCGTCTTCCGCAGGAACACAGTTTGAAATATTGTCTGGAGAAGTGATGGGGTATGCTAAGGCCGAACCGATGTTGGTCAAGTTGGCCGCACCGTATAGACTGCCAAGGCCCAGGAGCATGTTTCTCCGGTCTACGTTCTGCATGGGAAGTATGAGCTTCGGGTTGTTTTCCGAGTGGTCATCCATGGATGACTTGCATGAGACTTTGAAGCAATAGGTACTGGATGTTTTGGAAAATAAGGGTGGTCGAGAGGACAATGAAGTAGTGGGAACAGCGGACAAGCTAATAGAAGCCATTGTCGACTGTCGTTAAGTTGTGTTCTAAGTTGGCTACGGAAAGCCACTTATATAGAAAATTTTCCGGTAAAAATTGGATCTAGGACGTGTTTCAAAGTAGGTTGAAGAAATGATTACGATAAACAACGTAGATTTAAATTTACAGACATTTGTCATGACATGAATTTTATTCGCACGTGAATTTAAATTTGCAGACATTTGTCATGAAATGAATTTTAATTTAGAGACATTGTCATGTGTCCCTTTTTCAATGCTGTGTTTAACCTATTAAGTTTTATAAAAGGGTGAACGGAGTGGGGCGGTAAACCCACTCAGTACCGACCTCCCTTAATTGCCAACAAGTTTACCGAACAAGCTTTACCGAAATTGGGGGGGGGGGGGGGGGGCGAAATTGGTGAAGGTTAACCGACTTGGTGATCAAGGGAGAGAAAAGGGAGAAAGAGGTTGTGTGGTGGGGCCCATTTCTTTTCAACCAATCACACATTTTTTTTAAGTAGTTATCTAAATCTTCTTAGGTAAACTACCGCCAACGTTTTTTAGCATTAAATAAACAATTGACATGAGCTATGTGATTGGGTGATTTGAGAGTTTACCTACTTCAAGTGTTTAACTACTCTCTTCACCCTAACTCTATAACTCAATTTCTTGATTTTAGTTTTCTGCTAGATTTTGTATAATGATGACAAGGCCGGCTTAGAGGGGGTGGGCGACGGCACGGGCCCAAACCCTCCGGAGGCCCAAATATTTTTAATTTTGTATAGAATTTACATTGTTTAAGCTATAATATATATATATGACACAAAGAAGCTCTTGTTGAAGTGGTCATTGCTTTGCTTAAACAACAAGGAGACGTGGGTGCTAATTCCGGCGTCTCCAAATTATCTATTTTAGCTTCATTTTTTTTTGTTTTTTAGCTGCATATGACATTCAATGCTTAATTTTGTGAACTACATCTTTTTCAAATTATCTATTTAGCTTCAATTTTGGCTTCATCTTTTCATTTAATGCTAAAAATAACTATTTAAAGTACTTTCATATAAATTTTAGTGATTAAATAATTGATGGTTTAGGGGACTAGGGATGGTTCACTAGTGATAGAATCTATCACCCCCACTATCCAATCAAGTCATGCCATGTGTACAACCAATATTCTATCACTAGTGATAGAAATGTAGGGGCTGATATCACTATTGATGGGATTCCAATGTACAAGTATTAATGCACAATGTACAAGATACCATTCATTCACTCATTCACAAAACAACAAACAAGTTCAATATACAACGCGTGATAGTGGTCACGCGTTGTAAAGTTAACGCGTGATGGTGGTGACCGGCGGCCGTGTATAACGCGTTGTCAAGTTCATCACGGAAGCTTTTTGCTCCCACCCCGGGTCCTCTTATAATACATGAAAATTTACGAATAGAGCCTAAAATTTTTATCTCAAACAGAGACAATTTTTATTTTGTTATTTTTGGAGACTACCCTGTATTATGATCAAATTGAATTTATAAATGCACCGCAATTAGGCTACACGGTATGGGGGTCGGCCCCGGCCCGTCGCGGGTCGGCGACGGTCCAAACACCGTGCCGCCCCCTACCGTCGCCGTCCTCTCCGTCCATATGTTGCCGTTTGCGACGATGCAAAAATAGTGGGTCCACCTCAATTTTTTTGACCGTTACTAAATAAAAAAAAAAAACAAAAATACCATAATTGGGGAAAATGCCAAACGGTCACTTTTTTAAAATATATAAATATTACTTCCATTTTCACTATCAAACACCAAATTAACCTCAACAATTCACCTCTTTCTCATATAATTTTTACACTCCTTCCACTATTCTCTCAACCTTCTTCCACATAATTTTCATGGATCCGTTCAACAACCCGGAGAACCCGAACACTTCGAACAACCCGAATACTCCCAACAATCCGACCCAACCAAATGTTTTTTCGGTTCCGGGATATTATCCAACGCTAGAACCGAACCAATTCTCCCAATATTCATCGAACGCGTTTGCTTCATTCCAACACTCGCCAAACCAATTCACTCAAATCTCCCAAAATCAAGCTCTTCAACAAATGATGATGCGGGGTGCTTGGAACTTCCCACCCGTTCAACCTCAACCGATCCCCACACCACCCGTTCAACGTCAACCGATCCCCACACCCCCCGTTCAACCTCAACCGATCTCGACCCAATCCGAACCCGAAGACGATGTGGAGATTGTGCCCGAAACCCAACCGCCTAAAGGGAAAGGAAAACGAAACAAAGGCAAACAAGTAGTGGGTGATCAAACGTTGAAAAAATTACAACACGACATCATAAAAAAACATCAAATTATTTAACTTTATGTTTATTTTTATTAAGTCTTTTTTTTTAAGTTTATGTATTTTTTTTTTAATATTTATGTAATGTGGGTTTAATATTAATGAAAATATTTTAGTAGTATATTTGTTAAATGTTAAAAAAAATAGAATACTAAAAAAATTAAAAAAAACATAAAAAGTGGTGGAGGACTATGACTAGGATCATCCTACCATGCCTTCTAGTTTTGGAGGATGGACCATCTTAGAGAGGAATGTGACATGGCGCCTACGTGACGGATCATCCTCCAAGGATGGTCCATCACCATACCATGTAGTCTTACTAACACAGAGTAGAAGATCGACCATTTTTTTAAAGAATTTGCAAACTCTTAATGAACTTTACTATTAGTTTGTTATTTTCTTATTTAAGACTTTCAAAAGTTAATTGAAAATTAATTACAAAAAATGTTGACAAACAAATATAAAATCTTCATAAATTAATAATTTTGGGACCGACATATTTAATTAATTTAGCGGAATATTATTATAATGATAAATTAGTATTTTATTAATTTAGAGATACGCATGACCTTTAAATTTACAAGTGTAATGTACATTTACAAATTAATTGAACTAGTTGATTTTCCGACCCCGCGTTGCGGCGGGGATCCAATGTCTGCAAAACGCGTGCCGACAACGGCAAGCGGATACTGAATATCAAAACATAAAAAAATGGTTTTTAAATAATCTAAAATATAATAGTAGGACCCACACGTCCTACACGTTGAAAATTCGGCTGTTTTCAGTTCAGTTATAACGTTACTAACCCGTTAAAATATAGATGAGCTCGGTACCGGTAATTACATCCAAAGTACCGATCCCGAAAATAATCAAAATTAGGTACCAGCACGAAAAATGCTCGGTACTGTACGGTATGGTATTTGAAGGTAAAAATACGTAAATACATGTATGGTGCTAGACCGGTGTCGAAACGAAAGTAATGATTCTGAAAACGCCAAAAGGTGGGTACCAAATTGGTACCAAAAATGATTTGGTATAGTAAATTTGGTACAGATACGATACCAGTTTGATTACAGGATTTGATACCATTTACTCATCAATAATTTAAATATCCCAGCTAATTTTACATGTTACAATTCATTCATTATAGAAAAAGACAAAAAAGAAAACAAAAGTTGTGTATATAAAATCTCATTCAAACGAAATACAATTTACTTACCACATGTATGAAAAACCCCCAAAGTTGGGTAGTGGTACCGAATATACCTGGTACGGCACCGGTACGGTACCAGTATTTGAGAGTAAAAATCGGTACCGAAAATGTTAAAAGTCGGTACTGAGAATGTCAAAAGTCGGTACCGGATTGGTACAAAAAATGTACATGGTTTGATAAATTTGATACCGATAGCGGTACCATTTGCTTATCCATGCATAGAGTTACTGTTCATTTTGCTTGTAAATTTAATTTAATATATAGGTAAATTTGTTAACTTCATTGTTTTTAATACAAAAAGTTAGTTCGGGTACCAAAAAATAAATTAGAAAAACAAGTTTCAATTCACATTTTTCTCCATGTAGAGTACATTAAACATTATCTTACAAAAACAAGTTTCAATGCACATTATTTTTTACTATACAATCTTAGAATTTAGAATCTTTTAGAAATTATTAATTTATAGTTTCGTTGGGACCAATATATATCCACTAGGATTTCAAAAAAGTTATTATCATATTATTTTATCGATTGAGGTCCAATTTTGTGCTGGTCCCAAGTTGGGACCGTACAAATTATTAGTTTTATCGTGGTTATTAATTTATCGAGTATTAATTTTTAGATGTTTTACTGTATTATGATTTTTATATTGTGTCACTCGGATCAATTTCTTGGTATGGGAGACTTCTTCTTTCTATATTCTTTGACTTGGTGTGTTGGTTTGTTGTTCGTTTTCGAGCCGAGGGTCTCTCTGGAAGCAGCCTCTCTATCCCTATGGATAGAGGCAATGTCTGTCTATATCCCACCTTCCCCAGACCCTATAAATAGCTTTACTATTTGTGAGATTTACTGGGTATGGTTGTTGTTGTATTGTATTATGATTTAAAAATGTTAAATTAGCTAACATAACTGGAGAATAAAATATTTATTTGAATCACTTTTTTTCAATTTAGGGTATTAGGGGGTTACGGGTGGTTATCACTCACCACTCATTTATCACTCACAATATTCAATCAATTTCTGTCATGTCATCAACCATTATTTCATCACTTATAATCTTTTTTTATTGGAAATGCTCATCATTCACAACACCCAATAATAAACACTCACACCCCCTCACATCCTTCCATTTATCACGGAAATTATTTATCACGTGTTAAGTTTGTTGATGGCGATGGTTTGTTGGATTATATCTCGCATGCAAAACGGGGAAATAGTACCCCACCCCGGGTCCCCACGCTGATTGATATGTATGAGCTTTGCATATTGTTTAGATTCATTGTATTGTTGAAGACAATACGTAATCGAGTTGACGTCACTCGATCCGTGCGTTAAAACTGAATGTTATAAAAGCTATAATGAAATAAGCTTTAAAATTATATATGCTTTTTTGTTTAACATATAATTTAACAACTTATTATATGTGTACAAAAGATATATGTGATTCTATATCTATATATATATATATATATATATATAAGGGAAGGATCCACTAAAAAGTGGATTTTGCCTAAGTAACCTAAGAAAGATTATAAGGGTGGACGGGGCACCCTTCGGGGACCCCATCGGTGAGTGGGTTTACCTATTAGGGGGGGGCTGCCAATGAATAGGTGAGTTAGAGAGAGAGTGGGAAATGGGTGAGTGGCTGCCGAAGAGAGGGGAGGAGAGAGGGAGGAGAGAGGGAGAGTTTGGCCAATCAAAAATTTCCTTTTCTTTTTTTTTTTTTTTTTTTAAAAAAAAAACAACTCACCTAATAGGGGAGTGCCGCCATCAAAAAGGGGTATTAGGGGAGTGTTAGAGGGGAGTTGACGTGGCTTATTCTGGTTGGTTACGTGTAAGAGGGGGGACTCACCTAAGAGGTGAGCACCCCTTACACCCTAATAATGACATGTGACACTCCTAATAAGTAGGAATGAAAGACATTTTGGTCTTTATAAATAGGAGTAAAAATGACATGTGGCATATCTTTTATTTTTTAAAAATACAACAAAAAAATCTAGTACAAAAAAATTTAACACAAAAAATCTAGTACAAAAAAATATAGTACAAAAAAATCTAGTACAAAAAAAGATAGCACAAAAAAATCTAGTACAAAAAAATATAGCACAAAAAAATTCAGCAAAAAACGTAGTAAAAAAATGCAGCACAAAAAATTGATAAAAAAATTTAGCACAAAAAATTTAGCACAAAAATATAGTACAAAAATCCAGCACGAAAAAATGTTATACATCATAGAAATACAACACATTTTAGTGGGTTTTTTTAGTCTTCATATTTTATATAGCAATATGGTACTCAAATTAAAGATAAAAAGACGCTCGATTTTACGGTGAAATTTTTATGAAAAAATAATGTCGTATAAAAAAATTATGAACGTTTAAAAAACGGAGGTTGAATATCCATGTGCCTTGCATGTGGAGAGAGAAATTCCATAAATATGATTTTCCAAAGATACCCTTGCACTTATCCTTTCTCCTACACTTTCATCTTAACCATTGATTTGAAAAATAAATGATTAAGATTCATTCTTATCCTACTTACGCAAAATAAACTTTTTATTTGATAGGGTAGGGATATGGTAAAAAGTGTCTAAAATGTAAGAAGGGTAAGAAGTGTTTTAAACCATTAGATATTTGATTTAATGGTTGAGATCAACATGGTATAAAAATGTAAATTGTGTTTTAATTAGAGGGACCTTATGTAAAATTGAAGGGCAATAGTGTCTTTTTCAATGTTTGAAATATGGTAACCATATCATACACGACCAAAAACTCCTACATTCACTCCTTTTTCCTTAAATATAGGAATTAATGATTCACCTTAATTGTAGGAGGTCTTTGGTTACATATTCGTTATACATTATCATAAAGAGAACTGTAATCAGATTCATGGCGTGGTGTTTTAAAACAACTGGATAAAATTGACTATGATTCAAGTCATGGTGTTTTATCTGGAGACATTGTTCATGGCGTGGTGTTTTAAACATCTATGATTCAAGTCATGGTGTTTTATCTGGAGACATTGTTCATGGCGTGGTGTTTTAAACATCTATGATTCAAGTCATGGTGTTTTATCAATACAAAACATTCCCAGATTTTAAAACACCATGACTATGATTCAAGTCATGGTGTTTTATCTGGAGACATTGTTCATGGGGTGCTGTTTTAAACATCTATGATTCAAGTCATAGATAAAACACCACGCCATGAACAATGTCTCCAGATAAAACACCATGACTTGAATCATAGTCAATGTCTCCAGTTTTTTAAAACACCACGCCATGAACAATGTATGATTCAAGTCATAGATAAAACACCATGCCATGAACAATGTCTCCAGATAAAACACCATGACTTGAATCATAGTCAATGTCTCCAGTTTTTTAAAACACCACGCCATGAACAATGTATGATTAAAAGATGTTGCGATTAAAAGATGATGAAGAATATAAACAATCAGATGTATAATGTTTCCTTAAATTTCTCCTAATTCAAAATTCGATTCAAACCTTAAAAAACTAATCGGCAGTTTTTTTTTTTTTTTTTTTTTGGCAGTTATTCTTGGAAATCAATTAAATGATAAAAATGTCAAATTACTAATATACCCTTTTGAATTAATTAGGATAAAGGACACTTGTCATTCCCAAATTATTTCTCACACTTCTCACAAAAGTCACACTTTTTACAGGATCCTCTACCTTATTTGATATATATATATATATATATAGAGAGAGAGAGAGAGGATCATGCGAGAACCACCTCTTATTGTGAGAACCGTGAGAACCAATGTGAACACACCAAAAATGCCTAAAAATAGCTAAAAATCACACAATTTTTTTTTAAATATTTTTTATATAAAAATCGCTACTTTTCGAAGCCAAAAATAAAAAATAAAAAAAAAAAAATTTTGGCCACTAAATGTAGCGATTTGAGCATAAAAAATATTAAAAAAAAAATTTTTTTAGATTTTTTTAGGTTTTTTGAGAGGTTTAGTTTTTAGCATTTTAGCTTGGGGGGGGGGGGGTGGGGGAGGGGGGTTAGCTTGGGGGGGGGGGGGTTAGGTTTTTTTGTGGGGGGGGGGGTGGGGTTTAGGTTTTTTTAGCTATTTTAGGTTGTGTTCACATTGGCTCTCAAGGTTCTTACAATAAGGGTGGTTCTCGCATGAGCCCCTCCCTATATATATATATATATATATATATATATATATATATATATATATATATGGTAAGGTTCATGCGAGAACCACCTTTACTGCGAGAACCGCGAGAAACAATGTGAAATAAAATAAAATCTAAAAAAAATAAAAAAAAGCACTCAAAAATTTTTATATATTTTTTTAATATTTTTCTTCAAAAAATCGCTATATTTCGTTACCGTAAAAAAAAGTTTTTTTTCCGACTAACAGTTATCCATGCACATGTGCATATGTATCATTACTTCGACAAATTCGGTAATACGTTATCAGGAATAGACAATTGCAATTTAATTTACAATACCATTAGTAATACACTACTTTTTACATTACTAATATTCAAAATGCACATGTGTATCATTAGGTATAACCATGATATAACGTGTTTTGGTACAAAAAGTTTGTGATTTTGAATGGAGAAGTAGGCCCATATACATGTTTTTTGGTTAGTTATATCTAGTGGTTGATGGTTTGGTTATAGTTGTCAATTTATGATGTAATATGTTGATTGGATGGTATAAATGGTGTTTACATACATGTAATAAAGTGAAAATATTGTTAATGGTATTGTATTATGGATGGTAGGACGTAATGGTATTGTATTATGGATGGTAGGAGGTAATGGTAGTGTATTATGGATGGTATGATAGATGAAAAGGAAAGTGTATTCAAAGTAGTGTACCAAAACACCTTATTTCATGTTGATACATATAAATGCACATGTGCATTTCTAATATTGGTAATGTAAAAAGTAGTGTATTACATATGGTAGTGTAAATGAAAGTGCAATTGTCTAATATGTGTAATGAATTACGGAATTTGTCAAAGAAATGACAAAAATGCACATGTGCATGCTTGTGTATTATGGATGGAATGATAGATGAAAGAGAAAGTAGTGTACCAAAACACCTTATTTCATGTTGATACATATAGATGCACATGTGCATTTCTAATATTGTTAACGTAAAAAGTAGTGTATTACACGTGGTAGTGTAAATGAAAGTGCAATTGACTATTATTTGTAATGAATTATGGAATTTGACAAAGAAATGATACATATGCACATGTGCATGGATAACTGTTTCTCGAAATTTTTTTTTTTTTGAAAATATTTTTTTATTTTTTTATTAACAAAATATAGCGATTTTCCAAAAAAAAATAGTAAAAAAATTTAAAAAAAAATTTTGGGTGTTTTTTAGATTTTTTTAGGAATTACTGTTTGTGTTTACACTCGTTCTCGCGGTTCTCGCAATAAAGGGTGGTTCCTAACGGATCTTTGTCATATATATATATATATATATATATATATATATATATATATATATATATAAATTTGTGTTCCTAATAAAAATAAAGTTATTTAATTCCATGAAATTTAATTTTTGAAAGTGAAACGTTGTGTTTGATGGTTCAAAGACAACTCATGTATTTGAAATTTGTGTTTGATAGTTCAAAGACAACTCATGTATTTGAAATTTTTAAGTATATTTTTGGAGAATAAAATTTAAATCATTTCCAACACCAAAGAAAACAAAGTACATGTTTTCAAACACAAACGTTTAACATCAGACTTACAATTATGATTTTCCTTTTATATTAAAACCAGCCGGTTTTGTAAAACCAACCAATGACCATCCAACTTCATTTGTAATATCTTCTCTCTCTTTTTTAACATCATTTATAATACTATCTTCTCTTTCTTTTTTCTGATTGTACACAAACATACTAAATGGCTAAAAGAACAATTGATTATAAAAACAATAAAAAATCAACTAAAAACTAACTAACAATGAACGCTAAAGATCCTATATATATATATATATATATATATATATATATATATATATATATATATATATATATATATATATATATATATATATAAAAGAACAATTGATTATAAAAACAATAAAAAATCAACTAAAAACTAACTAACAATGAACGCTAAAGATCCTCTATATATATATATATATATATATATATATATATATTTAGGGGAAGGATAAATCGAAAACCCGCTTGAGTTGAGAAAACTCAGAAAACCTTTGTAAAAAAACCATGTAAACTCAAGAAACAATTCTAAAAAAAAATAGGAAATGTAATATACATATATTTGAACATTTTTAAAAAAGAAACACAAAAAAACACCAAGTAGTTTTTTTTTTTAAATGTTACAAAATTTCAGGTTACATAACATATATGTCCAAAAAAAATGTAACATACAAATTTTCAACATTTTTTTAAAAAAAATAGTAAGCATTTTTTACATTTTTTTTTCATAAATAGGTCCGTGTACATTTATATTACATTCCCAATTTTTGTGCCTCGAAATATGACATAATGGGTAAACTTAGGCCTCTGTGGTTTCTCAGGTGTTTTACTGCTTTGTTCATAAAAATAAATGCTTAATGCATTTAACACCTGGACTTTAAAGGTTGAGGCTTGAGGCATAGTTTGAATATGCCACAGGTTATCTAGTAAACACTGTTGTTTTTCTGTTAACTGCATCCCAATAATTGGACGAAACTTTGTATTGGGATTATCACATCTTTGTAATGCATAATTACCAAAGGTAATAACCACATTTTGTGTATTCTGTGATTCAGAGCTTGCCCTTTGTGTAAAATGCCTGTTTTTTGGCGGACGAACATTTGTAGCCTTTGATTGACTCGGGTTGTAAAACTGTGTAATATTGTTGAGATCTGTTAGTGTTGCAGGCAGTTGTCTCAAATTCTGTGTTTTTGCTGCTTGTATTGACTAGCTCATGAGTTTCTCTGTTTTCTCCTCTTCAGATGATGTATTCATTGGAGAGGATTTTGTAGGCTTTGTAGGATGTATAAGTATTGTCTTTCCTTTATCTTTTTTCCTGTCCATCTAAAAGCAACAATCTGTTAATATTACGAGATAACATATCGGCTATCCCATTATTTTTCCCTTTAATATGTTCAAAATTTATTTGATATCCACTTCCTTGGATAATGTTTTGTAAATTAACCCATCGGGTCCTGTTTATCTTTTTACTTTGATCGTTTTTTATAAATTTTACAATAGCTTCACAATCAGTTCTTACTGTAAATTCTTTGTGAAGAAATAGTTTGAATTTTTCTAATGCATATATCAATGCCTGTATTTCAAAATCGATACTAGTCCAACTTGTTTTGTTTTGAAAATTACCGCTTGCATAAGCACAAATTTTCTCTTCTTGCTTAGGACTATATTTACTTGGTTTGCAGAGGAGAACTGCTCCCCATCCTTCTTTGCATCCATCTGTCTCAATAATTATGTAATCTGTAACAAGTGGTAATTCTAGTGGTTTAATATTTTTAATTGCCATTTTAATTTCTTTAACTAGTTTTATGTCTTCTGAATTAAAGTACCTTTGGCCATTTTTTGTTGTTTTACTGTATAAAGGCCCTACTAACTTTGATAAATTTGGAACAAATTTTCTGGCATAATTGACCAGTCCCAGAAAGGCTTGTATTTGTTTTAAGTTTTCAAATTTTTCTGGGAAATCAAGTATCTTTGTAGAGATATGTGACTGTAATTCTATTTTTCCATTTCCTATTTCTAATCCTAAGAAAGATATTTTTCTTTTAAATAGTTCCATTTTTCGTTTGGAAATTACTATTCCATTCTTTTTTATTTCTTCAAACACCTGTTGTAAATGTTTTTCATGTTCCTGTACTGTTTGGCTTGCTACAAGTATATCATCAATATATACTAAACAAAAGTCGTATTTTAAGAAAATACTATCCATAAATCTTTGAAAAATTGAAGGAGCGTTCTTTAGCCCAAAGCTAAGGACATTCCATTCAAACTGTCCTTCTGAGCATGTAAAAGCTGTCCATGGCTTAAAACTTTCTTCAAGTTTTAACTGATTATATCCTGATTTTAAATCAAATTTTGAAAAAACCTTCTTTTTCTATATAAGATTTAATAAAGTGTCTTTATTAGGAATATTGTATCCATCATCTACTGTGTTATCATTTAGTCTTTTGTAATTGTATACTATTCTTGTTTTACCTCTTTTTATTTCACTATGGTTTCTTACTATAAAGGCTGCTGATCTATGAGGACTTTCTGATTTTTTAATTAATCCTTGGCTAATCATTTCAGGGATCTGTTTTTTAAATTCTTCTTTGTCTAAAGGACTGTATTCTACATTAGCAGTTCTTATAGTAATATCTGGATTTTTTAGTTTAAATTTGCATATGTATTCTATATGTGATTTTGTAATATCCTCTCCTATAAGACCAAGTCTTTCTAAATGTAAAATCATAGGGTGATTTATACTTTTTGTAATATCTTTTCCTTTTTCTACTTCATGACTTAGAAAGTCTGTTAACAGTTTTATAGTTTCATTTTCTATTGGATTATTTCTTTTTTGTTGCCTTAAAAATTCTAAACTTCCTTGACCACCACGTTTCTGTGCAATCTTTGACATATTAATATACCTTGTTGTTGGGACTGTATAGATTTGTTTACTGAGTGTAATAAAGTTTATATTTGCTTACTAATTTTTTAAATTTTTTAAATTTTTTATTATTATACTCAGAAATACAAACATGGATATGTAAAAAGAAATATAAACAGAAATAACAGAAATATATAAGAAATATTTTAAAAGAAAGAACAGTAAAAAGTAAAAATATAACAGTAAAAAGTAAATAAGGGGGGTAATAAAAACTTTCTTACAGTGGGTAATAAGAAAATGGCTCCTGAATGTGAAGGCAGAAGCTTGAGTAGAACTTGAGATTTATGCACAGCGGAGTGAACAAGGGGTAACAAAAGGTAAAAAAGACTCTTTTTTTTTTGGAATATAATATGAAGAACAATGAACGAAACTAAGGGGCTAGGAGGTTAGGCTAAGGAGTGACGGAGAGGATTTTAGTGTGCCATAAGGATGAATGAGAATGCAAGAAATTTCTATTGAATTCTGGGATGATTTTTACAACTGCATTCTATGCCTTATATAGAATATAATATGAAGAACAATGAACGAAACTTTATTAGTATGAAGAACAATTAGTATATACCCTCTGATATGGAATATAATATGAAGAACAATGAACGAAACTAAGGGGCTAGGAGGTTAGGCTAAGGAGTGACGGAGAGGATTTTAGTGTGCCATATCAGAGGGTATATACTAATTTTTTAAATTTTTTAAATTTTTTATTATTATACTCAGAAATACAAACATGGATATGTAAAAAGAAATATAAACAGAAATAACAGAAATATATAAGAAATATTTTAAAAGAAAGAACAGTAAAAAGTAAAAATATAACAGTAAAAATAATGGGATAGCCGATATGTCATATTTCTGAGTATAATAATAAAAAATTTAAAAAATTTAAAAAATTAGTATATACCCTCTGATATGGCACACTAAAATCCTCTCCGTTACTCCTTAGCCTAACCTCCTAGCCCCTTAGTTTCGTTCATTGTTCTTCATATTATATTCCATATCAGAGGGTATATACTAATTGTTCTTCATATTATATTACAGGCATTGATATATGCATTAGAAAAATTCAAACTATTTCTTCACAAAGAATTTACAGTAAGAACTGATTGTGAAGCTATTGTAAAATTTATAAAAAACGATCAAAGTAAAAAGATAAACAGGACCCGATGGGTTAATTTACAAAACATTATCCAAGGAAGTGGATATCAAATAAATTTTGAACATATTAAAGGGAAAAATAATGGGATAGCCGATATGTTATCTCGTAATATTAACAGATTGTTGCTTTTAGATGGACAGGAAAAAAGATAAAGGAAAGGCAATACTTATACATCCTACAAAGCCTACAAAATCCTCTCCAATGAATACATCATCTGAAGAGGAGAAAACAGAGAAACTCATGAGCCAGTCAATACAAGCAGCAAAAACACAGAATTTTAGACAACTGCCTGCAACACTAACAGATCTCAACAATATTACACAGTTTTACAACCCGAGTCAATCAAAGGCTACAAATGTTCGTCCGCCAAAAAACAGGCATTTTACACAAAGGGCAAGCTCTCAATCACAGAATACACAAAATGCGGTTATTACCTTTGGTAATTATGCATTACAAAGATGTGATGATCCCAATACAAAGTTTCGTCCAATTATTGGGATGCAGTTAACAGAAAAACAACAGTGTTTACTAGATAACCTGTGGCATATTCAAACTATGCCTCAAGCCTCAACCTTTAAAGTCTAGGTGTTAAATGCATTAAGCATTTATTTTTATGAACAAAGCAGTAAAACACCCGAGAAACCACAGAGGCCTAAGTTTACCCATTATGTCATATTTCGAGGCACAAAAATTGGTATTTTTAATAAATGGGAAACTGTGGCTAAACATATCCAATGCCCCAATCCAATTTACAAAGGCTTTACAGATTTCCAAAAAGCTATAGAAACAGCAAGAGAACATTTTGGGGTAAGTGGCTTTTACATAGAACCTGAAGAGGTTCAAACATTTGCAGACATGGCTAAAATTAAGCCAGAACAAATAATTAAAAATCAAGAAGAGCTGATCACTGAGTTACAAGATCAGCTTGTACAACAAGGAAAAAATACACACTCTATACAAGAAAAAATTGAAAATAGTCTGCTAAAACAAAAAATAAGTTTATTGGAAGCAAAAAATACACAGTTATTACAAAAGCTTGAGAAAAAAGATAAAGACAAAACAGATTTACACAGGACGTTTGAGTGTTTCAGGACCAGGATTCTTGATACACCTTGGCAGCAAAGCCTAAAACCAATTATAGAAAGATTCCCAGAATTTGAGAATCTTGTTTCACAGAAAGTTTGTGCAGAATTTCCTTTAATTTTGTACAATTTGCAACAACAGCTGATAGACATGGCATTCAAATTTGATAGCGAACAGCAAGGGTTCAAAGTGGTAGAAAGAACAGATGAAAAAGGAGATGGAACTGGTCTTCTATTACTTCAAATATATCATCCTACAAAATTGACAAATGAGCAGATAATTCAATTTTATCATCATGGTATGATCGATTATTTGGAAATAAAGTTAGACAGAAAAACAGAAGATCTTCTCAACCAGCTTGGAGAAAAGTTCATTCTAATTGCAGGAAATATGGCAATTAGATCAACGACTTCGATCATTGGTTGCAAAATAATTTCCTCATTCCCTTATACAGATGCATACACATATAGGCCAGCAAGAAAAAGGATTTTCATTGAACATAAAAGTAGAATCGGCCTTCAAAATCATCTACAGACATCAATGACAACAACTAATATAGAGTTTTCAACTCTACCTTGGTTAAGTCATTCAGATGAAAAAAGTCCAAATAATTTTACACAATTTATCAAAAAATATCAGGAAACCCCAGAACTTCCTGATTATTATCCATGGAGAAATTATCACTTGGTAGGTGAAGGACATTATATACAAATCTATACAAAGCCAGTCTGGAGAATGCTTCTACCCTTTGCAGGGGAAGGAGACACCCTGCAATTACAACACATTATCAATTTAGAAGACGAAGAGGGCAATGACTTGGAAGACTGTTCTAGTCCACAATCCATAGACTCAACACACAGAGATTTCTAAAAAGACATGATGAAAACATTGACCTAAAGAGACAGCATTTCTAGACAGATTGTTGCCCAGCACATGCATCTGAAAGAGAATCCATTATTGTAGATAGTGCTTATTGTCTTTTTCTTTCTTTTATTTGTATCCGTTTATTTTTCTGACACTAGAGCAATATGTACAGTATTTTGTTTGTAGGATAGCTTTTCTTTTTGCCTATATAAGGCATAGAATGCAGTTGTAAAAATCATCCCAGAATTCAATAGAAATTTCTTGCATTCTCATTCATCCTTATGGCACACTAAAATCCTCTCCGTCACTCCTTAGCCTAACCTCCTAGCCCCTTAGTTTCGTTCATTGTTCTTCATATTATATTCCAAAAAAAAAAGAGTCTTTTTTACCTTTTGTTACCCCTTGTTCACTCCGCTGTGCATAAATCTCAAGTTCTACTCAAGCTTCTGCCTTCACATTCAGGAGCCATTTTCTTATTACCCACTGTAAGAAAGTTTTTATTACCCTCCTTATTTACTTTTTACTGTTATATTTTTACTTTTTACTGTTCTTTCTTTTAAAATATTTCTTATATATTTCTGTTATTTCTGTTTATATTTCTTTTTACATATCCATGTTTGTATTTCTGAGTATAATAATAAAAAATTTAAAAAATTTAAAAAATTAGTATATACCCTCTGATATGGTATCCCAGAATTCAATAGAAATTTCTTGCATTCTCATTCATCCTTATGGCACACTAAAATCCTCTCCGTCACTCCTTAGCCTAACTCCTAGCCCCTTAGTTTCGTTCATTGTTCTTCATATTATATTCCAAAAAAAAAAAAAAAAGAGTCTTTTTTACCTTTTGTTACCCCTTGTTCACTCCGCTGTGCATAAATCTCAAGTTCTACTCAAGCTTCTGCCTTCACATTCAGGAGCCATTTTCTTATTACCCACTGTAAGAAAGTTTTTATTACCCCCCTTATTTACTTTTTACTGTTATATTTTTACTTTTTACTGTTCTTTCTTTTAAAATATTTCTTATATATTTCTGTTATTTCTGTTTATATTTCTTTTTACATATCCATGTTTGTATTTCTGAGTATAATAATAAAAATTTAAAAATTTAAAAAATTGTTTGTATTTCTGAGTATAATAATAAAAAATTTAAAAAATTAGTATATACCCTCTGATATATATATATATATATATATATATATATATATATATATATATATATAGGGTTGGGCTATATAGAAAACCCTGTCTATATAAAAAACCCTAGAAAACCCAACCTCCCGACATTTTTTTTCTTTGAAAAAAATAACACATGTAATATACATGTTTTTAAGACTTTTGGGCCCAAAAAATCAAAAAAGCGCCGAAGGGATAATTTAAAAAAAAAAATTCAGCAATTTCTGTCTTTTTTGCCTAACACATGTTAGGCACTGAAATTTGTTTATTTTTTTTAAAAAAAATCCCTTCGGCGCTTTTTTGTTTTTTTTGGCCCAAAACACTCTAAAACATGTATATTACATGTGTAATTTTTTTCAAAAAAAAAAAATGTCGGGAGGTTGGGTAAAAATGGGGGGAGATTTGGGTTTCCAGAGTTTTCTACCTAAATTAGGGTTCTCTGTCTAACATTGTCCTATATATATATATATATATATATATATATATATATATATATATATATATATATATATATATGATAGGAATCATAATCCAAAAGGAAACTAAATAACATAATATTAGGAAATTAAATTTCAAATAAATATAAAATAATATCCATAGATATCTCTACATCATACTCTTTGTCTTTAAAGAAAACTCGTCCTTGAGTTTTGTCTTAAATCTAAAGCTACCTGGATCAAAAAGAACATCAACCCGAAACTCTTGCACTATCATCACAACCCACCCAAATTGTTCAACTTAACGAGTCGTCTTGCATGGCTCTTGACTTGTACTACCTAGGTCGAATGGAGCATTGAACCCCTTCTTGTTCAATATATATTTTGTCTTTTCACCAATTTGATCAACATGAAGAGGGTCATATAATAAGTGACTTTCTCCACCCTCTTGTTACGACCCCAGCCCCGGTTTGACCCGGTCAGGAGCCGCGGGACAGCGAAAGATTTTAAAACATGATCTTTTTAAAACTTGAAATGCCCGATTATTTTACTTCATAATTCGGGATAAACCCCGTAATTTACAATAGAAGAATTTTACTAGGAAATTCCCTGATTTATTAAAACATGTTTATTTATTTTAACCGAGCCACCTCTTCAAGCTGGTTAGTGCTCCGTAGCACGTTGTCCTTGATTTACAGCAGGTCGCCTGAAACATGTTTTAAAAATATTTTGTTAGCGGGGAAATACTGAGTGAATCATTCATTCTGATAAAATGACACATAGTTATAAATTACAGCATAAGAGCGATTACAATGGCTTCTATCTTATTTTTATCTGGCACTTTGTCACTTGTTGACGATGGTCATACCATTATTGGGTCTTTCCCCAAGTAGTGACGTTTATCACGGTGAGGATTTATTAGCCTAACCCGTGAGAAATTAGTAATGTGCACAATACCCCACTAGCCAGTGATTTAAGATAACCACGACTTAATCCCTGTAATTATAACTTTTGAAAATATGGAGTATTGTAAAATATGATTGATAAAAAGAGAATGACTCACATTGCAGATTTATGCGGGCAGAGTTTAGCCTACTGATTAGCCTGATAACCTAATTTAAACAATAATGCACACGAACTAGGTTAGTAAATACAGCAGTTACGATAACTCACGAGATACAAACCCTCACAACGAATGACAAAGTGCGATACTTAACATCCATCGAATTTACGACGAATGACAAAGCATAACCCTAATGTGGGCAGCACTTAAACATCCATTGGATAGTTACAATCGATCGGACATTAAATCGTAATAGCGATCGAGTTATTACCCTGTTGGTGCGGCAACGTTTCGTGTTCGTGTGTGTTTTGAAGTAAACAGTGTATAACTCAGTGTATGAAGCGAAATTTAACGTCGAAACAGGCAAACAGTTCAAGTCCCAAGCCCACTGCATTTATAGCCTGAATTGGAGCCTCCCGCGTGTCGCGACAGGATCCTCCGCACCTGTCGCGTATCGCGGGGCAATCCAATGTAGGCTAGGATAGGCTTGTCACTAGTGTAGGCCTGCTGAGTTGATAGTTCGAGAATTTTCAATTTAGACAACGAATTGTGATGATAATCGTCAATTAGGGTTTAACCCCCTTGAGTTTTAGGGGCCCTGATCCTGATTCTGATTATTCTGAAAATTTTAGGGGTTATGTAGGATTACTTGGGGGTCTCAATTAGGGTTTCCTATTGGGCAAAATAAAATAAGAAATAATACTTTTAATGAGAGTTCTTACATTCTCCCCACCTTAATAAAAATCTCATCCTCGAGATTTACTGGAACATGTAGGGATATTTTCGCTTCATCTCTGATTCCAGCTCCTAAGTGTATTCAGGTCCTCTTTTCGAATCCCACTTGACTTTGACTAGCACGAGTCATTTGTGTTTGAGAAACTTGATCTTTCTATCCTCTATCTGCAGTGGTTTCTCCCCAAATTTCAATTTTTCATTTACCTCTATATCTTGAAGAGGTACTACCAGGGATTCGTCAGATAGACATTTCTTGAGGTTGGATACATGAAATACATCATGTACTCCAGCTAACTCTTCTAGTAGTTGTAAACGATAAGCAACTGGTCCTATTCGTTGGATTACGGGAAATAGTCCTACGTACCTTGGACTCAGCTTTCCTTTCTTACCGAACCATACTACTCATTTCCAAGGAGAAACTTTCAAGAGTACCTTGTCTCCAACTTGAAACTCTAGTGGCTTGCGTCGATTGTTAGCATAGCTCTTTTGGCGATCTCGAGCAATCTTCAGTCTTTCCTTGATCTGAGTGATCTTGTCGGTAGTTTCTTGTACAATTTCAGGACCTGATAATTGACTTTCTCCTATTTCTGCCCAACAAACTGGAGTTCTACACTTGCGTCCATAAAGCGCTTCAAATGGGGCAGCTTCAATGCTTGAAGATAACTATTGTTATAGGAGAATTCAATTAAAGATAGGTGATCGTCCCAGTTTCCACCAAAATCTATCACACATGCTCGGAGCATGTCTTCCAGGGTTTGTATTGTTCTTTCACTTTGTCCGTCTGTTTGTGGATGATATGTAGTACTTAAATTTAGTCGGGTTCCCATTGCTTCCTGGAAACTTGTCCAGAGATGGGAAGTGAAACGACGATCCCTATCCGATACAATGGAGAGTGGAACTCCATGCAAGGATACTACTTCGTCTACATACAACTTAGCTAACCTTTTCATACTAAAGGTTTCTTTCATGGGTAGAAAATGAGCTGATTTGGTTAATCGGTCTACAATTACCCAAATCGCATCATTGCCTTTTCTGGTTTTGGGTAATTTAGTAACAAAGTCCATTGTTACGAGTTCCCATTTCCATACAGGCATTTCTAATTGTTGTAGTAGTCCCGAAGGTTTCTGGTGTTCTGCTTTAACTTGTGAACAAGTTAAACACTTAGATACATATCTAGCTATATCCTTTTTCATTCCTCTCCACCAGAAATTATTTCTTAAATCTTGGTACATTTTATTGTTTCCGGGATGTATGGTATACCTAGATTTATGAGCTTCCTCTAAAATCTTATCTCTTAAATCTCCCTACTTAGGTACCCAAATTCTTTTCTTATGGAATCTCCAAATTCCATCCTTTCCTTGCTCTAACTCTTTTATTCGTCCTTTCATTCCTTCAGTATCGTCTTCGATTGCTGTTTCTTGAACTTTCTTTAATTGTTCCATTAAATTCAATTGCAGATTTATTCTAAGAGCACGAACTCGTCGATGTTTCTCATGATACTTACGACTTAAAGCATCTGCGACTACGTTTGCTTTTCCTTCGTGATATTGAATATCACAGTCGTAGTCACTTAGGATTTCCATCCATCTTCTTTGCCTCATGTTTAATTCTTTTTACCCAAATATGTATCTTAAACTCTTGTGATCCGTATAGACAGTAAACTTACTTCCATATAGATAATGTCTCCAAATTTTAAGGGCAAAAATTATGGCTCCTAATTCTAGGTCATGAGTTGTATAGTTTTCCTCGTGCTTTTTCAATTGTCTTGAGGCATACGCAATTACCTTCTTGCGTTGCATTAACACACATCCTAATCCTAGCTTTGAAGCATCGCAATATACTTCAAAATCTTCCGTTCCTTCTGGCAAGGCTAGAATTGGAGCATTTGTTAACTTTTGCTTTAAAATCCTAAAAGCCTCTTCTTGCTTAGGTCCCCATTCAAATTTGACTGCTTTACAGGTTAGCTTAGTTAATGGCATGGCTATCGTAGAAAAATCCTTAATGAATCGCCTATAATATCCGGCTAATCCTAGAAAACTTCTAACTTCCATAGCCGATTGCGGGACCTTCCATTTGGTAATTACTTCTATTTTGGAGGGATCTACACGAATACCTTCGTGGTTCACCATGTGTCCTAAAAATTGCACCTCCTGTAGCCAAAATTCACACTTCGAGAATTTGGCGTAAAGCTTTTCCCTTCTTAACAAAGTTAAGAGTGCATGCAAGTGCTGACAATGTTCATCCTGACTTTTGGAATAAATAAGTATATCGTCGATGAAGACAATTACAAATTTATCCAAATACGGTTTACGGATCCGATTCATCATGTCCATGAATGCCGCAGGTGCATTTGTTAGTCCGAAGGGCATGACTGTAAACTCGTAATGACCATACCTAGTTCTGAAAGCAGTTTTAGGTATGTCTTCTTCTTGTACTTTCAACTGATGGTATCCGGAGCGTAAGTCTATTTTAGAAAGATACCTAGCTCCCTGGAGTTGGTCAAAAAGATCATCAATCCTAGGTAATGGGTATCGATTCTTAATTGTAACCTTATTCAATTCTCTATAATCAATACACATTCTCATTGACCCATCTTTCTTTTTCACAAACAATAATGGAGCTCCCCACGGAGATGAACTAGGTTGTATAAAACCTTTACTTAGTAATTCATCTAATTGCTTTTTCAGTTCTAGCATTTCTGTGGGTGCTAGCCGATAAGGTGCTTTAGCTATCGGTGTAGTTCCAGGAATTAGATGAATCCTAAATTCTACTTCCCTGTCGGGTGGTAATCCAGGTAGTTCTTCTGGGAATACATCTGGGTATTCTGAGCTACTGGGATTTCTTTAAGTTCCTTACTTTTCGTGTTAATGATTACTGAAATCATATACACTACTTCTTGTTTTCTTGAATAACTGGCCAATTTCATTACTGAAATGAATTTTAGTGGCTTTTGTGGTTTATCTCCTGTAATTGAAATTACTTCTCCTGTCGGTGTATGGATTTCTATAGAATTTTTATCACAGATAATTCGAGCATGGTTGGCTACTAACCAATCCATTCCTAACACGACATCGAATCCGGCTAAATTCATAGGTAACAGGTTTGCAGAAAATTTATGGTCTAAGAGTTCTATCTTTGCTTCTCGCAAAACCTTATCTATGTTAACAGAATTTTCATCTGCCGTTTCGACTGTAAAAATCTGCCTAAGGTTGGTTAAAGGTAGATTAAGAGCTTGACAAAATGAAGTATTGATAAAACTTTGGTATACACCAGAGTCAAATAATACTTTTGCATACACGTTGTGCACTAGGAACGTACCAGCTATCACATCTGGAATGAGTTCTGCTTCTTGAGTGGTCAGCTGGAATGCTCTGGCATTCTTCTTAGTAACTCCTCGGCCGTCTTGGCTTTGTTGTCTGCTGGTTTGACCAACTTTGGGCAATCTGGCCTAAGATGTCCAGTCTCTCCACAATTATAGCAGACCATGGCTTTCTTCTTCCTGCAATCTTCTTCTTGATGCCGTGGAATTTTACAGAAATTGCAATACCCCTTGCATCTTCCAAAATGCTTCCTTTTACAGGCATTGCAAAATGGAACAGTGGAAGATTGCCAAGTTCCTTTTCTCCGAAAATTATTACGGTTACCCACACGGAATCCTTGGGTAATCTTTTGGGCTACTTCCTTTTTCCGATTTTCTTCACTTGTGCGTACCAGTTCGTCAGTTAGGGTGTTAGCTAATTCTACCGCATCGTCAATAGTGCGAGGTCTTAACGATATTACGGATTTCGCCAATCAATCCTTAAATATAGCGGGAAATAAGCACCGGTTCTGGCGAAGCCAGGGTTGGTACCACCCTCGCATATTCGAAGAATGTTGAAGTATATCCTCGACAGTCTACACCTATCATCCGATGGTTCAGGAATTTATTTACCATTTGTTCCTTTTCATATTCGGGACAGAATTTTCTTTCCATTAGCTGCTTAAATTCCTCCCAATTCATGGCCTAGGCCATATTTCTTCCTTTGGCTTGAAGTACCGTATTCCACCATTCTAGCGCCCCTTCTTTAAAAAGATGCGAAGCATACATAACCCTGTCTTCTTCAACACATTTACTTATCATAATTACTGCTTCGGTTTTCTCCAACCAACGCAGTGTCGCAGTCGCCCTTTCATTGCCTGCAAATTCAGCTGGTTTACAAGCAAGAAATTCTTTGTAAGTGCAACCAGGAGTTGCAGTTTTCATTTTCTTAGGGAGTGGGGCCTGCCGTGGATCATTATACTGATTAGTATGCTTGCCGCCTCCGTTTACGCTATTACTGATGTTATCTTCTTGAGTACGTTTACTAGGAATAATTTGTTGAGGTTCAACAGGTTTCTGGGCAGCAGCCAGGATTGCTGGAATAGCATTGGCTATCCCTTGAGCAACGATATTTTCGATATCTTGCCTAGTCATAAATTGACCTTCCTGATTTTGCTCTGATTGGTTAACTTCGTTAACTGGTTCATTATTAGCATTTGCCATCTGATAATTAATTTATATACATAATTAGCATACAATAATTAATAACTAAATATAACAAAACAATTGCACATAATCACACAAATTTTTACAACACACGTATAGCCAAAATTGTCGATTTCTCGACTTCCATTTTTATATTATATTATGCATCCGTACACATTGTTATCTTACAAAAGTTTTATTTTTAAGTTATTTTACAGAGTTATATTTACTATTGTTATTATACAAACACATCCTCCCAATCACACTATCCCTTGTCAGTTGGCATTTTAGAAGCGACGTTCCCTCTCGTCGTACTTCCAGGAGATTTGTTCTCACCTCCCGGATCCTATTCCCTACAGTCACCAGCTCCTCGCCAAAATGGCGGAGTTCAGCTAAGTTTTCATTACTCATTGGTGGGTTTGGTATAGGTTCTGGGTCAAACTGAGGGAAAAAAGGTATAAAGGTTATTAAGGAGGTTTTGAAACTGCCAGTCGTTAGTCCACCACTCGTCCATTTCTCCTAAAGGTTAGGTGTGGATCAGAGGGTCTGGAATAGCTGGTTCCAAATTTATTGGAAGTTGGGTTTCAGCAGGATAAGGGTAGAGGTTATTGGTGATAGGTCTAATGATATCACAGCTTGCCAGTAGGTGATCTAATTTTTCCTGAAATGGTAATTCTTCAGTTTGCTTAGAACTTTCCCCAATTTCTATTTCTGATTGCCTAGAACTTCCCCTATCTCAATCCCTTTTCCTTTATCCATAGGATTTTCTATTTTGGGAGCTTTCCTAGTTGCTGGTTTCCTCCTGCGTACCCGTCTCCAGCCTACAAAATATTCTCCTTTTCTTAGGCTTTGGTTTCTCCGGAGGTGGAGCTTGAAATTCCATAGGTTCCTCCACATCGGCAAAGTAACCGGTAAAGTCGTTGGAAACTTCCACTTTTACAGGATAGAGATTGAGATTTTCTAGGGCTTCAGATAACTCGTTCATGCAGTTTAGCATATATGCAAAAATGCACACAAAATGCTAAGTTAAAATTTTATAATGAAATTTCACAAATAAACATTCAAGTATTATTGCATCCATGGGACTAATTTAATACAAAGGACAATTGAAATTAAAACATACTAGGGTTTATTGTAAACTTATTTATTTACTAGGTAAAATTTTCTTTAGAGTTTCTGGATTGTAGGTAATATGGGTGCTAATACTGGGTCAGGGTATTGGTAGTTTAAAGGTTGGTATTTACTGCTACAGTGGCTAACATATAGAGATCTGCCCATTTTTCATCTAATTCGTCTTCCCATGGTGGATTATTGCCTATTTCCTGGGTTTCCTGATTAACCCTCACTTCTTTTGGTTGTGATTTCTTTCCTTTCTCTTGACTTTTCCTAATAATCAAACTTCTTTTATTAGGAGAAAGTGGCTTCTCAAACTGTGCCTTACGGACAAATATTCCTTCCTCAGTATCTATGGATTGTTTTGAGGATGATGATCTCTTATCTTTTGGTGCATTATCTAATTGACGATAGATGTCTGAAAGTCTTTGCTTACCCATACTGTAAACAAATATTCAAATAATAAAACATATATAATCACAAAAATGGCAATCAATAAAATTAAGTATTTGCTAAATACTTAATTGGCTTAAAAAACCTGGCTCTATACCACCTTTTCCTGTCACGACCCCAGCCCCGGTTTGACTCGGTCAGGAGCCGCGGGATAGGAACCCGTGGTATTTAATTTATGCGACAGCGGAAGATTTTAAAACATTGTCACAACCCCCGATCCCTAGTTCCCGGGAACGGGCGGCCGCGAGCCAGTTTCGGTGGTATCACGTTTATTTATCCAATTTGGCAGCGGAAATTTTCATCAGGACCGTAGTTAGGAAATATGTTATCAGAGTAAACCACCACAATTTATAACATTAAACACGTGGGTAAAACCCAAGTTTTCAATACATATAAATTCATAGGAATAAATCCCATTTTATTTAATAAAACATCTATTTTATTCTTAGGTAACTTTATTGCCACTTTTCCAAGCCTTCAGTGCTGTCCAGCTGGCTTCTAATTGGCTTTCACATTTTGTTACCTGAAACGCGTTTTAAAAACATTTTGTCGGTGGGAAATACTGGTGAGTGAATCCCAGTTTAATCAAGTTTAAATAAAACCATTTTCACAGTGTACAGTATTGAGGGCGCATCCGCAATTACATTTGTTTCCAAGTTATATCAATTACCACCACACGGTAATGTCGTCCCGACTTATGGTCATGTTACTCCTTTACCAGGTGGTAACAAAATTTTGTATACAAAACCCCAAATTTACCGACTGTAATTGTATTCTTACAAATACTCAATAACTGTTGTTCGCATGGAAAGATATTTAAGGTTTTGTAAAAACAGTTAACAAAAAGGAGATTACTCACAAAAAGGTTTACACAAAAGAAGGATTACTCACATTGCTGTCTTAGGTTTTTTCGTAAGGATTTCCTGGGAATAATCTATAAATTACACAAATGCACGTGTGTTAGTATAATAACCCATTTTAACATTAGTAATACCCTCCCCGAAACGGTATTCCAACGACTACGTCGGGCAGAACCACGACAGCCGTTACGGAACCCTAGATCAATCGGGCAGAGTATCTAATACGTCTCCAGGGGTTATAATACTTACATCGTAGCAGAACCCCGCTATTTAGGGTGTATTGGACTCGGGTATAATGCCCACTATTTAGAATTTAGAGAGAGAGAGTTGAATGAAATGAACGAAACAGACTGAAGGCCCGTTGCCCTCTTATATAGGGCTGTAATCGAGTCTCCACGCGGCCCGCGTAAAGAACAGGCCAAGCTTACGCGGCCCGCGTCAACGCGTAGCTTGGCTGGGTCACCAAGTAGACTTGACACGGTGCTGACACGTGTCAGCTCAGGGCTGCGCCACAATTTGGGACACTCGCGGCCCGCATGAACTTAAACTGGATCATACGCGGCCCGCATGAACTAAAAATTCAGCGGAGTCCGGTTACACCCTCACACGGCCCGCGTAAATGGTTGGGGTGGGTCTATGCGGCCCGCCTCAACTTAATATTTATTGTTTTTAATTTATTTTATATATTATAATCTACTTTGGGCTCGGTTTTCACATACGGGGTGCATATAAAGACATATTGAGACATTTTAAAATATATTAGGGTGTCGAAAAATTTATGAGGGTGTCGGTTTACGTTAGGGTTGTTACAAACATTATCTTTTTAAAACTTGAAATGCCCGATTATTTTACTTCATAATTCGGGATAAACCCCGTAATTTACAATAGATCCAACTTGAAATGCCCGATTGTTGTGTCAAGAAATGAAGTTGGTCCTAGCCATCCACCTCCAAATCCAAGTCCGTATACGTTTGCATGGCCAGATCCAACATCCTTTCCATTATTTTCTTGCCAGCCAGTGGTAACCAGGTGCACCATTGGGACACAAGTTAACCTTGGATCAGTTGCGCAGTCATCCGTTGTAAGCCTTCCACCTCCTGCGTGCACTACATGGGAGCAAGCCTTATCCGTTCTTCCCTTGGCACGGAGTACAGCCATGAGTATCCCTATGGGAATGAACTATGTAACTCCACCAGAAAGCCTTCAAGGCTTCAACCTCATGCCACAAATGATGGTCCAAACGATGGCAAACTTCCCTTGACAACATTTCATTCACCAAGTGCTAGCCACCCAAGGGAACACTAACAGCAACCTGGGCACAAGAGCAGAAGAAGATCTGGCAAAACCATACAAGCCAAGCAATCTGTCCTGTTTTTCTCAACAAATTACTGACTATGATTTCCAAACCTGGATCAAAATGCCATCTCACATAAGAACATATGATGGAACGAAAGATCCCGAAGATCACCTCCAAATCTTCACCGGGGCTGTAAGAATCAAGAAGTAGTCCAACGCCGAATGCTGCCTTATGTTTTGCAAACCCTTATAGGGTCTGCTCGAATCGGGTTCAATGACCTACCAGACCGAAGTATCGAACCTTTGATGATTTGAGCAAAGGCTTCTTGGCTAACTTTTCAACAAAGGAGGTATGTCAAAGATGCAACCGTGATCTTCCAAATCAAGCAAAGGAATGATCAAAGCCTTAGGGATTTCATTGAGAGATACAAAAAAGAAGGGTTGACACACGTGGGAGCCGATGAAAAGATGAGGGCTGCAGGCTTCATGAATGCAATCACCTCCAAGTATCTCACCAGGGACTTCAACAAGTGCCTGCCCAAAACCCTTGAAGAATCCCTTGAAAGGGCTGAAGCTCACATCTGGGGGAGGAAGCTGTCGATATCAAGGAACAAAGAAAGAGGGGTCCTAGCTGGAGGAGTAGTAGGCCCAACAGAAAAAAGCAACTATGGGTCTTATGATAAACATTCCAGGAACTCAGATCCTTGAAGGTTTGAAGGCAGGAACCCTTCAAGCAGGGAGAAAGCTGTGAACTTTACAGCCTTAACCACAACCCCACAGGAAATCCTTGCTACTGAAGAGGTAAAACATAGCTTCCGACCACCCAGACCTTTGCCCAAGAGCAAAAGAAACGAAAACTCCACTCAGTTTTATGAGTTCCATGAAGAAAAAGGCCATCACACCAATGACTATATCAACTCAAGAAAAGAATTGAGGAAGCCGTTAAGTCTGGAGAACTTGCCCATCTGGTTAAAGGGGTGAAAGACAAAATGGCTGATGGAAAAAGCAAAGAAGTAAACATGGTGAACCTCGATGAAGAAACCCCCGATAAACGGCAACTCTTGGAGGCTTGGGAGCTTCAATGCTTGTGCTTCCCACCACCAAAAAAGGGGCTTCTCTTGAACCCTTTGGTGGTGGAAGCCATTGTGGGAACCCTGAAAACAAGCAAAGCTTACATTAATATAGGGGAAGCAATGGAGATAATGTTCGAGAAGTGTTTCAACCAACTCAGCAACAATGAGCGTTCAATGCTTCAACCAGCCGAGTTATCTATTAAAGGTATTGCTGACATCCCTATCAAGCCTTTGGGCCAACTAACACTCGATGTTTGCTTCAGAGAAGGTAAAATGGAAAGGACCAAACCACTCACCTTTGTCGTAATCAACATGCCTTCTAGCTATGATGTTATCATAGGAAGGCCGGGGCAAAGTGAGTTTGGTATGGTTGTTTCAGTTGGTCAAGGTGTTGTCAAGTTTCCCACCAAAAAAGGAATTGCAACCCTTCAACCTACCCAAGAAGCCTTCCTGGTTGAAGGGGAAAGCTCAGCAAAAAACGAAGAAGAAGAGCAAGTCTGGGTCATCAACCCTAAGTATCCCCAACAAATGATAAGGGTAAACCCCAACCTCGCTGAAGACACTCTCTCATATCTCAAGAAGCTGCTGGTACACAACATGGACATCTTTGCATGGTGTCCTGATGACATGACCGGTATCCCTCGAGATATCACCAAACACGAGCTCAAGATCCCACCAAATGTGAAACCTATTGTTCAGCAAAAAAGGATTTTAGCCCCAGATCGAAGCCTAGCAGCATGTAAAGAGGTTGAAGGGTTGGTACAAGCTGGCATACTCCGAGAGTTAAGTATCACTCTTGGATAACAAACCCCGTAATGGTCAAAAAGCCCGATGGATCATGGAGAATGTGCATTGATTTCAAAGACTTGAACAAAGCATGTCCAAAGGATTGTTATCCTTTGCCCGAAATTGATCTAAAAGTAGAATAACTCACATGCTTCCCCTTCAAATGCTTCCTCGATGCTTATAAAGGCTACCACCAAATTCAAATGAAGAAAGAGGACGAGGAGAAGACAACCTTCCACACTGATAAGGGTATTTTTTTAATCAAAAAATGCCTTTTGGCCTGAAGAACGCAGGGGCAACCTACCAACGGTTGGTGGATAAAGCATTTGTTGAACAAATAGGTAAAAATATGGAAGCTTATGTGGAAGACTTGGTAATCAAGAGCAAGACTAAGGGCCAAATGCTTGATGATATACAAGAAACATTCCGGAACCTCAGGAAGATAAACATGAAGCTCAATCCTGTGAAATGCTCATTTTGTTTTGAAGAAGGCAAGTTCTTGGGGCACATCGTGGGCAAACAAAGCATAAAAGCCAACCCCAACAAAGTTAAAGCTATCTTGGATGCAAGGTCCCCCCAAAGCAAGAAGGAGGTCAAAAGCTTGAATGGTAAGCTGGTAGCCATGAAGCGTTTCACCTCCAAACTGGCTGAAAAGTCCCTTCCTTTTTTCAAAACCCTTCAAGGGTGCACAAACAAGAAAGACTTTAGATGGACCGAGGAAGCTGAAGAAGCCTTTAACCAAATGAAACAACACATGGCTTCATTACCAGACATCGCCGCTCCTGAACTGGGGAACTAATCACTGTCTACCTATCAGTTGTTGAGGAATCCCTAACCATCGAAAGAAACAAGGCTCAGGTACCAATTTAATTCTTTAGTAAAACTTTAAAGTTGGCAGAGACCAAGTATCCCCCATTGGAAAAAGTTACTCTTGCACTAGTAAAAACAGCCAGAAGGCTTCGAAGGTACTTTCAAGCACATCCCATACAAGTGGTCACCTACTAACCAATAAAAAATGTGCTTTAAAAACCTGAAACCTCCGAGCGTTTAGCTAAATGGACAGTGGAACTAGGTGAACACAACATCATCTACGTTCCAAGAAAAGCTGTAAAAGCCCAAATTTTGGCTGACTTCATTTTGGAAATCCCCAAGGAAACAATAACGGAAGTTAACACAGCCTCCACCGAACCTTCTAACCCTAATACTTGGAAGATTTTTACCGACAGAGCTTCCGATATTGAAGGATCAGGAGCAGGGCTAGTCCTGATCGATCCTAATGAATTGGAATTCACATATGCTCTTCGGCTTGAATTTCAGACTACCAACAACGAAGCCGAATATGAGGCACTGGTCGCAGGACTCAAGCTGGCCAAAAAGATGGATGTCAAAAGGCTTCAAGTCTTCATAGACTCTCTACTTGTTTCAAACTAAGTAAACGACCACTACAACAAAAATGGCTTTTTAGGACCTTTTCTGTGGGACGCTTAGAAAAGAGGGTCCTAAAAAAACTATCTAAAAGGACTAATGAACTTTTTGGGTCCTTTTATAATATACTCTACTAAACTGGTGTCCTAGAAAACTATTTAATAGGATGGATGATTTTTTGGGATCCTTTTATCATATAATTTAATAGGACACTTAAACTGTAGATCCTAATAAAGTACTTTATAAGACATTTAATTGTTAATGTCTCATTATGTGGTAGTGCATTAGGACACTTGATCATATAGGGTCCTATTATAACATAACTTAATAGGACACGTTGTAGTTAAGTCATAAATGTTCAGTGTTATAGGACCCTTTCTAGTCGAAGTCATATTAGAACTTAACTTAATAGGACACTGAACACTTGGGTCTTATAACTTTAAACTTTATAGAACGTGATGCGTGTGAAGTGTTATATATATTAGGTGTATATTTTAAGCCCTTTCTACACTTTTTAGCCAAGTTTTAAATTTATAAACACGATATTCACTAACACTAAACACACATATGGGCAAGTGCACCCATCGTGGACGTAGTATAGTGTTGGTAAGATACCGAGGTCGTCCAAGGACACAAGAGCTTTTAGTACCGGTTTATCCTCAACGTCTAATCAGATCAAAATGTTAGAAAAAAAGTTTTTAAACTAGGAAAATAAAACTAACTAAAATGCTGAAAAGTAAAATAAAAGTAAAAACAGATAGACAAGATGAATCACTTGGATCCGACTCGTGTGTATTGTAACCTTTGATTATTTCCACAATTTTGCACTTGTTTAAGAGATTATCTTAGTTTTTGTAGTAGGCCCCTCTTTTGAAGGCGACGTTACCGTCAACCCAGTAGTTTGAGTCAACAAGGATACAATCCTAAAGGGTCGGATTATTGAAAGATAATTAATTAAGTTATTAATGCGTAATGTGGTAGGCCCCTCTTTTGAAGGCGACGTTACCCTCGACTAAGTAGTCTGAGTCAGCAGGGATACAGTCCTAAGTAGCCGGGTTAAAGTTTTAATAGTAGTTTAACTTATGAGGGGGTCAAAGAGTTTGGACCCCCGCCATCCAATACCGTTGGGTATTGAAGGAGGTCCTACTAAATTTGACCCAGGTCCTTTGCAGGATCTATACATTAAACAATGGCAAGACTCTTACCAAAGCGTTCCCTTAACCCCCGACCAGGTAGCCAACATACCTCCATATAGACCGTGGAGATATGAATGGTGAAAATCTTTATTTTATATAGACAGTAAAATAATGCCAAGACACCACGGACAAACGATAAGGAAGAATCACCTTCAACATAAGAAACTAGTAATTAAAGTCATTAATACAAAACCAATTAAAAAGTGCAAAAGATTAAAAATAAAAAGTATTACACTAAACACTTGTCTTCACCAAGTGATGTAAGAGACTTAGGAAAACATGGCCTTTGATTGTCAAGAACTCTTACGATCAATCTTGGATCCCGAGACGACTCATACACTCTATGATGGACAATGGATGATAGTGGTGGATGATGGTCTTGTGATGGTGGTGGGTGGTGGGTGAAGGGTGAGAGAGGTGGTGTGCCAAGGGATGAGTTGCAAGAGCTCCAAGCACTCCTATTTATAGGCTGAACAGAAGCTCGAGCACGGCCCCGTGTCCATCCTCCTCTCTTTCTTCATTAAATGCAGTTTGTCTGCATTAGTTAACCACGCCCCCGTGTCCGCTGAGCACGACCCCGTGTGCAGAGGCAAATCTGTACTATCAAGATTTGCCTGGATTCCGCGAATCTTATAGTTGACCACGGCCCCGTGCCCGCTGAGCACGGCCCCGTGGTGGGCGATGGAAGCTTCTACCACTTTGTCTTTTCTGCTGACACTTGGGCACGTCCCCGTGCTCACTGAGCACGGGGCGTGTTCAAGCTTCTGTCTTCTTGTTTTGCTTGGGAAGATGCTGTCGGGAGGTCGGGCATGCCACGTTTGTTTCTTTTCTTGTATTTATGTTAGATTTAGCTGTCTTTTTGCTTCTTTTGCCTATTTGAGCTCATTTAATCCTGAAAATACAAAAGGAAGACAAAAGCACACTTTTTCCAACATTAGTACTAAAAAAGGGGTAGTTTTATGACACAATTGATGTAATTTATATGTTGCATTTTGTGCACATCAAATACCCCCACACTTGAATCTTTGCTTGTCCTCAAGCAAAACTCTTTATAATGTGGCTTTTTCACTCCCAAATGGAATGGGTAGAAGAGAAGGTTTTTGGGCTTGTCATAGAGTGTCAGGATTTCCAAGATTCTTTATCAAGTTTTATTTTTATTTATTTACAATCCTATTCGTCATGATTTATTAAAAACGTTTCATAAGATAAATTACTTATTAGGGCATAACATGCCTTTTTAAAATTTCATTTATATACAAGTTCACATACCTCACGGGGGATCACTCAACACTCGGCCGAAGGTGTATTTTTAGTGAATCACTCGAGAGCGGTATGGAGCTTACTCCTACCATAAGCTTGCCAACCAATCAATCCTCCTCCTTTTTAACTATATACCTTTGTAAATATCAAGAGGACTTTTTGGGTGAAGGGTTAGGCTTGGGCTAAAGGTGGGTGGTTGGGTTAGTGGTTAGTAAAAGGGCGAAAAGCGTAAAAAGCATCGTTTTTGAAAGACTTTTTATTTTTCACAATTTTATTTTATTTTGATGAACCATTTCTTTCAAACAAAGTTATTTTTTTGATGAACTTGTTTGTTTATTTGGTTTCATAATTTTTTTTAAGTCATAAGAAAAACCGAGCTTTGTTACTAAAAGAAAGGGTTAAAATAAAAAGATTTAGGTGGGTAAAAAGGGTGATTGTTTTGGGTTAAGAAATGAAAAGGTTTAGGCTCAAAGGGGTTAACTAGGGGGATTTTGGGTAGGTGGTAAAAAAAATTGAAAATAATGGTGTAGAAAGAAAAAGGGTTAGTCCTAATGCCTCCATCATTTACTTACTCGGGTTTAAGTTGGTAAGGACCGGGAATGCATTGTCGTGGCAAGTTCTAGAGTCGTAAGAACCAAGCGGCTATTCACACAAGAAACAAAAAATGAGCATTTAGTGTAAAGATATGTATTTGTATGATCAATAAAGGCTCAAAACCCACTTTTGTGGGAATGGGTTTTTATGCGATCAAGTATATATAATCAAATTTTAACTAAGCTTGTCATGCCGTTTCATAATTCTCTTATGTTGGTTCTTTTTATCACGACGCTATCGCTTGTAAATTTGTAAAATATAACCTTTTTTTAGAACTTGAAATTCCCAACTTAAACTTAGACAAGTAAAAAAAATGAAAATTTTTGAAAAAAATTGGGGTGATTATCGGTTCCAATATAGTTTTGTGTAAGACTTGTTAATTAGGACTTGCAAGATTCAAAGTTTTAGCATCCCCCCCCCACACTTAAATTACACATTGTCCTTAATGTGTCCCAAAAAAAAGTTTTTAGGTTGATTGAATGTGTAAAAGGGTGTTAAAAGCAAAATTTTATGTTACTGGCACTCTGGACACGACCCTGTGGTGACCGGGCACGACCCCGTGTTCAGGTGCCAGTGACAAAATTTAGTAAAGAGAAACAGAAGCCTGGACACGGGGGCGTGTTCAGTGAACACGACCCGTGTCCAGTTACCTGAACTGGGCGTTTTCTGCAGATTGTGCAGCACGGGGCCGTGTCGGGCGGACACGGCCCGTGCTGAACTTGCTGTAATGAAGAATTTTTGTCGGGAAGCTCCGTTTTCGTGCATGGGGCTATGTTTCTCGTTTCCCTTGTTATCCTTCACCATCCCGAGTGTGTTTTATTCCTGAAAATGAAAATTAAACTAAAAATTAATCTAAGTTAAACTAAGGATAGTTCCGCGGAATGCCTCCGTGGTGCGCCACGTTTATAAGGGTCCTTGGCTAGACCCAAAGTTAGGTCATATGTTATCCGAGCGGGATGTTTTGCATCCCATGTTGCACCGTCGGAGAGCATCATCCAAACTCGAATCAATAACCTTCATGTAATTGACCGGGTCATCGTCCTCTACTCTCTTCCCAACTCCAAACTTCACTTCCTTATCCCCAAACTTCAAAGTAAGTGTTCAGTCATTCATGTCTACCACTGCTTGTGCAGTGGCTAGAAATGGCCTCCCTAGTATGAGGGGGACTTCGGTGTCCTCTTCCATATCTAGTATGACAAAGTCGGCCAGGTAGATGAAATTGTCGACTTTGACCAATAGATTTTCAGCGACACCTTGCGGGTACTTGACGGATCTGTCGGCAAGTTGTATACTCATCTTGGTAGGACTTGTTTTTCCTAGGCTGAGTCGTTTGAACATTGATGCATGCATGAGGTTAATGCTAGCCCCAAGGTCGGCTAGTGCATTACGAACGGGGGATTCCCCGATCGAGCAAGGAATCGTGAAGCTTCCAGGATCAATCTTTTTTTGTGGGAGTTTGTTGAGTACAAGGGAGGAGCACTCTTCGCCTAAGTTAACTAATTGCAAAGATTCAATTTTCCTTTTATGGGTGAGGAAGTCCCTCATGAATTTTCAGTATTTAGGCATTTGAGTTAGGACTTCGATAAATGGAATATTGACATGCAATTGTTTTAGTAAATTTTTGAATTTTGCGAATTGCTCATTGGTCTTTTGGCGAATTAACCTATCGGGGTATGGAACCGGAGGAGCCTTGGTAGGCTCTTGAATTAGAGGAGAAGCCTTCTCTTGTTGGGGCGGTGTTGTGCTTCCCTCAGTTGGTGGTGGTGGAGCTTCTTCGGAACCCACGGTATGATTTCTCAATGTTATGAGATGGACTTGTGCTTTTGGGTTTGTTTCGGTATTACTTGGTAACGCGCCTTGTGGTCTCTCGGAGAAATTTTGAGCTAACTGATTTATTTGTTTTTCAATGTTTTGTATACTAGCTTGTTGATTTCTAAAATTCGATTCCAATTGTTGAAATCGATCCGAGTTTTTCTTTTTAGTGTCGGAGATAAGGCGAGATACAATATCTTCAAGCCTTTCTCGTCCACCTTGTTGTTGAGGGAAATTTTGTGACTCGTTTCTTGGTTGTTGAAAGTTTGTTCGTTGGTTTAGGTTTTGTTGGTTACTACTATTGCCGGGTTCTCTCCAACCAAGGTTAGGGTGGTTACGCCATCCTTGGTTGTAGGTACCCATTGGGGGACCCGACGGCCTAGGTCTGTTATCAGTGTAGTTTACCGACTCTTGTTGATCATCTGTTTCTTTCATACAACTCCAACTTTCATGTGGCCCACCACACCCTTCACAAGCCATAACCGAGACCGTTTTTGTCATTTCTAACTTTTTGATTTTTGAAGAAAGGGCCTCGATTTGGGCTTGTAAAGAAGTGCTTTCATCAACCTTATGGGCGCCCGGGGCAATAGATTTATTGCCTCGGGGAGTGTGCCACTGAAAATTGGTTTGAGCAAATTTCCTCAATTTGATTGTATATTTCATGTGGGCGGCGATTACCTAAAAGTCCCCCGGAGCTAGAGTCAAGTGTTTGTCTTGTATGTGGCAACAACCCATTGTAGAAAGTGGATACTTGTTGCCATACCGCAAGACCGTGATGAGGATACTTTCGCAATAGCTCCTTGAACCTTTCCCAAGTTTCATATAAGGATTCCCCATCCTCTTGTGAATATGTATTAATTTCAGTCATTAATTTAGCCGTTTTAGCGGGAGGGAAATACTTATATAGAAACTTTTGGGCTAGTTCATCCCAAGTGTTTACCGAGCCAACTGGGAGGGCGTTGAGCCAAGCCTTTGCTCGGTCGTTTAATGAGAATGGAAACATCCGAAGGCGGATAGCGTCGTTTGATGCTCCATTGATCCCGAAGGTATCACATATTTCTAAGAAATTAGTAATATGTAGATGGGGATCCTCGTCCGCAAGCCCCTGGAAGGTTGCGGAGTTTGAAGCATCTGTATCAAATGCGACCGAAGTTCGAAGTTGTTAGCTTCGACATTCGGGGCATTGATAGCGGTGTCGAGATTACCTACGGTGGGTCGTAGGTAATCCATGAGGGTACGTTGGTCCGCCATTGGAAATGGGTCCCCCGAAACTTTCTCTTGGTTTTTAGCTTTAAGTCTTTTTCTGAGAAAGCGTTCGGGTTCTTCTAGAGGTTCTTTTATGTCTCTACTAGAATTGGAGCTCATACACTACGTAGAAAGTTCAGATGTGGTGTCTGGTTCCAAGTCCTGCAATAAAAACAGAAAAGAATGTTGGTAAGAAAGTTCACCACGGCCCCGTGCTCAGTGAACACGGCCCGTGGTCGGAGATTTAGTGATTGTTTTCCGGGTCCCTGTTACTGGGAAGTTGGACACGGCCCCGTGTTGCACCGACACGGCCCCGTGCTCAGCTCTCTGTAACTCGGAAAATAAAAACTGCCAGTGACACTGCTGGGCACGACCCGTGTCCGACCAGGCACGACCCGTGCTGAGCTCTGCAGAAGCTGAAAAATTAAGAAAATCCTAAAAAAATAAAAATAAAATAGAAAAAATGATTAGGCCGCTGATTCCTAACTTTCTTAAAATCCTTGGGTCCCCGGCAGCGGCGCCAAAAACTTGATGCGTGAGAAGTGTTATATATATTAGGTGTATATTTTAAGCCCTTTTTACACTTTTTAGCCATATTTTAAATTTATAAACACGATATTCACTAACACTAAACACACATATGGGAAAGTGCACCCATCGTGGACGTAGTATAGTGTTGGTAAGATACCGAGGTCGTCCAAGGACACAAGAGCTTTTAGTACCGGTTTATCCTCAACGTCTAATCAGATCAAAATGTTAGAAAAAAAGGTTTTTAAACTAGGAAAATAAAACTAACTAAAATGCTGAAAAGTAAAATAAAAGTAAAACAAATAGACAAGATGAATCACTTGGATCCAACTCGTGTGTAGTGTAACTTTTGATTATTTCCGCACTTTTGCACTTGTTTAAGAGATTATCTTAGTTATTGTAGTAGGCTCCTCTTTTGAAGGCGACGTTACCCTCAACCCAGTAGTTTGAGTCAGCAAGGATACAATCCTAAAGGGTCGGATCATTGAAAGATAATTAATTAAGTTATTAATGCGTAATGTGGTAGGCCCCTTTTTTGAAGGCGACGTTACCCTCGGCTAAGTAGTCTGAGTCAGCAGGGATACAGTACTAAGTAGCCGGGTTAAAGTTTTAATAGTAGTTTAACTTATGAGGGGGTCAAAGAGTTTGGACCCCCGCCATCCAATACCATTGGGTATTGAAGGAGGTCCTATTAAATTTGACCCAGGTCCTTTGCAGGATCTATACACTGAACAATGGCAAGACTCTTACCAAACTGTTCCCTTAACCCCCGACCAGGTCCAACATACCTCCATATAGACTGTGGAGATATGAATGGTGAAAATCTTTTATTTTATATGGACAGTAAAATAATGCCAAGACACCACGGACAAACGATAAGGAAGAATCACCTTCAACATAAGAAACTAGTAATTAAAGTCATTAATACAAAACCAACTAAAAAGTGCAAAAGATTAAAAATAAAAAGTATTACACTAAACACTTGTCTTCACCAAGTGATGTAAGAGACTTAGGCAAACATGGCCTTTGATTGTCAAGAACTCTTACGATCAATCTTGGATCCCGAGACGACTCACACACTCTATGATGGACAATGGATGATGGTGGTGGATGATGGTGTTGTGATGGTGGTGGGTGAAGTGTGAGAGAGGTGGTGTGCCAAAGGATGAGTTGCAAGGGCTCCAAGCACTCCTATTTATAGGCTGAACAGAAGCTCGAGCACGGCCCCATGTCCGTTGGACACGGCCCCGTGTCCATCCTCCTCTCTTTCTTCATTAAATGCAGTTTGTCTGCATTAGTTGACCACACCCCCGTGTCCGCTGAGCACGACTCCGTGTGCAGAAGCATATCTATACTATCAAGATTTGCCTGGATTCCACGAATCTTATAGTTGACCACGGCCCCGTGCCCGCTGAGCACGGCCCCGTGGTGGGCAATGGAAGCTTCTACCACTTTGTCTTTTCTGCTGACACTTGGGCACGCCCCCGTGCTCACTGAGCACGGGGCGTGTTCAGGCTTCTGTCTTCTTGTTTTGCTTGGGAAGATGCTGTCGGGAGGTCGGGCATGCCACGTTTGTTCCTTTTTTTGTATTTATGTTAGATTTAGCTGTCTTTTTGCTTCTTTTGTCTATTTGAGCTCATTTAATCCTGAAAATACAAAAGGAAGACAAAAGCACACTTTTTCCAACATTAGTACTAAAAAAGGGTTAGTTTTATGCCACAATTGATGTAATTTATATGTTGCATTTTGTGCACATCAGAACGCTTAATCATTGTGGTGTTGTTATAATACACCATAATAGGACACTTGATATTTGAGTCATAATAGGACATTGTCGACCCATTTCCTCCGGCCAAAGGAGGAGTCAAGTTCCTTCTAGTGGCCGTAGACTACTTCACCAAGTGGCCAGAGGTGAAGCCATTGGCAAAGATAACAGGAAAGCAGGTCATCGACTTCGTATGGGAAAGCACCATCTGTCGGTTTGGGCTGATAGGAGTGTTGGTCACTGATAATGGAAAACAATTTGCTGAGAAGCCTTTTAGCTCCTGGTACAAGGAGTTCAGAATAACACAAGTGTTCAGCTCAGTGGCCTACCCACAATCCAACAGCCATGTTTAAAGAACAAACCAAAGCATTGTAGAAGGTATTAAACTTGTTTGGGAAAGCATGATAACAACTGGCTCGAAGAACTCCCTAACGTATTGTGGGCTATCAGAACCACCGAAAAAACAAGTCACAAAAAAATCCATACAGTCTGGTGTTTTGATCTGAAGCTGTAATCCCAGCAGAGATAGGAGTTACAACAAAAAGGACGTTCAACGTTGATATCGAATCAAACAAGCAAGAGACGATGTTGAACTTGGAACTCCTAGAAGAAGCCCGAGATCAAGCAGCCATACAAGAAGCGAAATACAAACAAAAGATGGAATCTTACTACAATGCATGGGTAAAGTACCACTACAAAAAAACTGTCATTTAGTGACACACAAAAAGTGCCACAAAAATCCATAAAAGTGCCACCAAAGACCCCTTAAGGAATGAGTGGCACACAAAAAAAGTGTCACTAGAAGCAGTGCCACTAAAAGGCTTTAGTGGCACTTTTTAGTGTGCCTCTATAATTCTTTTAGTTATTAGTGGCACTTTTCTTTTAGCCACAATATAAAAAAACAAACTTTTTGTGGCACAAGTTTTATGCCAGTAAAAACTAATCCTAGTAATATATCTATACTACTTTTAGTGACACATAATTTTTGCCACGAAAATAAAATGCCACTATAAACATTTATCATATTAATTTCATTAATTTAGCTGTTATTTATTTACGATATAATATAGAAATAAAAATGAAAACATGTAGCAAAATAATAATGTCATAACTTCAACTAAAAGTTCGATCCAAAACATACTATAAGTGTTAGAAAACAAATTAATGTCTACAAAAGAAGTCAAAACGTTCTTTCGATACGAATCATACTCTAAAAAAACTTAGTGCCAAGCAATCCATTAATCTTGTTATCTCTATTCCTCCAAGGCTTCACATGTTTTCAGCTCTGTCATCAATATCGTCACTTCTTGAAGATGATAATTCGTTACTAGGTAAAGAGTTGCTAGGAGCCGAAGAACCGACGCGGGGGACCTAAAAAATTTTAATGAGAATAAATGCTAATACAAAGATATATATATGTAAAAGACCACATAGTAGTACATGTATGTAAGTACCTGTATGTTCATATTGCTAAGAACTGTAGGCAAGTTTGCATCGGGGATACGTTCTTGGATAATGTTCATCATAACGTTCACAACACTCTGAAGCTGATGAATAGTATGTGAATTAGTCGAAGAATCACCTTTACTTTTTGTGGCTGGCATTCTTCCAACTAATCGAACATACCCTCTTTTCTCCGGGCCTTTAACTTTTGAGTATTCATCATTTGTAAAATCATGCGGATCTATATGTTTGCTTGCAGAGTCACTTGCAATAGCTTTTAGTGAAGCCTAAATACATAATAATATAGGTAAGCTTATAAAAAAGTGAACACGCACATGATATGTAAAAATATTTTAACGCATAAAAATACATTACCACAACATTAGTTGCTTTATCATCAACAAAACTTCCATCTTTACGAGTGCGAGTTGTTATATACATTTCTCCTCGGGTCGGGTATACACCATCATTCTTCGTTGCCTATAATTTTTGCTTAATGATTAGTAACAGAAATGAAAAACTAAATTTTACAATAATATGTCAAAATAACTAGAATAATACCACTTCATGAGCAAGTCTAGCAAACGACTTTGTCCCGGTTACATGAGGCTCCTTCATCTTTGAGCGACTCAATCTTGTTGCAGCGCATGTAGTCTATAGTAAATGGTAGTTTAACACATGATAGGATTTCTTTCATCTAGTTTCAAAATTATATATATTGCATAAGAAATCAAATTTACATATCATTGTTACCTGAAATTTCGGAGTGAACCAACGAGTAATAAGTTCTTTAAATTGAGTTGGATTCACTCTATTGTCATTATTAGTTTGTTGCGTCACAATTTCGTCAATAGTAAGGCTTGGATCATATCCACGTGACTTTAATACACCTTTCCACGTTCTCCATTTTTTCCCCATGTTTTGGAATATCCATTCTTTAATCTCACTTGTTTCAACTGGATGAATAGCAAATTTGGACTACAAAAAGTTGCAATATGTTAGTGTATACCTCTTACCTTAATGAATGGATGCATATCATGTTTGATAAAAGACATACCTTAACAAGCGAATACATATCCTCTTTATTTTTCATAGGAACTTTTCTCCAGTCAGAATACTCAATTGATACATGATCAGCCATCCTCACAAGTGTCCCAAGATACTGAACAAGTTCTTTGCCTTCTTCCCCCACTGGTTGTCCATGGTCGTTAAATGTGACATCTATTCTTTCAGTAGTATTCATTTTCCATATTTCGGCCTTTTGGGTATGACCTCTAACCTTTTTGGGAGCACCTAAACAAGTTTCGATAAAATAAGACCTATAAAAAACATAGTCTATGTGTATTATCATCTTCACGAAGTCACAATAATAATGGTAATTTAGTTATATATAGATAACGAGTCGCTAAAGTAAAAGGTCAATATTTTTGAAAATTGCAAGATATTGTTGGTGTAGGCAACATAGTGAGCTTTTGTACTAACAATTGGACACCAAGTTCTAAAGCAAGTGAAGATAAACAAGTGAAGATGAGTTTGGGGGATGATGCGTGGAAGTGGAATAATTTTGCTTTATGTTTTTACTAGGACCATCGGTGGAATGCATATACCATTAGATGTTCGAAAAAACTTATATGTACTATTGAAAGAGAACATAATTTTGTTAATAAGTTTAATCAGAACCTGTTGCTTTATCTTTTCCAGGGCCATGCAATTGTTCTTGATTATTGTTTTCATCTTCAGAATAGTTGGGATCTGCCATGATTCCATGCTCATCATCTCATCAGCACCATCTACTTCCATATCCACTTTATTACCTTCTTAAAGCATAGAAGAGTATATCAATATAAAAGGTACTTTTAATTGAATAAACTTTATGATTAACAAAATAATACCTTGAAATATTTCCTCGTCCTCGTCATCAATCATCCTTCTCTTTGCTACTTCTTTATTCGGTTTTGTTGCATTTGAAGTAGACAGAACCTTTTGGGAGACATTTGGAGCAAGCACCCGACGTAGTTTCGTTAGATTAGCAGTTCTACTCATGGACATTGGTGGAATATATTGTGAATGGTGTCGCTAAAACATATTTATTTTCATTAGATGTCATTTCTATATAAAATAAAATAAACAAAGTTTGAATAATCATATTACCTTTTTGGGTACTACAATACTTCTACCAACTTGTTGGTTATCTTCCTCACAATCATCACCTGAATCTTCACCTGGATCTGGAATATAATCTACATCCCCCGCACGAGTGTTCCGTTTCACTGGTTTTTTCTTCATTTTGTTACTGTCTACCAAACTTGTCATAGAGTCCACAACGTTTTTAACTCCTAATTCTCGTAGTCTTTTTTGGTTCTCCTGAATCCTCGCTAGTCTAGCTTCCATGTACACATTACCTAGTCAAAGTCAAAAACTAACCAATGAGAAGAGAAAAAAAAATACATCAGAGAATTCGGATAATTTGCATTAGTTCCTTGTGCATCAGAATTTGAATTTGCTGGATAATCTTGTATTTTACTGATGTCGGTAGAAGTGATATGTAGTTGTTTGCGCCTACCCATATTGTCTATTCAAAAACATACAATACAATAACAATATTTAGTATATAATATTATAATAACATGCAAGAAACAAAGTGCGTTCGAAGAAGAAACGAGGGCTACGCATATCAGGTATCAACATCAAGGAACTGAATATGGGTCTAATCTCCAACCGGTGGTGGCGTATCAAGGCCTTCGGCTCCCAACTTTTGGCCTTAGTAGTTAAGGCGAGGTAACATTGGCTGCATTAAAATGATTCCGAGTAGGGGTGCAAACGAGCCGAGCTACTCGAGCTCGGCTTGAAAAAAAGCTCGAACAAGCCAAACTTTAACGAGCTCGAGCCCGAGTCTAAAAAGAAGCTCGTTTAGTAAACGAGCCCGAGCCCGAGCTTTGCTTACCGAGCTCGAGCCGGCTCGCGAGCCTAAATGAGCTTTCTGTTTATATATTTTATATTAAACATATATTTATATAATAATAATTACCATTTATATAAATAGAAAAAAATAACTAAATTATATGTATAATAATTATTAATTAATATAAATTATTTAATAAATACTAAACGAGTCTAGCACGAGACAAGTTCGAGCTTGAAAAATTATCGAGTCGAACTCGAGTTTAATTAGAATCAAAGCCCGAATCGAGCTGAGCTCGAGCTTTCATATGTTAAACGAGCTCGAGCTCGGGATCGGCTCGACTCGTTTGCACCCCTAATTCCGAGCAGCAATGACGGGGTTTAGACTATACCACAGCAGTTAACAAGGAGCTTGGGAAAGTTAATTTGGATCTCAATAAATACATCAAGTGTGATTGGAAAGGGCGATTCAGCCTTGTTTTGGTATGACAATTGGACCTAGGGAGATGCGCTAAAGGTCCGGTTCTTGTGCCTATTTCAACCGCTTAAAGACAAAGCAGCTTACGTTTCTCATTACTCTAAGGAGATGGGATGGGGGTAGTATAATATCAATGTACTGGTGAGTCAAGGGTGGTTTTATGGGTCATGCTGGGTGCTGGTGCCTTGTTAGCATCTTGCTAATGGGTACTGTTGTAATTCTTTTGACGTGGTGTGGAATAAAAGTTGTGTTTGGCTGTTAAAAATAAGAAATACAAGTATCCTAAATATAATACATACACATGTATAGTAAGTTTAATCAGAACCTGTTGCTTTATCTTTTTCAGGGCCATGCAATTGTTCTTGATCATTGTTTTCATCTTCAGAAAAGTTATGATCTGCCATGTCTCCATGCTCATCATCTTCATCAACACCAGCTACTTCCTTATCCACTTTATTACCTTCTTAAAGCATAGAAGAGTAAATCAATATAAAGGTACTTTTAACTGAATAAACTTTAAGATTAACAAAATAATACCTTGGAATATTTCCACGTCCTCATCATCATCCTCATCAACAAGAATCATCCTTCTCTTTGCTCCTTCTTTATTCGGTTTTGTTGCATTTGAAGTAGACGGAACCTTTTGGGAGACATTTGGAGCAAGCACCCGACCTAGTTTCGTTAGATTAGCAGCTCTACTCATGGACATTGGTGGAATATATTGTGAATGGTGTCGCTAAAACAAATTTATTTTCATTAGATCACATTTCTATATAAAATAAAAGAGTAAATTGCTAAAATCCCTGACGTTTGTTCACATTTGCTAGATCCATCTAAAAAAGGTTTTTTTTCTCATAGGAACCACTGAGGTTTCAAAAAAGTTGCTAAATCCATCCAAAAAGACTAACACCCTAACAAAACTAACTTGATAGAGGGTTAATTTAGTCATTGTCTTAATATATTTAATTTACCCTTAATGGAAAATGCAGCGAAAACATCAAAGCTATTAAAGCTATTATTAGTGGACTTGAATCAAATCAAAACTTATATCAAATCAGTGGACTTAAATTAAATCAATCCTTCGATTGTTGATTTCAAGCAGAAGGCAATGTGCTAGCTAGACATTGTGATTTTTTTAGTTTTATGGTGTTTATAAGATTGCACATCCAAAGGACTTGCTAGCACCAACTTCAATCTTTTCAACAAGGAATAAATATTTTTCAATCATCTATTTGGGTGTGCATTATATATTTTCATCAATCATCTATATGGGTCAAACAAACAGGTCTTGAAACAACTTACAGGTCTGTTAGTTGAAGGCCAGCTAGATAGATTACAGGTATGTTAGTTACAGGCCAGCTGATATGGGTCAAACAAACAGGTCTTGAAACAACTTATGATCAGCTGTAATGCAGGTGTTTAACACACCACTGTCGCATCATGCGTTGTTGTAAACGGATACATCGTTGTTTCAAAGAATTTCTATTGACATAATTGAACGAACACAAATGAACAACGATGTATCCGTTTTACATTTATTTGTAAGTTGTAACCACTCATTGCGTTTTGAACGAACATTCGAAGTTATAATGTATCCACCACTGCATTTTCAGTACCTATTCGACTCACAGAAAGACACTACTGTCATGAAATGTGGACACACAATGCGCTCTCAATGTTGTAACGAGATGATAAGCCGTAATAAGTAAGTATTTATATGATTCTTTGGTTCATGTATTTATCTTTTTGCATTTTTACTAAAATTTAATTCTTTTTTTTTTCAACAGATTCTCCTGTCCTATATGCTCCAAGTCAGTAATGGACATGTCTATGATTTGGAGAAGACTAGATGAGGAGGCAAGTCTAGTTAATCATTTTTATCTTCGTTGTAAACGGATACATCGTGATGTCGTAGCTTCAAAAATTGGGTTTTAGGGTTTTGTTTATAAAAGGGTGGGGGGCAAGATATAACTCTTAAAAAAGGGTAAATTATATATTAAGACAATGACTAAATTACCCCTCTATCAAGTTAGTTTTGTTAGGGTGTTAGTCATTTTGGATGAATTTAGTAACTTTTTTGAAACCTTAGTGGTTCCTATGAGAAAAAAAAAACCTTTTTTGGATGGATCTAGCAAATGTGAATAAACGTCGGGGACGATTTTAGCAATTTACTCAAAATAAAATAAACAAAGTTTGAATAATCATATTACCTTTTTGGATTCTACAATACTTCTACCAACTTGTTGGTTATCTTCCTCAGAATCATCACCTGGATCTGGATTTGGAATATAATCTACATCCCCCGCACGAGTGTTCCTTTTCACTGTTTTTTTCTTCATTTTGTTACTGTCTACTAAACTTGTCATAGAGTCCACAACGTTTTTAACTCCTAATTCACGTAGTCTTTTTTTGTTCTCCTGAATCCTCGCTGGTCTAGCTTCCATGTACACATTACCTAGTCAAAGTCAAAAACTAACCAATGAGAAGAAGAAAAAAAAACAATACATCAAAGTAGAACTGGCAAACGGATCGGTCGGGTCGGGTCATGGGTCAAAACAGGTTCGGGTTGAAACGGGTTCGGGTCAAACAGGTTCGGGTTGGAACGGGTTCGGGTCGGAACGGGTTCGGGTCGGAACGGGTTTCGGGTTGGTTAAAAAAATGATTTTTTTAAAGTGATTGTACATCAAGGGGCAATTTTGTCGGGTTAAAACGGGTCCGGGTTGGTAACCTTCGAAAAAGTTTCTGTGAGATACAGTCCCGCATAACTCCCTTTCACTCTAAATGATAACCGGCTGCAAACACTTGTATCGATCCTAATCACTAATCTTTTCACCCGTTTATTTCAGATTCAGCCGTGAATTCTTTTTTGTTTTCTAATCACAGACGCAAGCTGCAACTATCAAACTAAATCAGTCTTTTTCTACGTTCGAAAACCCGACTACAGAAATCGAGTTAGCTGTCGCAGACGCCATTAACATTGAAAAGTCAGTTGCTGATAGATCAGCAGTAAATTCGTAAAATCCAATATAATATGTCGAGTATTGAACCCAAATCAAATCCAGATTAACTTTGTAAATAACAGCAACAACACAACTCAGATTCATAACTAAAATAAGCCGTGATATGCGTGTATAACTAGATTTTCTTTGATTTAGTTCCTTCTTTGAACCAAACTCAGATCTTAATCATCAAACTGATCTGATTTCGATTCAAAATATTCTTTCAGCCAATTTAAACATACAAGAAACAGATCTAATATCGATGTTCTGATTGTGTTCTTAAAAAAAAACTAAAACTAATCGAAACAATCAACTGAATTCACAATCACTGAAACTTATTTCACTAAAATCAACAGAAACTAATCGAAACAAACTGAATTCACTATGTACTCAATTCAGACTTAAATTTTGTCTGTTATCATTTCGATCAACGACAACAAAATTTAACTTTTCAGTCATTAATTAGATTCAGTGTATAACAATTTCAGTCGTTACTCATAGAATACTGGGATGTGAATCAGTTTCAGTTGTAATAACGCTTATACAGGTCTGCATGTATTAGGGGTACGGGTCGAAATGGTTCGCGTCGAAAATGGTTCGCGTCGAAACGTTCGAAACTCGTCCCGACCCGAAACTCGTCTCGTGCGGAAAGTCGTGTCGGCCCAAAACCCGTTGTGATCCGAAACCCGTCCCATGCAGAAACTCGTGTCGGCCCGAAACCCGACCCGAACCGACCCCGTTCCAATCCAAAACCTACGTCGTGCCGAAACCGTCTCGGCCAGAAACTCAATTTGAACTGAACCCACTCCGATCCGAAACCTGCCCCGTTTATTTAAGACACTAACCCACATCGACCCATTTCTTTAATGTTGTCGACCCGCTTTGACCCGGAAATAACAAGATGGAATTTCAAGTGACCCATTGTGACCCATTTAATTAAAATATCTTAGCCAAACCAACTCACATAATTTTAAAAGCAACCCAAACTGACCCACTTGGAAGGCTTTGGGTCAAGAATGCCCCCTCTACATCAAAGAATTCGGATAATTTGCATTAGTACCTTGTGCATCATGAGAATTTGATGGATAATCTTGCATTTTACTGTTGTCCGTAGAAGTGATATGTAGTTGTTTGCGCCTACCCATATTGTCTATTCAAAAACATACAATACAATAACAATATTTAGTATATAATATTATAAGGTTCGAAGAAGAACGAGGGCTGCGCATATTAGGTATCAACATCAAGGAACTGAATATGGGCCTGATCTCCAACTGGTGGTGGCGTATCAAGGCCTTCGGCTCCCAACTTTGGGCCCTAGTAGTTAAGGCGACGGTAACATTGCCTGCACTAATGTGATTCCGAGTAGGGGTGCAAACGAGCTGAGCTACTCGAGCTCGGCTTGAAAAAAAGTTCGAACGAGCCGAGCTTAAACGAGCTCGAGCTCGAGCCTAAAAGTAGATTGTTTAGTAAACGAGCCCGAGCTTTGCTTATCAAGCTCGAGCCGGCTCGCGAGCCTAAACGAGCTTTCTATTTATATATTTTATATTAAACATATATTTATATAATAATAATTACCATTTATATAAATAGAAAAAAATAACTAAATTATATGTATAATAATAGTTATAATTAATATAAATTAATTAATAAATACTAAACGAGTCTAGCACAAGCTGATTTCGAGCTTCAAAATTACCTTCGAGTTGAGCTCAAGTTTAATTAGAAATAAAGCTCGAATCGAGCCGAGCTCGAGCCTGGTTGAGCTCGGACTCGGCTCGACTTGTCACACCCCCAAAATTCACCTGCGGATAACACCCGCTTCGAGGGCGTGACTGACCAGGATCCAGCCACCAATTATACTGAATAATTAAGTTGATAACAAAAATAATACTTGCTAACCATAAGATTAGCAAATATCAAGTTCAGAGTTTAAGGTTTTAAGTTTAAACAGTAATAAGTAGCGGAAGCATAAGTAAAGTAGTTTAAACAAAGTTCATAATTCAAAATAAGGTAACACCCAACATGAGGGTGAACAGACACTACACGTTCCCAAGCAGCAAGCTCCTTCGTCACTGGTTACCTGCAAAGCATGCAGTAAGGGGTCAACAATAATGCTGAGTGAGTTCACTAGTTGTCCAGTTTTAATTACCAAAAACTTTGTTTCACCAGTTAATTTATCCGTTTATACATGCCCTGGGGAGCTACCCCAGAAGTTAGCGACTAAACTGTTTTTCCAATACCGAACACTAGGTAACCGTTACGTTTCCGCAGGATGCCCCGATGTCAATGTTCTATCATCATTGACGGATGTCTGAGTACATTAGTTCACGACCGATCCCAAACCAGGGCACGGTGTGAGGCTGGTAAACACCTAAATAGCGCTATCAACTAATAACCCGCTCGCCTGAACCCGGCGACTAATCGGTATTTGTAGTAGGGACTTGAGTGATAGAGTTTCGTTTAGTGCCGTTAGTTGCAATCCGTATAAACAGTAATTAACCAAAAGGTTTCCCAATACCCGGGAAGGAAAAGTAAGTTTTGTTCCCAATAACTAGGGAAGGTATGTAAATGGTATCCCCTTTTACAAGGGGATAGGGTTGTTTGTCTCGTGTCCCAAACCACCGGGACGCATGCTTTTAAGTTGTGAACTCACCTTGGGTTGCTCGGTAGGTTTAGGTTACTTGTCAATCACGTTGGTCACCACGTCCTAACATGGTTACCGGCATAGGTCAGGTTCGGTGTACAAGCATTCACGTAAAAACACATACAGGCACGTAACATGCATACAAGTAATAGTCATGGGGTTATTGGGCCGGCCCTAACAGTAACACAGTCAAACAGAACACAGCAACACACAGTCCATTTAACAGATAGTCCAAGTTAACACAAAATGGCCCAATAACCAAAGTGGACAGCCCAGTCGCAACCAGACGGTCTCGAGTCGCAACCAGGTGGTCTCGACTTGTCACGTTGTGGTTGCGAGTCGCAACCGCGTGGTCTCGAGTCATCACGCTGTGGTTGCGAGTCGCAACGGTCGTAGTCTCGAGTCGCAATCTCGTGGTTTCGAGTTGTCCTGCTATGGTTGCGAGTCGCAACCGTGTGGTTTCGACTTGTCATGCTATGGTTGCGAGTCGCAACTGCGTGGTTTCGAGTCGGAATGCTGTGGTTGCGAGTCGGAAGCTGTCATTTTCATGCACACGTGATGATGCAGATATGACAGTCCAATTTGTACATATGAAATCAGACCCAGATTAGGAAACTACCAATAAGGTTTCACTAACACTTTTTCCTAATCTGAATACTAGTAAAGATAGATCAAACTTTGCCATTTTTACATCTTCAAGTCATATTCAAACAAGTTCATCCTTTGTTCATCATTTTTAGGGTTTTCATGCCAACATAATCACACATTTATGAACCGAAAATCACATATTTTCGACAAGATCATGATGCAAAACAAGAAATCATACATTATATAGCCGAAATCTCCTATTTAACAACATCATTTTGCAAGAACAATGAAGCATTCATTTTATAATCTTGAACATAGTTCTGGTTGGCATAAACATTCCTAAACTACCATTTCTAACATGTTACCACATATTGTCAAACTTTTACAAATCAACCTAAAAGTCATACAAAACTACTAACCAAGCATTTCTTAGTTCATACAACATACATACATCTTAAACACAAAAGAGAACACTAACCGGTTATGAAAAGGGAGAGCCGAAAACAAAGAGAAGAGAATGAGAGAAGATGGAGTGTCCGAGTGATGATCTTGACCGAGTCCTTGTCCGAGATCCTTGCTTGAACCGAGAATTTGGAAGAGTTTGGATGTTGTTTTGGGGTTTTCTTAGTTGAGAGAAAATAAGGAGTGTATGTGTTTGTGTGTAGTGCAAAAATGAAAGAAATGAGGGAAAGGTTGGATATATACAAGGGGTGTTTTTGGGTTGGGCTTGGGATTTCGGCCCAAACCGGTTACGGCCCAAGGGCCACTCGAAACCAAGAGGCCCACTCGCAACCGCCCGGTTGCGAGTCATGGTCTCGACTCACATACTATTATATATAATACGTACATTCAACACACATCATGCACAAAGGTCACGTTTTCATTTAATAATATTTATATACACAAAATATTACAAGGTGTTCGTTCGGAAAAACCTAGAGTGTCACATTATCCCCAAGTTTTAAGAACTTTCGTCCCGAAAGTTAAGGCAGCCACTGTCAAGCTAGTGTGTTTCAACGGGGTGTCACATCATCCCCCCGTTAGTTTGGAATTTCGTCCCGAAATTCGGTGGTAGCTTCAGTGCTGGGGTTTTCGTTTGGGAACAGCTGGGGATACTTGGACTTCATCTGGTCTTCCCGCTCCCAGGTAAACTCTGGGCCGCGTCGTGAGTTCCAACGAACTCGCACAAGGGGTATCTGGCTACGTTTGAGGGTTTTGATCTCTCGATCCATGATCTCAATCGGTTCCTCAGTAAAGTGTAGCTGTTCATCAATCGTCAGTTCCTTGAAAGGAATCACAAGTGTTTCATCCGACAAACACTTCTTCAGGTTAGATATGTGAAATACGTTGTGTACCGCGCTCAGCTCTGCAGGCAGGTTTAATCTATAAGCAACCTTACCGATTTTCTCGGTAATTTCGAATGGTCCAACATATCGCGGATTCAGCTTGCCTCGTTTACCGAAACGAACCACACCCTTCCAGGGTGAGACTTTAAGTAGAACCCGGTCCCCGACCTGGAATTCTAGTGGTTTCCTACGCTTGTCAGCGTAGCTCTTCTGACGGTCACGAGCTGCCGCCATGCGTTGCCTGATCCGGGAAATCTTTTCCGTTGTATCTACCACTAGTTCTGGGCCTGTGAGTTGACTGTCACCTACTTCCGCCCAGCAAAGAGGTGATCGGCATTTACGACCGTACAATGCCTCAAAAGGTGCCGCCTGAATGCTAGTGTGGTAGCTGTTGTTGTAGGAGAATTCCACCAATGGTAGATGCTTCTCCCAGTTCTTGCCAAAATCGATCACACATGCTCTAAGCATGTCTTCCAGGGTTTGGATGGTGCGTTCGGACTGCCCATCCGTTTGCGGGTGATAAGCGGTGCTCATGTCCAAACGTGAGCCAAAGGATTTGTGCATAGCTTGCCACAACTCGGAAGTAAAACGAGCGTCTCGGTCGGAAATAATAGAAGTTGGCACCCCGTGCCTGGAGACTACTTCCTTTAAATAGATTTCTGCCAAGGTAGAAAACTTATCTGTTTCCTTAATGGCCAGAAAGTGTGCAGACTTAGTCAATCGATCTACTATCACCCAAATAGTATCATTCCCGCGTTGAGATCTAGGTAGTCCCGTAACAAAATCCATGGAAATTTGTTCCCATTTCCACTTCGGGATTTCCGGTTGCTGGAGGAGGCCTGCTGGTTTCTGATACTCAGTTTTGACTCTTGCACAGGTCAAACATTTGCTAACGTAAGCTGCTATGTGGGCTTTCATGCCAGGCCACCAGTAAGTGGTTCTTAAATCGTGGTACATCTTATCTGAACCAGGATGTACTGAGTAACGGGACTTATGGGCTTCGTCCATCACAAGCTCTCGTAGATCTCCGTAAAGTGGGACCCAAATGCGCCCTGCCACATAGTAGGCGCCGTCTTCTTGTTGTTCTAATCGCTGCCTCGATCCTCGCAGGGACTCAGCCCTGATGTTTTCCGGCTTTAATGCTTCAGCTTGAGCATGTCGAATCTGGGTAGGGAGGTTAGACTGGATGGTAAGTTGCAATGCTCGCACGCGCTTTGGTATAGTGTCCTTTCGACTGAGGGCGTCTGCCACGACATTGGCCTTGCCCGGATGATACTTTATGGCGCATTCGTAGTCATTCAGAAGTTCGACCCATCGGCGTTGTCGCATGTTTAATTCCTTTTGCTTGAAGATATGCTCGAGGCTCCTGTGATCGGTGTAAATGGTGCACTTGGTACCGTACAGGTAATGTCTCCATATCTTAAGCGCAAATATCACTGCTCCTAGTTCCAAGTCATGCGTTGTGTAGTTCCTTTCGTGTGTCTTAAGTTGTCGTGAGGCGTAGGCAATAACTTTCTCGCGTTGCATTAACACGCAACCGAGCCCATGGATGGATGCATCGCAGTAAACCACGAAGTCGTCAGTGCCTTCAGGCAACGAGAGAATAGGAGCACTACAAAGGTTATCCTTTAGTTTCTGAAACGCGGTTTCCTGAGTTTCACCCCACTTATAAACCATACCCTTCTGAGTAAGAGCCGTGAGAGGCTGAGCGATCTTTGAGAATCCCATGATAAATCTTCGATAGTATCCCGCTAGCCCTAAGAATTGGCGGACTTCAGTCGGAGTCTTAGGGGTAGGCCAATTCTTTATAGAGTCGACTTTTGCAGGGTCGACGTGGATTCCGTCCTTGTTAACCACGTGCCCAAGGAAATGGACTTCCCGAAGCCAGAAGTCGCATTTCGAGAACTTGGCGTACAGTTGCTCATTGCGAAGCAGTTCAAGGATAAGGCGCAGGTGCTGTTCATGCTCTTCCTGACTTTTCGAGTAGATCAAGATGTCGTCTATAAACACGATCACAAATTTGTCGAGGTAGGGTTTGCACACTCGGTTCATAAGATCCATGAACACTGCAGGGGCGTTGGTCATTCCAAAGGGCATAACGAGGAATTCATAGTGACCGTAACGAGTTCGGAATGCAGTTTTGGAAATATCTTCATTACGGACCCTTAACTGATGGTAGCCTGATCGCAGGTCAATCTTGGAATAGTAGCTCGATCCTTGCAATTGATCGAATAGGTCGTCGATTCGAGGGAGAGGGTACCGATTCTTGATGGTAACCTTGTTCAGCTCACGATAGTCAATGCACATTCGGAACGTGCCATCCTTCTTCTTAACAAAGAGTACCGGTGCTCCCCAGGGTGACGAACTAGGGCGAATAAACCCTTTATCCAAAAGTTCCTGTAGTTGAGTCGAGAGTTCCTTCAATTCTGCGGGGGCTAGTCGATAAGGCGCACGAGCTATAGGCGCTGCTCCGGGAGCTAGCTCGATTTGGAATTCGACCTGACGATGGGGAGGGAGTCCAGGTAATTCCTCAGGAAATACCTCGGGGTAGTCACGCACTACTGGAAAGTCTTCAATCCTCTTTTCCTTTTCCTGCGTGTTGGTGACAAGTGCTAAGATAGCGGTGTGCCCTTTTCGTAAACACTTCTGGGCCTTCAAGAACGAGATAACGCCGGAGATTTCTCCACCTTTGCCACCTTGTACAATGAGGGGTTTGCCAAAACGGCGAGGAATACGAACTGCTTTCTCTTGACAGAGGATCTCAGCGCGATGCTTGGATAACCAATCCATACCAATAACGACGTCGAAGCTTCCAAGAGTAACAGGGAAAAGGTCGATACTAAATGTCTGACCAGACAACTCTAGTTTGCAGCCCTTGACAACATGTGAGGCCTCGATGTTTCTACCATTAGCTAACTCGACGATATGAGGAGAACTTAGTAACGAAAGCGGACGCTTAAGCTTCTTACTAATACGTAGGGATACATAACTAGCATCGGCACCGGAATCAAATAACACAGAAACATAACGATCATCGAGTAGGAACTTACCCGCCACGACATTGGGGTCATTCCTTGCTTCACCAGCTCCAATCACAAAAGCTCTTCCTCTAGCACCATTCCCAGCATTGTTGTTCCCAGCTCCCTGATTATTGTTGCGGTTCTGATTCAGTTCAGGGCAATCCTTCTTAAAGTGCCCTGTTGCCCCACATTTAAAACATGCTCGGTCGTTTCCCTGCTGCTGTTGCTGTTGAGGTTGTTGCTGATTCTGTCTTGCTGGGAACTGGCTTCTACAATCCTTGGCTTCGTGCCCCATCTTGTGGCATCGCTGACACTGGCCCTTGTTACATGCCCCATTGTGGTGCCTGTTACACTTGTTGCACTTAGGGTAGCTTCCCCGGTAGCCACCCTGTTGTTGAGTGCCCTTGTTGCTTTCAGTTTTCCTTTGTTGTGCTGGGGCCTGAGTGGGGTTAGCATCCTTGCCCTGACTTCCTTCCCACTTACGCTTGCTGTCACTAGAAGTTCCGACAGTAGCACTGATCCTTTTGGGCAACCTGCCCTCCTCTACGGCCTGATCAGTAAGTTTGTGAGCAAGTCGAACGATCGGCTGAATGGTAGTGTGGTTGGCTGAAGTTACATGGCTTCGAATTTCTGGAGCCAAACCCTTGATGTACAGTTCGATTCTTCGATACATAGGTCGAGACATGTTTGGGCAAAGAGCAGCATAGTCATTAGACAGCTTGGTGTAAGTTTCAATCTCTGACCCAACCATCTTGAGCTCATAGTACTCGTTCTCAAGCTTGTGGATGTCATCCCGGTGACAGTATTCATCCTTAATCATATCCTTGAAATCCTCCCACGCAGTAGCATTTGCAGTTTCCAGTCCAAACATCTGAATCTGTGCCTTCCACCAAGAAAGCGCGCTTCCTTCAAGCGTAGCAGTAGCAAATTTCACCCAATTTGCAGGGGGACACTCACAGACAGCAAAGACAGTTTCAACTTTCTCAATCCAATGTAGAAGACCTATGGCACCCTCAGTGCCGTTGAAAGGGAGAGGCTTGCAATCCATGAAAGTTTTGAAAGTACACACTGGTGGTTGCGCCGGTGCATGCTGACCTGTTCGTGAGAAGCGAAGCGTACAGTCTTAGAGGCGAAAAGACGGTGTGACGGTAGGATCTAAACATCCTAAATCAACGAGCTTACCTATAGGGTGAGCTGCGAAAGCTGCAGCCACTGTGTTGAGCAGGTTAGTGAACTGAGCCTGTGTCATGTTGATGTTTCCCCTTCCACGTCCACTCATTGTCTTCATAACCAGAAAACACAGTATGAGTGTGATGCCGTAAGGTAGCGAGAATGAGATAGAAGAGAGAGGTGTATCTATCTAGTTAGGCACACTAGTACGTATAGCATAACAGGAAACATAAAGTAAGCAAACAAGTAAACACTGGTCCGAGCTATGAGGTTAAAGGTGTTGAGCCTTGCACTTGGAGTGTAGTGTCGTCGCGAATCACGGGTTATAGTCTGGTTTTCTCCAAAAAGATTTTCCCTTTTTAAAACCAAGTTCACTATAACCAATGGCTCTGATACCAATCTGTCACACCCCCAAAATTCACCTGCGGATAACACCCGCTTCGAGGGCGTGACTGACCAGGATCCAGCCACCAATTATACTGAATAATTAAGTTGATAACAAAAATAATACTTGCTAACCATAAGATTAGCAAATATCAAGTTCAGAGTTTAAGGTTTTAAGTTTAAACAGTAATAAGTAGCGGAAGCATAAGTAAAGTAGTTTAAACAAAGTTCATAATTCAAAATAAGGTAACACCCAACATGAGGGTGAACAGACACTACACGTTCCCAAGCAGCAAGCTCCTTCGTCACTGGTTACCTGCAAAGCATGCAGTAAGGGGTCAACAATAATGCTGAGTGAGTTCACTAGTTGTCTAGTTTTAATTACCAAAAACTTTGTTTCACCAGTTAATTTATCCGTTTATACATGCCCTGGGGAGCTACCCCAGAAGTTAGCGACTAAACTGTTTTTCCAATACCGAACACTAGGTAACCGTTACGTTTCCGCAGGATGCCCCGATGTCAATGTTCTATCATCATTGACGGATGTCTGAGTACATTAGTTCACGACCGATCCCAAACCAGGGCACGGTGTGAGGCTGGTAAACACCTAAATAGCGCTATCAACTAATAACCCGCTCGCCTGAACCCGGCGACTAATCGGTATTTGTAGTAGGGACTTGAGTGATAGAGTTTCGTTTAGTGCCGTTAGTTGCAATCCGTATAAACAGTAATTAACCAAAAGGTTTCCCAATACCCGGGAAGGAAAAGTAAGTTTTGTTCCCAATAACTAGGGAAGGTATGTAAATGGTATCCCCTTTTACAAGGGGATAGGGTTGTTTGTCTCGTGTCCCAAACCACCGGGACGCATGCTTTTAAGTTGTGAACTCACCTTGGGTTGCTCGGTAGGTTTAGGTTACTTGTCAATCACGTTGGTCACCACGTCCTAACATGGTTACCGGCATAGGTCAGGTTCGGTGTACAAGCATTCACGTAAAAACACATACAGGCACGTAACATGCATACAAGTAATAGTCATGGGGTTATTGGGCCGGCCCTAACAGTAACACAGTCAAACAGAACACAGCAACACACAGTCCATTTAACAGATAGTCCAAGTTAACACAAAATGGCCCAATAACCAAAGTGGACAGCCCAGTCGCAACCAGACGGTCTCGAGTCGCAACCAGGTGGTCTCGACTTGTCACGTTGTGGTTGCGAGTCGCAACCGCGTGGTCTCGAGTCATCACGCTGTGGTTGCGAGTCGCAACGGTCGTAGTCTCGAGTCGCAATCTCGTGGTTTCGAGTTGTCCTGCTATGGTTGCGAGTCGCAACCGTGTGGTTTCGACTTGTCATGCTATGGTTGCGAGTCGCAACTGCGTGGTTTCGAGTCGGAATGCTGTGGTTGCGAGTCGGAAGCTGTCATTTTCATGCACACGTGATGATGCAGATATGACAGTCCAATTTGTACATATGAAATCAGACCCAGATTAGGAAACTACCAATAAGGTTTCACTAACACTTTTTCCTAATCTGAATACTAGTAAAGATAGATCAAACTTTGCCATTTTTACATCTTCAAGTCATATTCAAACAAGTTCATCCTTTGTTCATCATTTTTAGGGTTTTCATGCCAACATAATCACACATTTATGAACCGAAAATCACATATTTTCGACAAGATCATGATGCAAAACAAGAAATCATACATTATATAGCCGAAATCTCCTATTTAACAACATCATTTTGCAAGAACAATGAAGCATTCATTTTATAATCTTGAACATTGTTCTGGTTGGCATAAACATTCCTAAACTACCATTTCTAACATGTTACCACATATTGTCAAACTTTTACAAATCAACCTAAAAGTCATACAAAACTACTAACCAAGCATTTCTTAGTTCATACAACATACATACATCTTAAACACAAAAGAGAACACTAACCGGTTATGAAAAGGGAGAGCCGAAAACAAAGAGAAGAGAATGAGAGAAGATGGAGTGTCCGAGTGATGATCTTGACCGAGTCCTTGTCCGAGATCCTTGCTTGAACCGAGAATTTGGAAGAGTTTGGATGTTGTTTTGGGGTTTTCTTAGTTGAGAGAAAATAAGGAGTGTATGTGTTTGTGTGTAGTGCAAAAATGAAAGAAATGAGGGAAGGTTGGATATATACAAGGGGTGTTTTTGGGTTGGGCTTGGGATTTCGGCCCAAACCGGTTACGGCCCAAGGGCCACTCGAAACCAAGAGGCCCACTCGCAACCGCCCGGTTGCGAGTCATGGTCTCGACTCACATACTATTATATATAATACGTACATTCAACACACATCATGCACAAAGGTCACGTTTTCATTTAATAATATTTATATACACAAAATATTACAAGGTGTTCGTTCGGAAAAACCTAGAGTGTCACACGACTCAACTCGTTTGCACCCCTTATTCCGAGCAGCAATGACGGGGTTTAGACTATACCACAGCAGTTAACAAGGAGTTTGGGAAAGTTAATTTGGATCTCAATAAATACATCAAGTGTGATTGGAAAGGGCGATTCAGCCTTGTTTTGGCATGACAATTGGACCTGATGTAAACCAAAAGAATATGTATATGTATGAACTTATCTACTCATAATGAACACAACAATTGTGTACAGCTCTTTTCAAAATCTACATGGCCGAATTCAGCAAGATTGTTTCTTTGAACATATTTAAATAGAACATAATCATCTATCTTTTACAATTTACTGACCTAAAATTGAAGGTGGTTGAGGTTGCGATTGAACCAATGGTAACCCTTCGATCACTGGCAGTTGACTCCTTCCAGCGAATGAACAAGTTCGTCAAGTTCTAATTTCCCCTGGATCACTGAACTAGGTTGAGAAATGCGGTTTCATAGCGGTTTTAATGAGAAAGAGGGAAAACAAAAGCTTTTAATTCTAATTGCCGCCTAATCTCTTTAATAACCTGTATCCCAGTTAAAAAGATAAGTATTAAAATTTAAATAAACTTTTTTACTCATCTCTATCTATTAATAAACCAAATCAAATAAATAGTGTTTATATTACTATTTGGGGGCGGTCACACCACGCGTCATAATATTATTATTATTATTATTATTATTATTATTATTATTATTATTATTATTATTATTATTATTATTATTATTATTATTATTATTATTATTATTATTATGGTAAATTACTTTTTGAGTCCAGAGATTAATCTTATTCTAAATATCAAATATATGTATTCATTTTTCTTTTATTTTGTATCGTGAGTATTATATAAAAAGATTCTAATATATCACTATACATATAATTTATAAACAACGATTGTGTTAGTAATAATACTATTTTAGTTTCCATCCTTCTACTATATGTTATAACTAGTAATAAGACCCGCGTGCTTTGCGGCACGGGTACCTTGCAAATATCGAATGGATTAATCCAAGTATTATGTGATGTGTTAACGATATGGAAACGCACATTTTGAAGTATCTGATTGAACTCAATCTATCCTATAGTTGTATTGCGATTGAATCAAACGCAATAGAGTATTACTAAACCTGGAAATAGAGTACTAAAAACTCGGAAATAAGGTATAGGAAAACCCAAAAATAGGTTATTTTAATACTCGGTTTCTTAAGAACCGAAACTGAACCCTACCCGGAACCGTGCACATTGGGTATAGTTTTTTGGTTAAATAACCGGAACTAGAACCCGTTCCAACCCTTAAAACGTGAAACCGAAACTGGTTATTAAAATTACCCAGTTTGTGCTCCTCTATGTGTCACTGGCCACAACGAATTTCTATATGAGCACAAAACAATGGTTTTAGACTATTAATCTAGAGTTAATTGCCATTTTAGTCCCTGTGGTTTGGGTCATTTTGCCAGTTTAGTCCAAAGGTTTCATTTTTAACATCTGGATCCAAAAAGGTTTCGTCGTTGCCATTTTGGTCCAACTAACTTAACCCCATCCAATGAACTCTGTTACTCAGGGGGCAATTTTGTCATTTCATATTTTTTTAAAATTTCACTTTATTTTTATGATTGTTAAAACCATTTCTTTGTTATAATATATAACATATGATTATATACATACAAAGCTATCCCTGATACACTCAGCTCCACCTCCGGATTCCCTCTCCACCACCGCCTGGTCACTATGCCACACACTGCCACCCATCTCCACCTCCGATTGGCTTTGATACTTGTAGGTTGCAACAGATTCTATGGGCCGATTGGGTTAAATACCTGCGGCTAGGGTTCCACCACCACCGTTGACGGTGGTTCGTGTTTCCGGCAATAAACTTAGGGTTCTAGTGAGTTTGCACTGCGCTTTTTTCAGCGACTGGGGTTGTTCTGTGAGTTCCGAGAAACGATCTAGCCAGTGGTAACAGACTAAGAACCCTAAGGCTCCGATAGTTTTCCGACGACTAAGGGAATCCAAGAGCATCGGTGGTTTGATTTTGGGTCTGATTTTGATATTTGGTTTGAATTTGGGTTTGATTTTGATTTAGGTGAACCGTTCAACGGTGGTCTAAGATGTTGGTGAATGGTGGTGTTATGAGATGGTGGTTAACGATGGGTGAACGGTGGTGTTATGAGATGGTGTCGGATCGGACGCCGAAAGGGTTCGTCGGAGTTCCCAAAGTGGCAAGCAGTGATGGTTTTTCATCAAGAATGATGGGTTTTTTCATCCAACCTGAGGAAGACGATGTGTTGGATGTAAGATATTCAACAGGATTTGGCTCGTCGATGAAAAGGGGTTTCACTAGAAGGGGGATGGGGCGATGGTTTCAGGCGGCGGTTGGAGTGGGTGGTGGTGGCGGTGTGGGGTGGGTTCTTGTTGTTGGATCTGAGCAACCATCAACATCTACATCTTCTAGTTTTTCCGGTGGGCCAACGGTTGTGGATGGTGGTGGTTTGTCTTGTAATACAACGAAATGGGTGACCGAAAAATCTATGTGACCTGGGTTTGGAGGGTATCACAGGGAAGAAGATTTAGTGGAAGATGAGGCTGAGTTGAGGGTTTTTGTTAAATTTGTTTGATTGTTTTAAATAAATTAAAAAGGAAATGACAAAATTGCCCCCTGAGTAACAGAGTTCATTGGATGGGGTTAAGTCAGTTGGACCAAAATGGCAACAACGAAACCTTTTTGGATCCAGATGTTAAAAATGAAACCTTTGAACTAAACTGGCAAAATGGCCCAAACCACAGGGACTAAAATGGCAATCAATTCATTAATCTATGTTACATAACATGTAGGGATAAATTCGGTACCAGAACCAAAAGTACTAAATTCAAGGTCATGGATGTCCCATTATGGTCAATTAGGATTAATGGTAGTCGATTAGAATCATTGGTGGTGGATTAGTCAATGGTAACCAATTAAGATAAACTTGGTCAACCACAATCAAAGTTGGTTAAAATGATATTCTAGTGGTACATTATTATCAAACACAGTGGCTTATAGTCATATGCGGGTGTATATGACCCATTGTGACTTCTTTATGGAGTGTTATTGACTTATAATGGATCCATTACAATCCATCATGCTGATATATCATGATTATAAATAACAGTCAACTAAAAATATTGATGTTAATTTAAGGCAAATGATGGTGAATTAGGGCGGTTGATGTTCTATTATCACCAATAAAGGTAAATCAAGGTCATAGATGGCCAATTGTGGTCAATTAGGATTAATGTTGGTTGACTATGGTTATTGATGATGGATTAGAGTTGGTGGTGACCAGTTAAGGTCAATTAAGTAAAATTTGGTCAACCATAATCAATGTTGGTTAAAATGACAGGCAACAGTGGTAAATTATTATCAAACATAGTAACTCGTAGTCATATACGAGTGTATATAGGGTATACATTTTGAACTCAATACCTGGGACCGAACCAGAATCGGTCATACCCGATTAATGCCCGAAACCGGACAAGAACCAAAACCGATTATACTTGGCTATACCTGATACATGATTCTAATATTTATCCTTTAAATTTATGTTAGTGCATTTATTTTAGTTTTTTTTACATTATACAATGCGTATTTATCAATAACAATATTAATTATTATAATAAACAGAAAGTCGAAAAAATAAGGTAATACAAACGCAATAGAGTATTACTAAACTTGGAAATAGAGTACTAAAAACTCCGAAATAAGGTATTGAAAAACCCAAAAATAGGGTATTTTAATACTCGGTTTCTTAAGAACCGAAAGCGAACCCTACCCGGAACTGTGCACATAGGATATAGTTTTTTTGATTAAATAACCGGAACTAGAACCCGTTCCAACCATTAAAACGTGAAACTAGGGGTGCAAACGAGCCAAGCCGAGCCCGAGCTCGACCAGACTCGAGCTCGAGCTAGATTAACTTATGAGAGCTCGGGCTTGAGCTCATCTTGTTGGTATTTTCTTAAGCTCAAGCTCGGCTTGTTTATTATCTATAAATTAATATATTAAATAAAAATAATATAAATAGACTTTTTAGGCTCGCGAGCTCGATAAATGAAGCTCGAGCTCGTTTACTAAAGAAGCTTATTCTTAGGTTCGAGGTCGGCTTGTAAACAAGTTTAAATAAGCTCGGCTCGACTCGGCTCGTTTACACTATGGCTCGTAAGGTTCGACAAGCCTAGCGAACTTCACATGTGAGGCTCGAGCTCGATAAACAAACGAGCTTTATTTTAGGCTCAAGCTCGGCTCGGGCTTGATAAGGCTCGGCTCGTGTTGAGCTTTTTCTAGAGCCGATCTCGAGTAGCTCGCGAGCCGCTCGGCTCGTTTGCATCCCTAGTTTCAAACTAATTCAAATCTTCATCGGTTTAAATTTAACCTTTTATTGATATATATATATATACTTAAATTTAGTTTGTAAAATATAATTTATATCTATCATACATTAAAGGAAAATTGGTATTTAATAAACCAACCTTTAACCAGTTGGTAAATAATAATCCAACCTACAGAATTGGTATATAATAATCCTACCTATCAACATGTTGGTACTCAATGAACTTTCGTTATTTTTTTTTAACTTAAGTTAGTTTTTAAGTTTTATTTATTATACAAACAGTCTCTGTAGTTGTAATTTACTAGTTTTAACTATTTTATGAAGCAAAAAAACCACTCGAAAATTCTCCTTTTCCTCGATTTGAGGTTTATAAAATAGTTAAAACTAGTAAATTATAACTACAGGGACTGTTTGTGTAATAAATAAAACTTAAAAACTAACTTCAGTTAAAAAAAATTAACGGAAGTTCATTGAGTACCAACATGTTGATACGTAGGATTATTATATACCAATTCTGTAGGTTGGATTATTATTTACCAACTGGTTAAAGGTTGGTTTATTAAATACCAATTTTCCTACATTAAAATAAAATATTTTCTTAAAGGTTTTGTAATTAGTTTGAAACTAATTTACCTTCCCTCCTTCCCAAATTAATTCCCGCACAATCCTTCCGCCCAATATTTGGATTTCCCACACACCAATATTTGGAATTCCCGCACAATCCTTCCCTTTCCCTAACCTAATTTGTTCACTTCTCCCCAGGACCCCAGCGATTATCTGTGTTTTGCCTCCATGGCATCAGTTCTAGGAAGCAACCATGAAGGAGATTCCAGAGCCTGAAAGACATGTATGCTTCACTATTGCTACTGGTTCTATACTATATTCATTGTTCCTTGTTTTTAATTTGATTCATATAACATTATTTAGAGGACTTTGTTGATGATGTACATAAATTTCTTGGTCACCAACAACATGCCCACCAAGTGTTCGATGATTTGCTTACCACTAGGGCCTTGATTTGTTTGTTTGTAATCCTAAAACACTGATGATTCATGAATGTTTATTCTGATTTTCAAATTGCTACTCGAACTTTGTGTGTTTTTAATAATCTTATCTTACTGTTTTTGTTTATTCCTAATTGTAGTTGTCTTGTGGTACGCTTTCAATGCTTTCAGTTTGTCTACATAGAACTATAGGCACTGATTTTTGTTCTTTTAGGGTTGTGGAAGAAGGTTGTGAGGGTTTTTTTTTTTTTCAAATAGTCACCTTGTAAAAAGACTTTTTTTTTTGTAGTACTGGTGTGCTGAGTTGTTCCCAAAAGCAAATCAAAATCGCCGGTGATCCAAGGGATACCAAGCACGACTAGAGGATCGCAACTTCAACTCCTTCAATTTTAGGTCAGTAATTGTTAAAATTTAAAAAAATTATGTTCAAATGGTCAACAATGTGTGATTGTGGGTATATGTGCAACAATCATGATGTATTTCTGTGATTTTTATCGGTTTGAATTGAAACTTCGTTGTTGTTTTGTTTATCAGTGTGTGTGTGTGTGCATGTGCAATAATCAAGTTAGTCGATCATAAATGCCTTTTGTTTGTTCATGAATTATTCACTGAATTTTATAACACCTAGTGCCGGCCAATTATAAATTTAGGTTGTGCTATATGACCCATATCAGTTGTTTGTTCAAATATTTGCTCGTTGGTTCATTTGCTTCAGAACACCAAAAGCTACTTGAGTCACATGAACCAAATGAATAAACAAACAGATCTGACCAAATCCAATCATCTCTATTTTTCAACTAAAAAACCATATTATAGAAATGCTAAGATCAAAGGTGCTGTAGTGATAAACTCCTCCATTTGTCCCAAAGGTCAGAAGTTTGACCCTATTCCACATGTTTTATATTAAATTTGGAATTTGTTTTTTCTTTTTCTGAGCAAATACAGACAACCTGAAAGTACTGGTCCAATATGGAATTACAAATTACAACACCAGCTTGAAAAACAAACATAATTAAATCAATATCAGCAGCTCTGCATATCTTAACTCCTGGTTTCCATGTAACTGACTTCCATATCGATCAGCACATCCACTAATAGATTTAGTTCACCTACCATAATGTTAGCATGATATTAAGCAATTTAGGTTTATTCTTACAAAGTTTGGCTTCATTCCTCTGTTTGTACTCAGTTATATGTTTTTGTATAATATGTAATACTTACAAAGTTTGTTATTTTTCACTTTGAATAGTAATGGACAGATCATGGATGTACCTTGCACCAAGATCAAGTCAAACTTTTGTTAATGGGGTGCACACGTTCTTGAATTTTGCATTTGAGAGAGCTTGTGTCAATGGGGGGAAAATAAAATGTCCATGTACAAAGTGTCTAAATATGAAATATCAGAGTAGACAAACTGTTCTGGATCACCTCATATGTTCAGGGTTCCGGCCTGAATACTTGAATTGGGTATATCATGGGGAAGGCGCAACGGTTGCATCGAGGAGCACAACCCATAATCTTTTCTCTAGAATTCCACCACATGTGAATGCTTCAGCTTCACACGAAACTGGAATCCCGATTGTAAATACTATCACGGGTCATCATCATCATCGGGCAAGAACCTTAAATAGACAGGTTAATGGTGCTTTTGGTTTCCCGTATCTATCATCAACAACATTTTCTGGTGGAAGTGAAAGGAGAGGCAGACTTGTAGCAGAGGTATGTTTAATGATTTACAAAGTTATATAAATTATGATTTTATCTTTTTGTTATGCTGAAAACATGTGGTCTTTCTTCGATGCAGATGCACAACGTTTTGGATCGTATACGCAGGGGAGAGGGTCTGCGATTCGAGGATGTTATGCTTCTAAATCAATTTGTCTTTTATGGCTTGGTTGATATTCATGATCGGCACAGGGATATGCGGCTCGATATTGATAACATGTCTTATGAGGTAATGAAAATAACATTCTTTGTTCATTTTATTTATAATGATGCAATTATGAATAGAGATAATATAAATTTTAATATCCGTTCAGGAGCTGTAGCCGTTGGAAGAGCGGATTGGAAACGTGAATACTGGATTGACCAAAGAAAACATTTATAAACATTTGAAATAGAAAACATACGCGGGTGTAGCGGGTGAGACAGATGCCAAACCTTGCTGCATATGTCAGGTACGCGTATATTTCTTTTATTTGTATCTTGGCGAACATGTTAGTTTGGTTTGTGTTGGTGTAAACTTTGATGGTTTAACAGGAAGAATACAAGAATGGGAGCACTAGGTTGCGGGCATGAGTTCTACACGGGTTGCATCAAACAATGGCTGCTTTAGAAGAACGCATGTCCGGTCTGCAAGTCCGCGGCTTCAAAATGAGAGATTTAAGAGGAGGTTTTTGTTGAAGATAACAATTACTTCATCATACTGGATTGGATCAAGAATCATGAAGGTGGAGTTGGTAATGTTTATTCAGGCAAATAGTATTCTTCAAATATGAAGTATATTGGTATTCTTTTAATGCCAGTTATTTATGACTAAATAGTTATTAATGACTAAATAGTTAAGAGTTTGTTTACATATCTATAGTGGATTTTATTCTCTAGGAATATAGAAGTTTTCATAATTATCTTTTGTCACTCTTGATTTTGTTCCATTTTTTAGGCTAATCGCTGTGGCGTGGCGCCCTCCACGTAGGCTGTCAAAGGCGCCAAACACCGCCCTATCCATAGGCTATTTAATTTGCCCAACCCAAAGAGTCATTGAAGTAGCTGTTTGGGTCCAAAAAAATGGCGACACCGTTATTGAGCTGTTAGTCAGATTGTGTTGTAATATTAAAATGCAATAAGTAAATATTTGTGTTAATAGATTCATTCACATTGTTAGTATATAATAAATCAACGTAACCCGTCCATCGGACGGGTATTAAACTAGTTGATTATAGATAAACCCTAGGTCAAAATTTCCACCTCTAAATTATATACAAATTCAAGACCAACTAAAATCTTTAGACATGCTTAATAATTTCAAGATGTTAATATAGTTTGTTGATGATGCATGCAGGACTTGCAGAAAAAAAAGTTGAATAATGCGGCACAGAGTCACCCTTTGGTGGCTCACTTACATCTGAATCAAGCATTTACATTGTGGACACATTAGGTTGCAAAGTCATGCTTTCACATTTTTCTTTTCTCCGAGTTAGTTTTGCGATTTATACTAAAATAAGATATGTTTTTAATATATGTAGGTGCAGAGGTTATTTTGCCAAGGAAACAACACATCTTAGACTGTGTACTGACTACACTATTGCCTGCTTACATAAGCAGCGCAACGGATTACCTTTGAAAAACTTGCAACTAATGGGAAACCGTATGCTAATGACAGGAAGTTGTACGCATAAGCGTCTCAAATTTTGTTCGCTGCACTATAAACAACACCATGATAGATTAATGACAAACTATTATTAACATGAGGAATGCTTGTAACCGTACCTAATTGAATCTAAATTGTGATGTTGCGCAACGACTGAAAGGGAATACCCCTAGTTACTTTATATTTGAAAAAGCACGGCTGGAAACAATACCCTTCTTATTTTGGGTCGTCTGATTGTCAATCCACGGTTATAGTTTTAGAGTAGCTTTCTTGTAATATGTATATTGGATGATGGTGAAGGTAAAAGGTTGTAGAGAGAGAGAAAGGAGAGCAGAGAAAACTTCACGCGGTGCCATTAGTTTGTTACCATGACTTGCAAATTATAACTAAACCGAATGTTGAAAGAAACAAAGTTTAGAAAATGAAAAGTTGAAACAAAATGGAGATTAGGTGTGTAGATACCGAATTTAACATAGACTAATGGTCTAAAACCATTGTTTTGTGTTCCTATAGAAATACGTTGTGGCCAGTGACACATAGAGGAGCACAACCTGGTAATTTTAATAACCGGTTTCGGTTTCACGTAGGGGTGTAAACGAGCCGAGCGGCTTGCGAGCTATTCGAGATCGGCTCGAGAAAAAAGCTCAAAACGAGCCGAGCCTTATCAAGTCCGAGCCGAGCTTGAGCCTAAAATAAAGCTCGTTTGTTTATCGAGCTTGAGCTCGAGCCTCACATGTGAAGTTCGATAGGCCCGTCGAACCTTACGAGCCATAGTGTAAACGAGCCGAGTCGAGCCGAGCTTATTTAAACTTGTTTACAAGCCGACCTCGAACCTAAAAATAAGCTTATTTAGTAAACGAGTCCGAGCTTCATTTATCGAGCTCGCGAGCCTAAAAAGTCTATTTATATTATTTTTATTTAATATATTAATTTATAGATAATAAACGAGCCGAGCCCAAGCCGAGCTCGAGCTTAAGAAAATACCAACAAGCTGAGCTCGAGCCCGAGCTCTCATAAGTTAATCTAGCTTGAGCCTGGTGTAAACGAGCCGAGTCGAGCGGAGCTTATTTAAACTTGTTTACAAGCCGACCTCCAACCTAAAAATAAGCTTATTTAGTAAACGAGTCCGAGCTTCATTTATCGAGCTCGCGAGCCTAAAAAGTCTATTTATATTATTTTTATTTAATATATTAATTTATAGATAATAAACGAGCCGAGCCCAAGCCGAGCTCGAGCTTAAGAAAATACCAACAAGCTGAGCTCGAGCCCGAGCTCTCATAAGTTAATCTAGCTCGAGCCTGGTCGAGCTCGAGCTCGCCTTTGCTCGTTTGCACCCCTATTTGAAACTAATATAATCACTCATTTTTATTTTTTTAATATATATTATTTTTAATGTTTATGTGTTTAAATTATGAGTTTAAAAAATGAAAAAAATAGTATAACTTATTTGCATGGATCAGGTTGTCACAAATTGTTATCAATTATGGCTTATCATATCTATTTTTTTGGACATTGATGGATTCATTAGTTAAAGTGGTTCTTAACTAACTATGATGAAATATTGTTTGTTTTTTTATATATTCTTTTTGTTAGTATTGTTTTACATTTTGGAATTAAAGATCAGATATGGGTTTCAATAAAGGAAATTAGAGTTGCTTGAAATTATCAATGATATACGCAAAGTGTCATTATAAACATAAATTAGTGGTATAAAAGGTAAATGCCAGTAAAAGTATGTGTTAAATAAATGTGGCATGCACAAAGTGCCATTAAAAATCTATATTAGCGGCATAAAAACTATATGCCACCAAAAGTGTGTGTTAATCAAATATGGCATACTCAAAGTGCCACTATAAACCTAAATTAGTGGCACAAAGGCTAAATGTCACTAAAAGTGTGTGCCACTAAGTGGCATTTTTTTTGTAGTGTACGAATGATTCAAGCCTGGTGATCTCATTCTTCGAAACAACGAGGCCAGCAAGAAAGAAAGCCAAGGAAAACTTGGCCCTAAGTGGGAAGGGCCGTACACCATCCTCGATGCTCACAAAGGAGGATCCTACAAGTTGGCTGACTCACATAGCAAAAAGTTTCCCCGACATTGGAATGGCAAAAACCTTAAAAGGTTCCATGTCTAAGAAAAAAGTGTTAAGAAAAGATAGAAAAGTATTGTTTTTGTTCCCTTTGTAACCCACACACTTTGATGAACGAACGATGAAGTTCTTGCTAAAACTTGTCTTTCTATCCTATACTCAGGTTTAGAACCTAGCAAAAAACTCCATGACAAGCGTCATGTAAGGGGATGAGCTCCCAGGCCACATCAGTTCCTAAATCAATACAACTCCATGAGACTTAGAAAATTTTCCAAAAAATTAGTCTCATAGACAGGTTTGAACAACCTACACTAAATGTTCCTTAAGCCTTAGCAATGGCTTACGAAACAAAATCAGACTAAGTAAAAGTCATAAATAGGATAAGTGTTACGCCTTCTTGTTAAAAATATCACAAGGCTAAGTGACTGCAGCACTGAACCCTTTAAAGTATAAATAACATAAGGTAACACACCATCAACAAAGACAACTAAACGATTAAAAGCCCAAGGGAATAAGCAAAACAATAGCATAAATATAATCTAAGTTAAAAGTACCAAGGGCCACACCAGGTGATATGTGGTTGAAAACCGGTGTTCGTAATCGTGTAACTTGATGTTTTTACATGAGTTTTAATTCCGAATAGCCTACTTTTAATTAAAAATGTGTTTTGCAGGTTTGATGGAGTTTAAGGAGCTTTTCGAGAGCTTTACGGATCACCGGGATGAAAAACAAACAAACAAACGGGACGCGTTACGGATCAAACGGAAGTGCAAGATGGACAAAATGGAAAACAAGAATTGGGGAGGCCGTTGGCGACGCCATATGGGCCGTCGGCGACGCCCTGTGGAAAGTCCCATTAGCCATTTTGCCCGTACCCAGTGGTTTAACGCGTCAGAGAGATTTGAAAATTTGGGCAGCCGTCGCCGACGGGTCCCCAGGCCGTCGGCGACGGGCTGTAGATTCTCAAAACGCGAAATAATGTGATATAGGTATGGGGAACGATTCTGATTGGTGGTTGACCATTGAATACGAGAGTTACACGAGAATTCAAGTTTTGAATATCATCTTGGGAGCCCAATTCAACACACTTACCACCACCAATCCATCTATCATCAAGAATCATCACCCGCATCATCAAGAATGATCCACAATCACCATCCACAAACCCTAATCATTTCTCCATCATTCTTTCCACCATCATCTTTCACCAAAACCCTAACCATCAACAATGCCTCCATTATTCAAGCTTCAAGATGATCCGAATCAAGTTCCAAGCATCCGGTTATAACAACCCTAAAGTAAACCGACACCCTCGGAATATTTTTCGACACCTTAAGAATATTTAAATTATCCCAATATGTTCTAAAATACAGCCCATACGTGAAAACGGACCCTGAATACCTTTAATATTATTAAAATTAATTAAAAATCAAATTTTTGGGGCTCTCGCGGGGCGCGTAAGCCACCCCTTGAGCCTACGCGGGCCACGAGGGATCAGAAACGAGGCAGCACCCGGTGTTGACGCGTGTCCAACGCGTGTTGAACCTACATGTGTGACTCGAATCAGCTACGCCTAGACCCCCCTCTTACGTGGGCCGCGTAAGCCTTAAGCTTATCTTACGCGGGCCGCGAGAGAAGCTGAAGAGTCACCTATAAATAGATGGCATCGGCCTTCAGTCCAGAATCACACCGATTTTTTTCTCTCTCGAAATTTCTGAAGATTTAACATAATTCTCGGGTATAATACCCCATAAATAACGAGGTTTTGCTCCGTTCTAAGTATCATAACCCCTGGATACGTATTAGATACTCTGCCCGATTGATCTAGGGTTCCGTAACGGCTGTCGTGGTTCTGCCCGACGTAGTCGTTGGAATGCCGTCTCGGGGAGGGTATTACTATTGTTAAAATGGGTTATTATACTAACACGTGTGCATTTGTGTAAATTATAGATTGTCACCAGGAAACCCTAAAGGATAATCTAAGACATCAATGTGAGTAATCTCTTTTTTGCAAACTGTTTTTACAAAACCTCACTTAATTAATTATATATTAAGCGGTTATTGAGTATTTGTAAGGATACAATTATGGTCAGTAAATTTGGGGTTTTGTATACAAAATTTGTTACTGCCTTGCGAGGAGTAACATGACCATAAGTTGGAACGACAGTACCGTGGGTGGTAATTGATATGACTTGGAAACAAATGTAATTGCGGGACCACCCTCAATACTGCACAATGGTTTTTATTAAAATTGATTAAACTGAGATTCACTCACCAGTATTTCCCACTGACAAAATGTTTTTAAACGCGTTTCAGGTAACAATATGTGAAAGCCAAATAGAAGCCAGCTGGACAGCACTGAAGGCTTGGAAAAGTGGCTATAAAGTTACCTAAACTAAATAGATGTTTTATTAAATAAAATAGGATTTATTCCTATGAAAATGGATATACTGAAAACTTGGGTTTTATCCCATGTGTTTAATATTATGAAAGCGTGGTATTTTACTCTGATAAAATATTTCCTAACTACGGTCCTGATGTAATTTCCGCTGCCAAAATGGATAAGAACCAGATACCACCAAAACTGGCCGCGGCCGCCCGTTTTCGGGTAGCTAGGGGACGGGGGTTGCGACAGAAGGTGGTATCAGAGCTAAGCCACTGATTCAATCTGTTAGGAAATAAATAACGAAACTATGTGCATAATTGTATTTTATTGTTATGCGTTATTTGACTATTTGTTAGTTTACAGTATGAGCGACCAAGGATCATCCGACGCGTATCGTCAGTTGTCTGGTTCGCCTAGAAGCGAAGGCGCCTCTTCACAAGCTGCCCTCTCTGGGTATTCTGCTGATACCTGTAACAACCGCACGTTCGTGCGTTGTTACTACTCGTTATTCTCGTTACGCCTAGCACCAGATATTCGGATCATAATGTAACTATATCACATACATCGCTATATCGCAATATTTTCGCATATTATCGCATATTTTATCGCTATCATATCACATTGCACTTGCTGTCAACCACGATGATCTCGAGTGAGGACCAATTCTATCCTCCTTGATAGCCGTGATGTGTCGCAGGGTAGCAACACTCAAAAACGCACTCGCAGGCACGCATAACTCGATTATCGCAGGATTTGGAATACGGATATGTATATACGACCCAATGTGACTAATTATAATAAATATATGAAAATATGGATGAAAGTGTGTACCCAAACTATCGCAACGCTTAACGATCGAAACGAAACGCTAAAACCCAACTCAACGATCGAAACGAAACGCCAAAACCCAACTCGCCGGTGGCACTTGATCGAATGACAATTCGATCGGATTGCCATCCGATCAGACTGTCATCCGATCCGATGCACTGCACCACCTTCTCTCCTCTCTTTCCTATAAATACCCCCACTCACACATCATTTTCCCTGATGTGGAGCTCTCACTCGACCAACACGCTTTGGGGCTATTTTCTCTTGATTTCTCGCTATTCTTGTAAGCTTTCAACCTAAATCTTGTACTTCTATGATCTACGCACACTTCTTCATCTTTTTCACCTTTGAATCTTAACTTTTAACCATGAAATCAGTGGATTTGGGGTGTTCTAGGATGATGTCATCATGGAGTTCTTATGAACTTCAAGCTTTGGCCTCATTCCACCAAGAACAACTCAGATCTGAAGGATTTCCACAAGATTAAACAGTGTTTTCGCATAAATCTACACCTATTAATGGTTAAAAGGATTGAAATATGGTTTTCCAACTTTCTTTCAACTCTTTTACACTCAATGAAAACCGATAGAATCGGAGCTTGTACCGACCTTCTACTCATTCTTAGTGTCGTGTTGATTCAAGATCTGGTTTCTAACAAAGAGACAACCGATTTCGGGTTAACCAAGAACGACTGTCACGAACCAGTAAACTGGTCAGGTTTGGGTGATTCCTGTCCAATCGGGTCCCTTGGTTCGAGGTGGGGATTCTGTTGTTTAACACGTCACGACACCGTCTCAATCAAAACTGCCAAAAACCTTCAAAATAATCAAGTACCAAGGACGAATAGATCGTTCGGATATCGGACAGTCATCCGATCGGAGAGGCAGTCAATCCGAACGGACAGGCAGTCATTCGAATGGGCAGGACTGCCATCCGATTGGATTGCACCTTGGGGTCTCACACTTGACTTTGATTTCAACAATTTGGAGTTTGAACATTGAACAGACTGCTGTCCGATCGGATTGTCACCCGATCGGACTACCACCCGACCATGTGGTGTTTAGACTTCAACACTTGAACAATTTTCAACGTATTCGATACAAACGGATTGTCACCCGATCGGGCTACACTCCGATTGAGTGACAAACGGCTGTGAACTTGTTCTCACTAAAGTGTCCACTAATCGGGCTATCACCCGATGGAACAGTCGTTCGATCGACCGACCTGAAAGGTTGAGATACTTCTCTGTTTTCAAAATGTTACAACGAAAACTTCAAAAGGCAACCATCATACACAAACACATCTTTCACCCGATCAACCAGCCACCCGATCGGATTGCCATCCGATCGGAGTACTGTCCGATCCATTGACACTGTACACCGTTTAACGCACTATGCAACACTTACGCTATCAATCTGTAATCAGGGTAATCCTGGACGCGCTCCCTTCAATCCAGCCAAGTTGTGTTTGCTTGCAGAACACCGACTGTGAGTATACTCGAACCCTTTTTATCGCATTTTGGGTGTAACATACATTCCTATTAAATCGAATTTATCAAAACGAATTATTCAATCAAACTGCTTATCACTTGCGAATAACTGTTATACATATTTACACATGATGCCAGTTATATATGTGTTAGGACTTATACTCGCGAGGTCCCACCTTAACTAGTATAGTATTATAGCACCCGACGGGGTCTAGTTAGGATGAATAGCAATCGCAGCTCGAGTGACTTAGCTGGTAGTATCAGCCTTATATACATATATGTTGAGTTATCTCGTTTATGTATTTGGTCATTCGCATCACTTTTTATCTATTTACGCTACACTATCAAAACTTGTATACTCGCCAATACTTTTGTATTGTCGTCTTTTAACGTATGTTGCAAGTTTAGTCGCAGTCTACATCAAATCAAGCTAGGAAGTCTAGAAACTCACCTAAATTCCATGTTGTCGGATTTGTATTGTTCGAGAGGATAAGAAATTAGTGATAACTTATGTGAATGTATTGTTTATTAGTATGGGATAATGAACGCATTAAATACTATCGCAATATAGTTGTTATGGATTCTCTTGAGCAATCTGATTCGCCTAGTGCCGCGCCCCGATGATTCCGCCATCGGTTGGGGTGTGACAGATTGGTATCAGAGCCATAACTATAGGGAATTAGGAAAGACATGACCTAGTTCGGGTCAATGTCTTAGAAACGACCTAGTCTATAGTCTAACTACCAACAGGCTGACTCGTACGAACCTAGTAGGAGATTGTACGAGCCTAATTGATACTCTCGATCGAATTCGCTAAAAACTACAACTTCGCGTAAACACCGCATACTACAATTTCACGCGAAGAGCCTTTCCTAAGGCTGGAATATTACTTAGCCTTTCCTAAGGCCAACACAATACACACGTTTTCGAAAATACTCGCATAACACAACCGGAGTGATCCAGTCAAGATCAGGCGTGAAAAACAAGAACTCTCGATGAGATCGCTCACCCAACGCATTTTTCTAGCACGAGAACCTTTCATCGAGCTAGGAGTGACATCCACATCTCGACGAAAGTCTCCATTTCGAAATCTAGTGGAACTCACGAATTTATTCGAAGAGCATAACCACAGTTAGGAGCAAAGTTATTAAGTCAGGGGTGAAACCCATACCTTAATAAACCGCTCCGCTCTCTATAAAATGGTTTTCAAAAGCTCTCACCAAGGACTCGGCTATAACGATAACTCGAGCCACACAATGACTAGGAAGACGAATGCCATGAGCTGCATCCCAGTGGAAGCATAAGTCTTCTAGGTCAACGCACGTGCCCGAACTTGTTAGGTATAGTTAGGTTACCTTGGGTAGTCGACGCCTAAACACCCGAGGCGCTCCGAGTATTATACTAAACCTACGACTTGCCGGTTTTACGCTTTAATGAAATTAATTACGCTTTATGTATTTATTATACGCCTTATCGATTTCTCAATTTATCAATTTTCGCTCCTTGTTTTACAAAACGCACAACTCGCACAGCCATCGCAATCTAAAACAAAAACCGAATGTTCGCAACAAAAACTAATATCTAATTACTCGCTTTCGCTCTTGCTCTCGCTCTTCATCGCGTCCTCGCGCATTCCACACCGATATGTATGTGTGTAAGTATAGACCACAACTATTTATATGTACAAAACAAATCATTGTGTGAGAACTTAGGAATCTCGTGTCTCCTATGTGGCTCCTATGTGAAATCTATTATATTACTCGCTACAAGTTTTGAACGCGCTCAATCGCCTCGCAAACTCAAAATCATTATGATCGAATCTCACTCCAAATCTCTCTCTATCTAGATGCCTTCCAACGACTCTACTTCGAGACGAACAGCTAGGAGAAGAGCCAAACGAAGCGCCGAGAAGAGGATTGCCTCGCTTGTGACCAAGGAAGTGGCCAAGGTCATTCCTCAAATTGTCGCTCAAGTGCACTCTCTAAGCAACTCTTGCACCTCGGAAGACTCTAAGACGGAAGCGTCGCAATCTGCCTTCCTCTACAAACACTTCAAAGCCTGTGACCCGATGGAGTTGACGGGTGAAGGAGGTGTGTCCCAACTACTCCAGTGGTTCGATTCTATCAAAGTTACCTTTCGTCAGAGTGGGTGTCCCGATAGTTTTCGTACTACTTGCGCTACCGAAGTATTTCAATCGCGAGCACTCGACTGGTGGTCAGCTGAACGTAACAAACGTGGGATCTCCGCAGCTTACGCTCTCTCTTTGGAGGAACTAAAAGAGCTCATGAAGAAAGAGTACTGCCCTCCCCACGAAGTCCAGAAACTCGAAGACGAATTTTGGAAAATTAAGCAAGTCGAAGGTGACAATAATGGCTACACCGCAAGGTTCAAACAGCTTAGCATAATCTGCCCAAGTGAAGTCAACACTCCAGAAAAAGCCATCACGAAGTACATTCGCGGCTTGCCTGAATGTGTGGGCGATTTTGTCGAAGCTGCTAGACCTGCTACCATCGAGGAAACCTGTCGCTTGGCCGCAGAAATCAACAACAAATGAGTCTTGGACGGATTCTTCTCCAAGAATCCTGTCAAACAAGCGCATCAATCAATCGTCATTGATTCATCCGACGATTCTACCGACGGTTCTTCTAAAGATTCCTCCGAGGATATCTACAGCAAATCATCAGGCGAATCCGCCGACAACACTGCATCATCTCAGGAAGCTCAGCCCAGCCGTAAACGAAAGACCATGAGCCTAGACTCTTCAACAACTGGACTGTCGCAACCAGAACCTCTCCAAGCAGCTCTAGTTCACTTGAAACGCACCTACACTGGAACTAACTGTCGTTATTGCGACAATTGTCGTTATTGCGACAATTGTTGTTATCATCACCCACCAGGAACTAACTGTCGTTATTGCGACAATTGCAAGTGGTATGGTCATTTTACCCAGAACTGCCGCACAGGACCGCAACCTTGAGGATTTTCATCAACAACCGCAGTCTCCACAAAAGTCCTCCATAACAACGTTATTTTGCTTCTAATGTTGTTGTAATAATACGACTTATCGCCGTCAATTTCTTTTATGTGTGGAAACTTATTCTATCTCTCGACGCATGTGGATTCTATTTCTCTCTTATACTCGCACACAATCTGTTGGGATTGAACCCTACCAGAGGAACAGATAATGAAAGCCAAAACCGGATCACAAAAATGGATTCACAATAAGCAGCTGTTTACTATAAGCTTTCCCCTTGACTGTGACTCCAACATCTGATATACTCCAAAGTACTGCGTTTATCAACAACTGCTGACACTGGAAACTGCTGATCTGATAAAAAACTAATGAAGACTAAAGCCCTGCTGCTCAATCTACTGCCTTGAGTCAAGCACTACTGATCATGACAAGTACTGTTGGGTTCACATCAGTGGAAGGATGCAGCAGCAGTTTTATTCATCTTGTGTAATGTAATGCAACATCAGTAGTTAGTAAAGCAGTAGTTATATAGATCAGTAGCTAGTGTTTGTTAGTTTGTTAGATGTCACTTTCATGGTGACGTCAGCTGAGATGCCCAGTGGATTGGACTGCCTATAAATGTAACAGTACTCTGTACTGTTACATTTGATTGACTGAGCAAGTTCTTCTTCTCATGTCTAATCCTTTCATCTTGTGCAACCAACCTTGGAGCATCAGGCTGAGGGGGAGTTTAGTATTGTAAGCATGCTTGTAATCATTTGCTTTGTAATTCAACCATTTGACTTAATATGAAGCATTTGTTTATCAAACTATTCTCTTCTTTGATTGTGTTTACAAAGTTTGTATTCATTTCCACTGCACTTTACATTATTTCATATTCTCTAAATTTACAAATTATACAAACTAACACAATCATGAGAGCCTCCGATCTTAACAATTGGTATCAGAGCACGGACAGTCAAATTCGATCTAACAATCAATTTGACATAACAGTTCAGCTCAAAATTCATTGATACTAAGGTTGATTGTATTTAGTTGAAAAACAGAGCAACGAGAAATCATGTTCAAAATGATGAATCAGATACTCTGTAAAACAACCAAGATGTCCTAAGATTCACAAATTTCAAACAACAAGTGATGTCATGCACAAATCACCCATAGTTTTCAGATCTGAAAACATGTCTGGTAACTATGGTATGGCTATCTTCATTCAAAATTGATCTCAACTGTTGTTATGGAATTTGTGATGATTTTATCATGTTTTATGCTAAAGTATGAACCTCAGATTAACAAAGCCTATGTTCATATAAACATTAGTGTTTTGCTAACTTAGAAAGAGGAAAATAAAACTTTAGTCATGAAATCTTATGTGTTAGAAGGCAGGTTGAGAATCCTCAAAAGGACTAAATCAACCCTGTCAAAACACATTAAGAAAATCAGGGGTCAAAACAGTCCAAATCATAAGTAATGTGAGATTTGGTAATAAAACATGTTCACATGCGACCAGATCTCTCAAAACATTACTGCAAAATGATTCAGGATTAAGTATTTCCAAAATAAAATCTCCCAGTAGTATTTTTGTACTTATGAATGGGAAGGGTAAAAAGGGAAGAAGAAAATGAACAAAACTCAAAAGTGTGTTTATCTCAAAACTTTTGAAGTCAAAAGAAAAGAGTATAAACATAAAACACCTATGAGTCAAAAGTTGGGAAAACAATGGTCATTATGCAACTGTGTGCATTCATTAATTCAGGAAAAGTTCAGGTAACAATAGTATCTCCAGTGACTGACTTTAAAAGATGAATTTGCAATCAATTAACAAGAAAATGATCCTAATCAGTGGTCATAATGATGTGATCATAAGCCTTTTGGAAGTCACCAAATCCTTTTGATGTTGTTTTCAAAATAACCTTTATTTTTAGAAAGGTGTTTTTCTCAAATAAAACCAGATATATTATTCATTTTTTTAAAATAATATATTTTGTACTTTTACTCATTTTTGATAGTAAAAGTTTTCTCTCCAGTCAGGATGTAATCTCCTTATTCTTGTGTGAAATTACTTTTCTTAAAATTGATCAAAAGGAAGTGGTGCACATGTTATGGTCATATTATGTTCAAGTTTGTCAAAAATTGATTGCAAATTGATTTCAAACTACTGGATACACATGTTCTAGTTCAAATAACTAGACACAAAATGTGTAGCCTTAGTAAAGAAGATTTCATCATCTGGGATGCTAAACCACTGTCAGGAATAATGTACATGTGGTAAACCTAGAATGTAATTTCCTAGAAAAACTGCTGACAAATTAAACTTGATAATCTACATCTAAAATGTAGCTAAGTATAGCATTCTTGCAGAATAACAGATGTTGGACATTGAGCTTACACAAGACAAAATCAATCCCCACATCTGAACAAGCAGATGCTAAAATTATTTGTCAAAAGTTAAAACACTGTTGCACTAACAGTTGTTATACTAGTGGTCTTCATTTTGTTTTCTACCACTGTTTTTCCTCATCTACTGTTGTGTCTCAAACATCTGCTTTCTAAAGTATGTCCACTGCTGAAAGTCAACCCCTGCTCCTTCAATTTCTTGATAAGCACTGTTGTATAACATCAGTGTTCTATCCACTGATGTGCTATCCACTGATAGTTAAAATCACCCGCTGATCCATTTATTACCGTTGTAACTACTGATGGTTGATCCATCAGTGGCTCACAAAACAACTGTCCTCCATTATTTACTCTTCCATCAGGGGTTGGCACGTGGTCAGTTTTTAGTCGTCAGATCATTATAACCACTGCCACGTCAGTATTTTTTTTTTGCTAAATAAAACCCTGATCAAAACCCCAAACAGGGTTTCACTGTTGAATTGAATTCCAAACATTCTCTTCACAAAGCAGTTTCCCACTCATAACTCTCAAAACATTCTTCGATCTTCTTCATAAAAAATGACGAAATCAAAATCGAAATCAAAATCAAAATCATCTTCTTCCTCTACTCCCACAGACGTCACTCAAATGGCCGCTGAACCCACTGAAATTCGCTACAAATCCCCTCACAACTATTTGGGTATACTCACAAAACCCACAACCGACAACACTTTCGACTCCACTATTGACACCTTATCTGCATCAAAGTACAAAACTTTGTTAACAGCAGACGCTCCCATTTATCTACAAACCCAGAGAGAGTTCTGGAACAATGCTACCCTTGAAAAACAAGGAGACACTATCACAGCCATCAACTCCTCGATACAGGGTAAAAAGATTCAAATCTCTCCACAATCCATTTCAGAAGTCTTCAAACTCAATGATCTGAAAGGTAAAACCTCTTTTTCTAAAACCGAGTTGAAAAAGGATTTCATGAATAGGGGTTATGCAGAGCAACCAAAAAGGGATACCTTACAAAAAGGTTTCTTCCCTTCTGCACCAAGGTTTTTATTTCACACTCTGTTGATGTGTGTTTCTAATAAAACAACTTCTTTTAATGAAATACCATCAAAAATTCAATGCCTAGGATATGCAATTTTAAATAATGAAAATTTTAATTATTCCCAGGAGATTTTTGATGATTTAGTAAAAAATGTTGATAGCAAAGCATTTCTGCTCTTTCCAAGGTTTTTAAGCTATTACTTTGAACAAAAATTTGAAAAAGAAGATGCAAAATTACCCAAACAAGGTGCTCACTTCAAAATAAATTGTTTAACACCTGAAACATTATCTAGAATGTTGGCACCTATAAAAACAAAAGCAGAGGTACCTGAGCAGAATTTAGCAGATGAAACTGCTCCTCAGGTATCGGCTGCTGAGCCCACTGCTTCAGGTGATCAAAGCAGCACACCCACTGTTTTGAAACCCACACCTGCCACCACTAAAAAGACCAAAAAGAAAACATCCAGAAAGCCCCCCCAAACCCAAAACAAAGGCACCTCTGGAAGATGAGATCCCAGAGCAACTGCCAGTGACAACACAAATGTCACTAATAACCACTGCTGCTACTTCCTCACAACAGTTGGATGAAAGATCTCCACCCTTGCCTCAAACTCCTCCTGCATCCTCACAAAAGGATCAGGTTGTAAGCACAGGGACCCCACAATATGAAGCTCTGGACCCACTCGGATCCATCTTCCACAGTCCTGATCCCAAGGACATGTCTCTTTCAACTCCCTTACCTTCACCCCCCACATTACTACCATCCATAATACCCTTATTGCATGCAGTTGATGTTACTCAGACACAAACCAGTTCCTCTCAATCACCTATCACTAAGAGTATACTCCCACAAGTGACTGGGTCTGATGCTGATATCTCTGCTATCCCAGCAACAGCTGAGGAGGTTACACTGCAGGAGTTACAAGTAATTCCTGTCAGTAGTTCAAGTGGAGCAGCGACTACAAATGTTGAACCCACTGGTTTACATTTGGACAGTGGTTTCATTCATAAGACTCCCTTGTAGGCAATTTCTTCAATAGCACCTATGAGAACCACGAGTGAGATTGTTCTGCCCACTGGTACCCTCAAAAGGCTATCAAGTGCTGAAGAAAGAAGTCCCCAGTACGAAGAACAAGGGGCATCAATGAATGAATTTTGGGATTCAGTTCCTAAGTCACACATTGGTACAACCACTGCTGGTGGGGATTCAGATGATCCCATTAACTTGGGTGATGATTCAAAATATCAGGAATTGACGGGCAGAGTTGAAAACCTTGAAACTTCAGTTGCTGAAATAAAGGATATGGTGCAACAACTGTTAAAGGCTCAAAAAACACAATCCTCTGTTGCTCCAGCTCAAGCACCTGCACAACCTGCACCTGCTGCAAATGAGCTATGGAACATGTTCCAACCACTGCTGGAGAGACAAAAACAGATGGCTGATCAGCAACATGCTATACATGTTCAAAAGCTAACTAACATGGTGGAATCAAGATTTAAAGATACTCAGGAAGACATTAAAGCTATCAAAGCTCATATCCAAAGTGCCTCTGGAAAAATTCCTCCCACTGTTCTTTTCATGAATGAACCCTTCCCAGATAATGCCAAAAAGGGGGAGAAGATCAAGTGGAAGAAGAAGGGAATTGAAGATGGTATCTATATTGAGCTAGAAAATAGCCAAACCAAAGCCACAGTATTAACACACACCACATCACCACACACCACTACAACCACTGCTCCACCATCATCATCATCTGTGATCACATCACCAAAACCAAATTCACCACTAAAAACAGCCACCACCTCCTACCAAAAAGCATAAGACAGCAGATGTTACAACATCTGCTGTAATGACAACAGTGGTTGAAACACCTGTTGTTTCAACAACTGTTAGTCAACCACAAATCACCTCTCAAGTCACTACCACTACAACCCCTGCTCAAAAGCAGAAGACATCTACTGACACATCAGTAGTTGTAATGACAACAGAGGTTGAAACACCTGTTGTTTCAACAGCTGTTAGTCAACCATCAACCACTGCTCTCACTATTCCTACATCACAACCAAAATCCATTTCATCCACAAAGCTTTACACCAGAAAGAGAAAAATTACTCAGGCAAATGAGGAAAAATATGATCCAAATGCTGCAAAATATCCGATGGAACTGGAAGCTGTGAAAAATGAGATGAGACAGTTTTACACTGAAGATGATCCTTCAAACAGAAGATTCCCTTCACTCATAGGCTTCATAATCCCAGAAGATATAGATGAATATCTTGAGCTTAAAGCAAGGTAGGCTAAGATAAGAGCCAAGATTGAATGTGAAGGTCAAAGTGATGAAGCCATCTCTGAAAAACTGAAATTCTTGCTCTCAAAAGTTAAGCAGATGGAAGATTTTGCACAAGAACTAAGCAAAGAAAAGGCTGATCAACGAAATAAATTAAGAAAAGAATATCTTGCTTATATCATGAAAGAAAAATTCTATCATGCTGAAGAAAAACAATTTGAAGAATGGCCAATAGTTGCTTTAAAGCATGAGGCAGATAGGGTTGATAGAATCAAAAACGATCCTAGAAAGAAGAAGACTGCTCCAAATTGGTGCAAATACAAAAAGCTCATTGCTGACCTAACATCTGAGTACAAGAGAAAGAAACAGGAGCTGGTGGATGCAAATGTGGACACTGCCACTGCCATAGCAAAATGGTCAAAGTAGCATACTGATGAAGCTTATGAAAGGCTTAAGAAAAGAAGGATAACTGTCTCAGACACTTCAAAGAAGCCTGACTACAAAAAGCTTGAACAACAGATTGAAAATCTCAAAACACTGCTCACATCAGCAACTAATCCTATTCTTGTGTCAAACCAAGAAGAAGGAAAACAGTTGTCTAGTGAAGAAGTAAAGGAAAAGGAAGCTGAGTACTTCACAGAAACCATCAAGAAAATGGGTCTAAAAGAAGAGAGCTCAGTAAAACTTCAGAACCTTTTCAAAAAGGTATTAACCAAGCCTGCATCACCAAGCACTTCAGAAATATCAGACATTGAGCCAGATCAACAAAAGAGACAAGAGCAAATTGAAAAGGAAACTGCAGAAGATGTAGCTGCAGCAAATGATGTCATTGAGAAGGCTCCCAAACAAATGTCTGATAGCTTACAACTTTTCACAAGGCCAACATCTCCAAACTCATCAGGAAATAAATCTCTCCCAAGAAACCCATTTGGATTAAAAGTACTAAAGTGGATGTCTGATCAAAAGACCCACGTATTGACCTTGGTCAGATCCAATGGCGAAGTGAAGTATATATGAAGGAAAGAAGCACTAGACCTTAGTGTTGAAGATTTGCAGGATCTCCTTGAGCTTTCACTGTGCAGGGATGAGGATGACTCAAGTTCCAAGGCCTTTGAAGAAGAATTTAAAAGACAAGCTAGGGAACTTTTGATGAGAAATAAAAATCCTGAATAATGAAGGGTTTTGGCATTATCTGTTCCAGGGGGAGATTGTTGGGATTGAACCCTACCACAGGAAAAGATAATGAAAGCCAAAACCGGATCACAAAAATGGATTCACAATAAGCAGTTGTTTACTATAAGCTTTCCCCTTGACTGTGACTCCAACATCTGATATACTCCAAAGTACTGCCTTTATCAACAACTGCTGACACTGGAAACTGCTGATCTGATCAAAAACTAATGAAGACTAAAGCCCTGCTGCTCAATCTACTGCCTTGAGTCAAGCACTGCTGATCAGGCTGAGGGGGAGTTTAGTATTGTAAGCATGCTTGTAATCATTTGCTTTGTAATTCAATCATTTGACTTAATATGAAGCATTTGTTTATCAAACTATTCTCTTCTTTGATTGTGTTTACAAAGTTTGTATTCATTTCCGCTGCACTTTACATTATTTCTATTCTCTGAATGTACAAATTATACAAACTAACACAATCATGAGAGCCTCTGATCTTAACACAATCTAATGCTAGCACTATGTACTATATAATGTATTTTACCCCTACTATGCGTTCTTGAGATAAGGTACGATAAACGTGCAAGAATCAAATTAATCACAGGTGCACAAGGGATTATTTTGGTTAGTGCACGGACATTGTAGTGAGTTTCAATGATGCCTTAACATTCAGGGCATGGTTAAGCGTGGTGGATACGCCGCTGGTACTTCATATATATAAGCGTCTTGATCATGTCTGACGAAGTGTGACACCTATTCACGGAACAGAGGCGCATGGTTGAAACATGACTGTGTTTCGCCATGCCAATCGTAGTTTTGTGAAGAAAGTGCCATGTGGAGTTGGAACGTAGACCTATTATGCTATTGTAGTTATTTTCGACACCCTAAACTATACATCGCAAGGCGTAACAATCTAATCGCAACTCAAGCGTGTACTCGCAAAGACTCTTTATAAGTCAACACGCTCGCAATCGCATTGTCGCTGAAATCTATCTCGCAATCTAAATCGCTTAGTATATGGCTCAAAATCGCAATCGCATATTGTGCATATCTCGCAATCTCTACCGCTGATTATCGCTTATTGTGTGAATCGCTATTGCTTTTGGTGTGTTCTCGCTTAATCGCTTATGCTGTGTACCACTTGTTATGCATCGCTTATTACGTGTGTATCACTCAATCGCTTATCACTTACTGGATATCGCTTGGTGTGGATCGCTTATCGTGGATCGCTAGACGAGTATCCCTAATCACTCGCCGCTTTTCGCTTTAACGCACTTCGCTCCTACCTCATCGCTTCGATACTCTTATCGCCTATCGTTATCGCTTATCGCTGTTCGTGTTTTCTGTGTTATGTTAGCACACACGGCCTCGCTTCACGAGACAAAGCTAATACGGCTGAAACATGGTAGTGTTTTAACCGTATTAGCAGTCTTTCATGGAAAAAGGCCATGTGGGGTTACTGTTTGAGGTGTGTTCAACTCAATCGAATCGCATATCTCTATCGCTTGCAGCGCATCGACTGTCGCTTATCGCTCGATGGTTGTCGCTAACGCTCGTCGCTATCGCTTATCGCTTTCCGCCTATCGCTCTTCGAATATCGCCGCTGTCTTCGCTTATTGTTGTGTTGTGTTATCACATACCGCTCATCGCTTATCGCCTTCGCTTGTATCGCTGAACCGAATTCGAGATCGACTTCATCACTCAGTTTACCCGAATCGCTTTTCAAGACTTGGTCCAACCTTTTTCTCGCTTGGATCGAGTCATCGCAAATCTGTGTATACCATGTCGACACGTATGACATTGCTTCACGGGACGGAAGCCATATGGTTAAAGCATGGTGGATACGCCGCTGGTACTTTCTGTATGTAAGTGTTTTATCCATATCGTCAAACTTCCGTGGGAAAGTGCCATACGGGGCCGACCTTAAAAATTAAATCTTTGATATTATTAAAAAAAGCTTTATTTACACAAATTTTAAACTAATCTTTTCTTACAAAGTTTATTTTCTAAAATTTGATCAAAACCTTTGTACAAAACGAGATTTTCTTATAACGTTGGAGTGACAATCGACTCAAGTTACTGCTGCGTGACGAGAAAATTTCGTAAAACGAGTTTTAATCACTTTAAAATCTTTTAGTAACCTAACAAAACCCTTCTCATAGCGCTGGTGTGAACATCGCTACAGTTAACGCCGCATCGTGAGAAGATTTTCATAAACAAGTTTTCCCCAATTAATCGACTTTTCGAGAATTCAAAACACTTTTGGATCGCTTTTTGTGTGTTGCCATCTATTGTATGCAAATCACCTTACTCGCTACCATCACCAGTTATTGCAACACTCTCCCTCGTTGAATTTCAATCAATCACTCGCTTATGTTGACGTTTTTAATTGCTACGCTCATTCGCATCAACTCTCGCGACCCTTCTTGTGGATTAATTTCGGGACGGAATTTCCTAAAGTAGGGGAGACTGTAACAACCCGCATGTTCGTGCATTGTTACTACTCTTTATACTCGGTACGCCTAGCACCAGAGATTCGGATCATAATGTAACTATATCGCATACATCGCTATATCGCAATATTTTCGCATATTATCGCATATTTTATCGCTATCACATCACATTGCACTTGCTGTCAACCACGATGATGTCGAGTGAGAACCAATTCTATCCTCCTTGATAGCCGTGATGTGTCGCAAGGTAGCAATGTCACGGCCCCGTCCCGGTTTTACCCGGTCCAGGAGCCGCGGGACAGAAAACCCGTGGTATTTATTATCTGATTTAACAGCGGAAGTTTTAGCAGGATCTTTAAACTTGAAAATGCTCGATTCTTTTATTTCATAATTTGGGATGAACCCATAATTCACAATAGAGGAATTTCACGGGGAAATTCTCTGATTTACAAAACATGTTTATTTATTTAACTGAGCCACTACTTCAAGCTTTGTTAGTGCTCCGTAGCACTTTTCCTTGCTTCACAGTAGGTCACCTGAAACATGTTTTAAAAATATTTTATCAGTGGAGAAATATTGGTGGGTCATTCAAATTTGATAAAACGACACATAACTATTAATTACAGCATAAGAGCGATTACAATGGCTTTTATCTTATTTTTATCTGGCGCCGTGTCACACCCTGGTGACGATGCTCATACCATTATTGGGTCCTTTCACTCAAGTAGTGATGATTATCACTGTTAGGTTTATGAACCTGACCGTGAGAAATTAGTAATGTGCACAATACCCCACTTGCCAGTGATTCAAGATAACCACGACTTAATCCCTGTAATTATAACTTTGAAAATAATTTGAGGTATTGTAAAATACTTATGATAAAAAGAGAATGACTCACATTGCAAGTTTAAACGGGCAGAGTTTAGCCTACTGATAAGCCTGATAACCTAATTTAAACAACAATGCACACGAACTAGGTCAGTAACTTAATACAGCATTTACGATAACTCACGAGATACAAACCCTCACAACGAATGACAAACTGCAATAGTTAAACATCCATCGAATTCATGACGAATGACAAAGTATAGCCCTAATGTGGGCAGCACTTAAACATCCATCGGATAGTTTCCTCCCCACCTTATTTAAAATCTCGTCCTCGAGATTTACTGAAATAAGTGAGGATATTTTCGCTTCATCTTCTATTCCAGCTCCCAGGTGTATTCGGGTCCTCTTTTTGAATCCCATTTGACTTTGACTAGTACCAGTCTTTTATGTTTGAGAAACTTAATCTTTCTGTCTTCTATTTGAAGCGGTTTCTCCACGAACTTCAACTTTTCATTTACCTATATGTCTTGAAGAGGGATTACCAGGGATTCGTCAGATAAACATTTCTTGAGGTTGGATACATGGAATACGTCATGTACCCCGGCTAACTCCTCTGGTAGTTGTAAACGATAGGTAACTGGTCCTATGCGTTGAATTACTGGGAATGGTCCTATGTATCTTGGACTTAACTTTCCCTTCTTACCAAACCGAACTACTCCTTTCCAAGGAGAAACTTTCAAGAGAACCTTGTCTCCGATTTGAAACTCTAACGGCTTACGTCGGTTGTCTGCATAACTTTTCTAGCGATCTTGAGCCGTCTTTAATCTTTCCTTGATTTGAGTTATCTTGTCAGTGGTTTCTTGTACAATCTCAGGACCTGATAATTGGCTTTCTCCTATTTCTGCCCAGCAAACTGGAGTTCTACACTTTCATCCATACAGTGCTTCGAACGGGGCAGCTTCAATGCTTGCATGATAACTATTGTTATAGGAGAATTCAATTAAGGGTAGGTGGTTATCCCAGTTTCCACCAAAACCTATCACACATGCCCTTAGCATGTCTTCCATGGTTTGGATCATCCTTTCACTTTGTCCGTCAGTTTGGGGATGGTAGGCAGTACTTAAATTCAATCGGGTCCCCATTGCCTCTTGAAAACTCGTCCAGAAATGTGAAGCGAAACGACTATCCCTTTCCGATACAATGGAGAGTGGAACTCCATGTAAGGATACTACTTCGTCTACGTATAACTTGGCTAATCTTTCCATGCTAAAGGTATCTTTCATTGGCAGAAAGTGAGCGGATTTGGTTAATCGATCCACAATTACCCAAATCGTATCATTCCCTTTTCGGGTTTTGGGCAACTTAGTAACAAAGTCCATTGTTATTAGTTCCCATTTCCAAATAGGCATTTCCAATTGTTGGAGTAACCCTGAAGGTTTCTGGTGTTCTGCCTTAACTTGTGAACAAGTCAGACATTTAGATACATATCTAGCTATGTCCTTTTTCATTCCTATCCACCAGAAATTATTTCTTAAATCTTGGTACATTTTGTTGTTTCCTGGGTGCATGGTATATCTAGATTTATGAGATTCCTCTAAAATCTTATCTCTTAAGTTTCCTTGCTTAGGTACCCAAATCCTTTTCTTGTGGAATCTCCAAATTCCATCAGTGTCTTGCTCTAGTTCTTTTATACTTCCTTTCATTACTTCAGCATCATCCTTGATTGCTGTTTCCTAAACATTCTTCAATTGTTCCATTAAATCTACTTGAAGATTTAATCTAAGGGCACGAACTCGCTTTTGCTTTTCATGATACTTACGACTAAGAGCATCTGCGACTACATTTGCTTTTCCTTCGTGATATTGAATATCACAGTCGTAGTCACTTAGAATTCCATCCATCTCCTCTGCCTCATATTCAATTCTTTTTGCCCAAATATGTACTTTAAACTCTTGTGATCCGTATAGACTGTGAACTTACTTCCATACAAATAGTGCCTCCAAATCTTAAGGGCAAAAATTATTGATCCTAATTCTAAGTCATGAGTTGTATAGTTTTCCTTGTGCTTCTTCAATTGCCTTGAGGCATACGCAATTACCTTCTTGCGTTGCATTAGCACACATCCTAATCCTAGCTTAGAAGCATCAGAGTAAACTTCAAAATCTTCTGTCCCCTCTGGTAAAGCAAGAATTGGAGCATTTGTTAAACCTTGCTTTAAAATCCTAAAAGCCTCTTCTTGCCTAGGTCCCCATTCAAACTTTACTGCTTTATAGGTTTGCTTAGTTAATGGCACAACTATCTTAGAAAAATCCTTAATGAATCGCCTATAGTATCCAGCTAATCCTAGAAAACTCGTAATTTCCATAGCTGATTACGGGACCTTCCATTTGGTGATTGCTTCTACTTTGGAGGGATCTACGTGAATACCTTCGTGATTCACCATGTGTCCTAAAAATTGTACCTCCTGGAGCCAAAATTCACACTTGGAGAATTTGGCATAAAGCTTTTCTTTTCTTAACAAAGTTAAGAGTGCATGTAAATGCACACAATGCTCGTCCTGGCTTTTGGAATAAATAAGTATATCGTCGATGAAGACAATTACAAATTTGTCCAAATACGGATTACAGATCCTATTCATCATATCCATAAATGCTGCAGGAGCATTTGTTAATCCAAAGGGCATAACTGTAAACTCGTAATGACCATACCTAGTTCTGAAAGCGGTTTTAGGTATATCTTCTTCTTGTACCTTCAATTGATGGTATCCGGAGCGTAAATCTATCTTAGAGAAATATCTAGCTCCCTGAAGCTGATAAAAAAGATCATCAATCCTAGGTAATGGGCATCGATTCTTAATTGTAACTTGATTCAATTCCCTATAATCGATACGCATTCGCATCGAACCATCTTTCTTTTTCACAAACAACACTGGTGCTCCCCAAGGGGATGAACTAGGTTGTATAAATCCTTTGCTTAGTAATTCATCTAACTGCTTTTTCAATTCTAACATTTCGGTGGGTGCTAACCGATAAGGTGCCTTGGCTATCGGTGTAGTTCCAGGAATTAGATGAATTCTAAATTCTACTTCCCTATCGGGTGGTAATCCAGGTAGTTCTTCTGGGAATATATCCGAGTATTCTGATACTACTGGAATGTCCTTAAGTTCTTTACTCTTGGTATTAACAACTACCAAAACCATATATGCTATTCCCTGTTTTCTTGAAGAACTGGCCACTTTCATGACTGAAATGAATTTCATCGGCTTTCGTGGCTTATCCCCTGTAACCATAATTATTTCTCCTGATGGCGCACGAATTTCTATGGAATTCTTTTCACAGAGGATTCGAGCATGGTTGGCTACTAACCAATCCATTCCTAACACAACATCGAATCCAGCTAAGTTCATGGGTAACAGGTTTGCAGAAAATTTATGACCTGACAATTCTATTTTACTTTACTTTCCTGCAAGACTCGATCTATGCTAACAGAGTTACCGTCGGTTGTTTCTACTGTATAAATCTATCTAAGTTTGGTTAAAGGTAACTTAAGAGCTTGGCAAAACGAAGTATTTATAAAACTTTGGTTTGCACCAGAGTTAAATAAAACTTTCGCATAAACGTTGTGAACTAGAAACGTACCCACTATCACATCCGGAATCAGATCTGCTTCTTGTGTAGTCAATTGGAAGGCTCTTACATTCTTCTTGGTAGTCCCCTCTGCCGGTTTGGCCTTATTGTCAGCTGGTTTGACCAGTTTAGGGCAGTCTGGTCTAAAATGTCCAGCTTCTCCACAGTTGAAGCAGATTGTTGATTTCTTCCTCCTGCAATCTTCTTCTTGATGCCCTGGAATTTTGCAGAAATTGCAATACCCTTTGCATTTTCCAAAATGCTTTCTTTTGCAGGTACTGCAAAATGGAACAGTGGAAGATTTCCCAGTTCCTCTTTTCCTGTAGTTGTTAATAACATTACTCCCTCTGAATCCTTGGGAAATTTTCTGAGCCAATTCCTTCTTTCTGTTTTCTTCTCGCGTGCGTACCAGTTCATCTGTCAAGGTATTGGCTAACTCCACCGCATCATCAATTGTGCGGGGTCTAGCAGCTTTGACGATATTACGAATCTCGCTAATCAAACCCCAATGTAGCGAGAAATAAGTACTGGCTCCAGCGAAGCTAGAGTTGGCATAATTCTGGCATACTCGAAAATTTTGAAGTATAACCTCGACAGTCAACATCCACCATTCGGTGGCTCAGGAACTTGTTTGCCATTTGTTCCTTTTCATATTCAGGTCAAAATTTTCTTTCCACCAATTGTCTAAATTCTTCCCAATTCATAGCATAAGCCAAGTCACTTCCCTTGGCTTGCAATACCGTATTCCACCATTCTAATGCTTCTTCCTTAAAAAGGTGAGAAGCGTACATGACTTTATCTTCCTCCATGCATTTACTTATTTTAATTACTGCTTCAGTTTTCTCTAACCAATGCAGTGCGGCTGTCACCCCTTCATTGCCTGCAAATTCAGCTGGTTTACAGGCAAGAAATTCCTTGTAAGTGCAACCAGGTGTTGCAGCTTTCATTCTTTTGAGTATTGGGGCCTGAATTAAGTTGTCGTTATTGCCTCCTCCGTTAACACTATTACTGAAATTATTGTCGCGCGTGCGTTTACTGGGGTGAGCTTGTGAAGGCTCAACAGGACTTTTAACTGCAGCGACGATTGCTGGAAAAGCGTTAGCTATTCCCTCAGCGACAATGTTTTCTATATCTTGTCGATTTAAGAAGTGATCCTCGTTATTGTTTTCCGATTGATTAACTTCATTAACTGGTTCATTAACAGCGTGTTCCATCTGACTATTTATCAGTTAGTAATTATCACAGGCTAATATTTAGTATAAACATTTAGGTATAACTGTACAACCAGATAAAAATAAAAACATGGCGAATATTGCAACTTTTATATATATACATGTCTATTACAAATTACAACTGAATTTCAAAATATACGAGGGTCGTGCATTCATTATTCTAGTCTTAGCTAGGTATATTATGCTCAGCATGCTTTTATATAAAGTTTATTCTATCTCCTAATGGGCAAAGTTTCTGGCTCATAGATGATATGGGTGCTAGTACTGGGTCAGGATGTTGAGATCTACTTTTATTGGTTGATCCGGGTTTGGCAGTTTAACTTAATTAAAAGTTAACATTTACTGCTGTAGTGGCTAACATATAGAGATTTGCCCATTTTTCATCCAATTCATCTTTCCATAGTGAGTTATTGCCTATTTCCCGAGCTTCCTTATTAGTTATCACTCTTTTTGATTGTGACTTCTTCACTTTCTCTTGACTTTTTTCTAATAATTCAACTTCTTTTCTTAGCGTAAGTGGTTTCTCAGACTGTGCCTTACAAATAAATATTCCTTCCTTAGTATATGTTGAGTATCTTGAGGAATTTATTTGAGATGAGGTTCCCTTATCTTTTGGTGAACTATCTAGTTGACGATAGATGTCCGAAATTCTTTGCTTACCCATACTGTAAATTAACAAATAGTCAAATAACACAAAAAAGAAAACATATAATCACACTAACACGTATAGTCAAAATTGTCGACTTTGCGACTATCAGATTATATATATATATATATATATATATATATATATATATATATATATATATATATATATATATATATATATATATATATATTTTTAATATGCCTCTGTACACACCTATTATCTTACAAGAGTTTTATTTTTAAGTTATTTTACAAGATTATATTATTTATTATTTATTATTATTAAACACACATCCCTACAACCACATACGATCCCTGTTAGCTGGCATTTCAGAAACGACGTTCCCTCTCGTCATATTTCCAGGCGATCTGTTCTCCCACTTCCCGGATTCTATTTCCTGCATCTATCAGCTCCTCGCCATAGTGGCGGAGTTCAGCCAAGTTCTCATTACTCATTGGTGGGTTTGGCGCAGGCTCCGGGTCGAATTGAGGGAAAAAAAGGTGTTAGGGTTATTCAAGAGGTTCTGAAATTGCCAGTCAGTGGTCCACCATTCTTCCAGCTCTCCTGGTAGAGGTTGGGGGTTGACAATGGGATCTGGGATAGCATGCTCCAAATCTACTGGGAGTTGGGATTCAACCGGGTAAAAGAAAAAGTCTTCATCGGCAGGTCCGATGAGGTCACTAAGTGCCAGTTTACGATCTAGCTCCTCCCATGATGGCATTTCCTGAGCTTGCCCAGAAATTTCCTCAATCTCTATTCCTTTTCCCTTATCCTTGGGATCCTCAGCCTTTTTAACTTTCGCTTTCGGTACCGTTGGTCTTTTCCTACGCACATGCCTCTAGCCTACAAACCTTCTTCTCTTTTTCGCCTTTGGTTTATCCAGGGGTTGGGCCTGGAATACCATTGGCTCTTCCCTATCAGCCTGGTAGGCAGTGAAAGTACCAGTGGTATCCATATCTGTAGTATGGATAGTAAAGTTTTGAAGGGCTTCTGATAGTTCATTCATGTTGTTAGCATACATGAAGAAACACACACAAAATTCTAAGTTAAAATTTTGTAAACTAAAATTTCACAGAATCACAGAATGGCAATTAGAAAAATTAAGTATTTCTAAATACTTAATTGGCTTAAATTAGTGGCTCTGATACCACCTTTTTCTGTCACGGCCCCCATCCCGGTTTTACCCGGTCCAGGAGCCGCGGGACAGAAAACCCGTGGTATTTATTATCTGGTTTGACATCGAAAGTTTTAGTAGGATCTTTAAACATGAAAATGCCCGATTCTTTTATTTCATAATTTGGGATGAACCCCGTAATTTACAATAGAGGAATTTCACAGGGAAATTCCCTGATTTACAAAACATGTTTATTTATTTAACTGAGCCACTACTTCATGCTTTGTTAGTGCTGTGTAGCACTTTTCTTTGCTTCACAGTAGGTCACCTGAAACATGTTTTAAAAATATTTTATCAACGGGGAAATACTGGTGGGTCATTCAAATTTGATAAAACGACACATAGCTATTAAATACAGCAAAAGAGCGATTACAATGGCTTTTATCTTAATTTTATCTGGCGCCGTGTCACACCCTGGTGACGATGGTCATACCACTATTGGGTCCTTTCACTCAAGTAGTGATGATTATCACTGTTAGGTTTATGAACCTAACCGTGAGAAATTAGTAATGTGCACAATACCCCACTTGCCAGTGATTCAAGATAATCAGGACTTAATCCCTGTAATTATAACTTTGGAAATAATTTGTGGTATTGTAAAATACTTATGATAAAAAGAGAATGACTCACATTGCAAGTTTAAACGGGCAGAGTTTAGCCTACTGATAAGCCTGATAAGCTAATTTAAACAACAATGTACACGAACTAGGTCAGTAACTTAATACAGCATTTATGATAACTCATGAGATACAAACCCTCACAACGAATGACAAAGTGCAATACTTAAACATCCATAGAATTCACGACAAATGACAAAGTATAGCCCTAATGTGGGCAGCACTTAAACATCCATCGGATAGTTTCAACCGATCGGACATTGAATCGTAGCAGCGATCGAGTTAATACCCTGTATCGTGGCAACGTCCCCCCTATGTGAAAATGTGAATTTGAGTAGTAGAACTTCGTTTTTTTATCAAAGTATTTGACACAGGTGAACTGCTCATGCACTGAACAATTTATAGCAAACTTTTGTGTTTTACGCAGCCCGCGTAAACCACACTTAACTCTTACGCGACCCGCGAGGCCACCTAGTCTACGTGTAGGGCTGGGGTGTCGCGAGTAGGGTTGCCAGATGTTCAACACGTGGCCCGGCGTGCTTATTTGGTCAACCTTAAGTTGACGCAGCCCGCGTGAGGTCTAGCCCATCCTATACGCGGCTCGCCTGAGATTTAAAAATCTTGTTTTCTTGGTTTTTCATGCACGTTAGGGTTTCAGGGGTCTGGGTTTTCACTTACGGGTTGTTTAGGGACATTTTTGCAGTCCTTACAAGCAACACTCAAAAACTTACTCGCAGGCACGCATAACTCGATTATCGCAGGATTTGGAATACGGATATGTATATACGACCCAATGTGACTAATTATAATAAATATATGAAAATATGGATGAAAGTGTGTACCCAAACTATCTCAACGCTTAACGATCGAAACGAAATGCCAAAACCCAACTCGCCGGTGGCTCTTGATCGACTGACAATTCGATCGGATTGCCATCCGATCGGACTGTCATCCGATCGGAATGTCATCCGATCGGACTGTCATCCGATCCGATGCACTGCACTACCTTCTCTCCTCTCTTGCCTATAAATACCCCCACTTACACATCATTTTCCCTGATGTGGAGCTCTCACTCGACCAGCACACTTTGGGGCTATTTTCTCTCGATTTCTCGCGATTCTTGTAAGCTTTCAACCTAAATCTTGTACTTCTATGATCTACGCACACTTCTTCATCTTTTTCACCTTTGAATCTTCACTTTTAACCGTGAAATCAGTGGATTTGGGGTGTTCTAGGATGATGTCATCATGGAGTTCTTATGAACTTCAAGCTTTGGCCTCATTCCACCAAGAACAACTCAGATTTGAAGGATTTCCACAAGACTAAACAATGTTTTCGCATAAATCTACACCTATTCATGGTTAAAAGGATTGAAAGATGGGGTTCCAACTTTTTTTCAACTCTTTTACACTCAATGGACTCAAAACCAATAGAATCGGAGCTTGTACCGACCTTCTACTCATTCTTAGTGTCATGTTGATTCAAGATCTGGTTTCTAACAAAGAGACGACTGATTTCGGGTTAACCAAGAACGACCGTCACGAACCAGTAAACCGGTCAGGTTTGGGTGATTCCTGTCCAATCGGGTCCCTTGGTTCGAGGTAGGGCTTCTATTGTTTAACACGTCACAACACCGTCTCGATCAAAACCGCCAAAAACCTTCAAAATAATTAAGTACCAAGGACGACTAGATCGTTCAGATGGATTGTCGTCCGATCGGACAGTCGTCCGATCGGACAGGCAGTCAATCCGGACGGACAGGCAGTCAATCCGAACGTACAGGCAGTCATCTGAACGGGCAGGACTGCCATCCAATGATTGCACCTTGGGGTCTCACACTTGACTTTGATTTCAACAATTTGGAGTTTGAACATTGAACGGACTGCTGTCCGATCGGATTGTCACCCGATCGGACTACCACCCGACCATGTGGTGTTTAGACTTCAACACTGTCACACCCCGACCACGATAAAACAACAAATCGTGGCGGAAACATCGGGGAGTGTTGTAACAGAATCATTGTTTCAAAACACACGGAAATTTGAAGTTTTGTTTTATTAAAACAATAAATATTTACATCGTCTAGAAGTCGAAATAAACAATTTAAACATAGTCTATCATTGTTATTTAGTGACTAAGGCCTCGTCCAGTCCTATGTGTGCATACATCCTAGCAATCAACATCACCTGAAACATATGTGAAAACAAAGTCAGCAAAGAAATGTTGGCGAGTACATAGGTTTTATGAGAGTGTCGGATTCATGGCTAGTTTGCATTCTGCAATACTTATCTAAAACCTTGTTTTGAAAAATATAGTATTGCCACATATTTAACCAACTCAAATCAAGTTGGTTATAGTTTATAAAATCTCGTAGCCATGATTCTTAACCCAAAACATTTATTTAATCAAATCGAATCGTAAAACATCTCGTAAAAACTCGTTAATAAAACTCGTATGGTTTATATCATTTCGAAAACCTCGTTTGTGTGACATTGTCTCAAAATCGTTTACCCAAGTGAACTAAATAACGCTATGGTATGTAATACGATGAAAACACTTATATATAGGAAGTACCAGCGGCGTATCCACCATGCTTTCATCACATTACACTCGTCCCGTTATCTAAACACTAACCAAAAATCAATTGTTTATCCAATTCATTTAATTCGTCATAATCGTTTCAGTCGTTTAAATCATTCTCGTTTTAATTGTGAAAACTACTTTTGGTTGTCTCGCTAATAACATCCAAACCTTCGTGACTCGCCTATCGCCAATCTCGCATTAACTAACCACCAAAGGGTAAGTTAACAATCATCAGATTCGGTCGTTCCCCACCTAACCCACACATAACCATGGGTGCAGTCTGATAACGGGATTTGTCAGATCCTATGATACCATAACCTAATACTGGTCGGCCTGATCAGAGCTAATGAATGTCATTCGTTATGTAATTACAACCAACAAGTCATTGTTCACCTTATTGAAAATTGTTATTAGTTTAGTATAAACCATCGTTTTTGAAATTATCGTTTAAACCTTGAAATTCGTTTTGTACATATGAATCACCCCAAAGCAATTGAAAACAGTAAAATAGGGAACTATGTACTCACCTGAGAATGCTTAGCGGTCTTTGAACAATAACCAAGCAAAGCTAGAGGGAGCACGGAATCAATCGGCAACCTAACTATATAAATAAACCGGACCTAAGTCGTAAGATCGGATAGGATGAGGTCTTGTAAACCAAATGAGTTATTGGAACTCATACGACATGGTTTAACAAAGCCTGTATTCTAAATTGAAACCTAACCTAAGTGCTTTCGACCCGTTACGACCTATTATGGTAGCTTACATTACTTTAACGTGTCGTTCGCGCAAACGCGCGTTCGAGACGTCTAACTAGTCCTATGACAAGTATTATATGCCTAAACATGTTTAAATATGTTGTATAATCAGTTATGTGACAAAAGTTTAGGTTACATATGCTTAAAATCCAATTATGCATGAAAAGGGCGTTTTGGTAATTTATCTAAGTCATATAAACTACCTATCATACAACTACTTAAACTAGATGACCATAAGGTATAACCTCGGAAGGTTATCCCCTATGCAACTATGGTCACTAAACGTGCTTGGTTGGATCTTAATGATCGACCAAACGAGTCGAGTTCGAAAGTCTAAGCGGTGGTTTAGACCACTTGACTTACGACTCTAAACAAGCACTAAACTAAAAGTGACGAGCTAAGCATGTTAAAACATGCTTAACTAAGTTAGAAAATAGGTTTTGATATCAAAACAAAGTGTTTTGATTCCAAGAGTAGTTTGGTTGCAAAATACGCTTAATGCGCATTTTGACCGAAACTACGACTCGTCACTACGCCTAGTCAATGTGGTAATCAGTAGGTATAGTCACTAAGGACTATCACCATCGGGATTACGCTGACGTTGCGAAGTTCAAACGAACTTCTCGTTGACCATCTCGTGGTCAAAGCTGAAAGTCAAACAATGTTTGACTTTCAAGCTAGGAAAGCAATAAAAGAATGAAAGAGTACTTACAAAGGGTCCAAATAGATTTGGTTCCAAGTATTCTCAGGTAGGTAGTGAAATATCAAAACCACTTAGAGAAATCTCAGACCAAATGCAAGGAAAATGGAATGAAAGCATGACCTTTATATAGTTTTCGCAAAACCGTTAAGATTATTTCTTGGAGAAGAGGGAATGATCTAGGCCATACAAGTGTTAGAGAATGATTGGGGGACTTGTTCTCCACACAAACCAGTCCATAGCATTGAAAACCATTGTTCAAAACCATCAAAATCGAGTTAATGACCAGATTCATTGTTTTTGTCTAATGGGCTCTCGCGGGCCGCGTAAGAAATGGTCTTAGGCTTACGCGGGCCGCCTAAGAAGTTTGACAGAATTACAGTTTTAGCCCCTGCAAGCCTAAAACTTGGTTTTCGATGCATATTTGACAGTTTAAGCCCCGTTAACCCCATTTCAAGGCTCTAAAATGAAGTTAAAGTATCGGGAACTCAAAATATGCTCAAAAATATCTCGGATGTCGGTTCGTTTGATCGTACGATCGCGTTGTTCGGTTAATTACGACGGAAGTCGTAACGAACGCAAAAACGATCCAAATTAATCGACGAATGAAACTTTATCATGCCAATCACTAAAATAAAATATTTTAATGATTACATAGATTTTTGGATGTCCGGATATATTCAGAACGTAAGATATGCGAAAAATGCAAACTTGTGCACTTTTTGACGCTTTTAGTCCCTATTGATCAATAAAGTTTATTTTAGCATACCGAACCCCTCAAAGCCTATTTCTAAGCTATGTAAAGGATATTAGGGTAGGTTTGACTTATGATCAAGTTCCGGAATGTTCGTTACTATACAAATCGGTATAGTTTCACAGTTTGACACAAATAGTCCCTGCGATCGAACAAACTTGTTTTCGACACACCAAACCATCCAAAACTTATTTCTAAGTTATGTGGAGGTTATTTAAGGTATGTTAAGCCTATTTCACTATCCCGGAATGTTTGTCGCGTTAAACTGATTACGTTTAAGCATCTGTTCGCGTATAACTTTCCAGAAAGTGATTTAGAGCTTGAAATCGAACGAGAATTGATATGTGCAAATGATTCACATATTTATACAAATCCCAAGTATGAAATACAATATTTAATCGATTTGGTATTTGTTCGATGGTCATGGAGGCACAGATGTCACAGTCTCCCCTATTTTAGGAAATTTCGTCCCGAAATTTAATCAGAGGAAACTTGTGAGAGCTCGAAACATTAAGTCGAAAAGATAAGACAGCACCGGTTAGGGTTCTGAACTTCTAGTAGCTTTAATAACATTATGCTTGCAATGTAAGAGGGACACTTATATACTAGTATATGAAGCACCATTGGTGCGTCCACCGTACCTCCATTACATTGTTCACGTTCTGTTATTGTTGCCCCTATCGGTTCTTACACATGATAAATCTTACTATGGTTTCTGTGCACTGAATTTCATAATTATGTATGCATCCATAATTACGCAATTCCTTGCATAGTCCACACAGTGCACTTTATAATGTGTAGGGGAAAACCCAATAAACAAACATGTGATGAGTGTGACTAGACCACCATAGAGTCCTTTAGATCAATAAATGATCTTCTAAAACAGACCACCAAGGAGTCTTTCCAGCTATATCATCACATGTCATTCCTAACCAGATTTGAATCAATCTTTTTACTAGACCACCCAAAGGGACTTTTTCGAATTATGGAATGGTACTATATAATCCAAGGGTCTTAACTACCACGTAGAAGCCCATTAAGGATTTAAGGTAGTACCTTTGGATATCTTACTATGAATCCCTCATATGAAGATATGGAAGATTCTACGAGGATTTGGATAACGAATAACTCGGATCACACAAAAACATAAAAGAAACACATAATCACATAATCGTTTAACTTGACCTTTAATTTGTTATCTTTGGACACGGGTATTTAAAGCATGCCAGGAATCCAATCCGTGGATTTCATTTGACACTTTAAATATATTCAAGAATCTAACTATGAAGATAGGAAGATCTTAATAGGAATTCGGTTTGTCCTTATTGAGTTGTAACGTACATATTGAGGTGTACGAAGAATCCAATTAGGGCTCCGATTTGGGCGGTAATCATCCACAAGGATCCTTAAAATAGAGCAACCCATCGTCTCTTTCGTTTCTAGTTTAAGCTCGAATTGAAGTGGTAGCTCATATTTCAAAAAGCCTTCGTTTACACAAGATCGTTGTGCTTGAAGGACAAGAGATTGAATATCAAATGGAGTTTGAACAGAGTGAAGCTTGACTCGGTCCTTTCGACTAAGAGTGTGCTGTAGACTTTTGCTAAATCAAAGGGCATGACAGTGAACTCGTAGTGTCCATATCTCGTGCGGAATGCAGTTTTGGGAATATCTTCTTCGAATACACGAAGCTGATGGTACCCAGAACGCAGGTCGATCTTGGAAAAACAGGTAGCACCTTGTAGCTGATCAAAGAGATTATCAATTCGAGGTAGGGGATATCGATTCTTGATGGTAAGCTTATCAAGCTCACGATAATCGATACACATTCGAAAAGATCCATCTTTCTTTTTCACAAAGAGGACAGGAGCTCCCCAAGGTGAATAACTCGGACGGATGAATCCTCTATCAGATAACTCTTGAAGCTGTTTCGATAACTCTTGCATCTCAGACGGTGCAGGATGATAAGGTGCTTTCGCAATTGGGTTGGCATTGGGTACAAGGTCAAAATGAAACTCGACTTGACGAACTGGGGGCAAACCAGGCAGTTCACCAGAAAACACCCCTGGATAATCTCGAACAATCGGAATATCCTGAATGCTCTTGCTCTTGTCTTTCTTCTCGGTGACATGTGTCATAAGGGCAACATATCCTTTTCATAAATAACATTGGGTTTTTGCACAAGGCATAAGTTTCAAACCAAAGATGGTTTCTCGCCACGAATTTTCAGAGTATCGCCAGATGAAAGAGGAATATGGACAATCTTATCAAAACGAACTACCTCAGCAAGATGTTCTGCTAACCAACAATCCCTATGATAATGTCGAAACTCCCAAGTTGCATCGGTGTGAGGTCAAAGGTGATTATCAAGGTTAAATTGACAGTCTCGAATAATAGAATTGAGTACAAGAGGTTTACCAAGAACAACTTCGACAGATAATGGTTTCCTTAGTTATCTAACCAAGGAATCAAAGTGATTACTCAAATAGTCACTTCGTTTCTTAGAATGAAGCAAGCACTTAGAATTTTCGAGAAATTCACAAGCGATCATATGAATGAGAGAACTACAAATACGGTTCTTTGGTGTAGGTATCGTAGGGGTATGCCATACACACATGCAACTATATTTGTACATCATAATTGCAATAAAGATTTATTTATGAACAAAATCGATTGTCTCCGAGTTCAAAAGAAAACACTAGAAACATAAACATAAGATTCGGATTATTCAAAGCAGCAGCTTCTTTTAATCGGCCAAATGCTCATCCGTGGATCGGATTTGCATTGAAAATCTTTGGGTATCTGTCCCTGACATAACCCGTCTTGCCATAGGTGTAGCAAGTACCAGGAGGAAAATAAGCCTGTGTTGGATCTGCTTGAAATTGAACGGGGTTTTGAAAAGCTTGGTTTAGCATAGTGACTGAACGACAGTCTCGTGCCAAATGACCGATGAGTCCACAGTTGAAACATTTCCGATATTTGACACTGGCATAGTGGTGGAGGTTACACTGATTGCATAAAGGAGCAGTTCCTAAGTACGGCTTTGTGGTTGGTGGTGCTGCCACCTGGCTAGGTTTTGCTTGATTTGGTGTAACGGCTACGGGATCCTGTGGAGCTTTACGCTTCTTTGACTTTTTCAAAGGCTCGGCTTCTGCTCCTTTCAATGCTTCTTGAGTGGCTTCATTATTGAGACGAGACATGGCGATACCTAAATCCACGGTCTTCAGGATTACTTCACCTATTCGCTGGGCAAATTTGGCAGTTTGCTCGGACATTTGAGTGTCGTTGCGAGGAAGAGACATCCTAGAGGAAATGAAGGACATAAGAGAGAACAAGTGAAACAGAATGACAACGCATAGAAATTGCAATCATTTGTTTGTGACCTAAGGCAAACAAATGAAACGGTGATTGAATCAAAGTAAATGGGTCATATTAATGTATCACTGAAGACATGCTCGCCTATAAGTGAACACTCACCCCCAGAGTTCCCAGGTAAGAGTGACTGGTCCGATACTGCGGATTTGTACGAACACTCTAGCCTTAGACAGAAAACTTAGGGTACATGCATCACTCTTCCAGTTTGCACGTGTTCACATTATTTAGACCCAAACTTTGACGAGATTTTGAAAACTCAAGAGGCACAAAGCCAAAGATGAATCAAATTGGAAGGGTTCAAAACCTTATAACAAAGGGTTCAAAACCTAGTAATCAATCATCCTAGAACAGATGATTAATTTTCAAAGCGGATTCGAAATTTATGTTCTTATTGTGGTTGTCACCTAAGGATAAGTGACGGCATTGTTTTAAGATCTAAACACAAGAATCTTGTGTTAGGGTCCTAGGAAGGTTATAGACTAGGTTAAAGCATTACTAATAACCTAATTCCCTATAACCATGAGCTCTGATACCAACTTTTCTGTCAAACCCCGACCACGATAAAACAACAAATCGTGGCGGAAACATCGGGGAGCGTTGTAACAGAATCATTGTTTCAAAACACACAGAAATTTGAAGTTTTGTTTTATTAAAACAATAAATATTTACATCGTCTAGAAGTCGAAATAAACAATTTAAACATAGTCTATCATTGTTATTTAGTCACTAAGGCCTCGTCCAGTCCTATGTGTGCATACATCCTAGCAATCAACATCACCTGAAACATATGTGAAAACAAAGTCAGCAAAGAAATACTGGCGAGTACATAGGTTTTAGGAGAGTGTCGGATTCATGGCTAGTTTGCATGCTGCAATACTTAACTAAAACCTTGTTTTGAAAAATATAGTATTGCCACATATTTAACCAACTCAAATCAAGTTGGTTATAGTTTATAAAATCTCGTAGCCATGAATCTTAACCCAAAACATTTATTTAATCAAATGAAATCGTAAAACATCTCGTAAAAACTCGCTAATAAAACTCGTATGGTTTATATCATTTCGAAAACCTCGTTTGTGTGACATTGTCTCAAAATCGTTTACCCAAGTGAACTAAATAATGCTACGGTATGTAATACGATGAAAACACTTATATATAGGAAGTACCAGCGGCGTATCCACCATGCTTTCATCACATTACACCCGTCCCGTTATCTAAACACTAACCAAAAATCAATCGTTTATCCAATTCGTTTAATTCGTCATAATCGTTTCAGTCGTTTAAATCATTCTCGTTTTAATTGTGAAAACTACTTTTGGTTGGCTCGCTAATAACATCCAAACCTTCGTGACTCGCCTATCGCCAATCTCGCATTAACTAACCACCAAAGGGTAAGTTAACAATCATCAGATTCGGTCGTTACCCACCTAACCCACACATAACCATGGGTGCAGTCTGATAACGGGATTTATCAGATCCTATGGTACCATAACCTAATACTGGTCGGCCTGATCAGAGCTAATGAATGTCATTCGTTATGTAATTACAACCAACAAGTCATTGTTCACCTTATTGAAAATTGTTATTAGTTTAGTATAAACCATCGTTTTTGAAATTATCGTTTAAACCTTGAAATTCGTTTTGTACATATGAATCACCCCAAAGCAATTGAAAATAGTAAAGTAGGGGAACTGTGTACTCACCTGAGAATGCTTAGTGGTCTTTGAACAACAACCAAGCAAAGCTAGAGGGAGCACGGAATCAATCGGCAACCTAACTATATAAATAAACCGTACCTAAGTCGGAAGATCTGATAGGATGAGATCTTGTAAACCAAATGAGTTATTGGAACTCATATGACATAGTTTAACAAAGCCTACATTCTAAATTGAAACCTAACCTAAGTGCTTTCGACTCGTTACGACCTATTAAGGTAGCTTACATTACTTTAACGTGTTGTTCGCGCAAACGCGCGTTTGAGACGTCTAACTAGTCCTATGACAAGTATTATATGCCTAAACATGTTTAAATATGTTGTATAATCAGTTAAGTGACAAAAGTTTAGGTTACATATACTTTAAATCCAATTATGCATGAAAAGGGCGTTTTGGTAATTTATCTAAGGCATATAAACTACCTATCATACAACTACTTAAACTAGGTGACCATAAGGTATAACCTCGGAAGGTTATCCCCTATGCAACTATGGTCACTAAACGTGCTTGGTTGGATCCTAATGATCGATCAAACGGGTCGAGTTCGAAAATCTAAGCGGTGGTTTAGACCACTTGACTTACGACTCTAAACAAGCACTAAACTAAAAGTGACGAGCTAAGCGTGTTAAAACATGCTTAACTAAGTTAGAAAACAGGTTTTGATATCAAAACAAAGTGTTTTGATACCAAGAGTAGTTTGGTTGCAAAATACGCTTAATGCGTATTTTGACCGAAACTACGACTCGTCACTACGCCTAGTCAACGTGGTAAACAGTAGGTATAGTCACTAAGGACTATAACCATCGTGATTACGCTCACGTTGCGAAGTTCAAATGAACTTCTCATTGAACATCTCGTGGTTAAAGCTGAAAGTCAAACAATGTTTGACTTTCAAGCTAGGAAAGCAATAAAAGAATGAAAGAGGACTTACAAAGGGTCCAAATAGATTTGGTTCCAAGTATTCTCAGGTAGGTAGTGAAATATCACAACCACTTAGAGAAATCTCAGACCAAATGCAAGGAAAATGGAATGAAAGCATGACCTTTATATAGTTTTCACAAAACCGTTAAGATCATTTCTTGGAGAAGAGGGAATGATCTAGACCATACAAGTGTTAGAGAATGATTGGGGGACTTGTTCTCCACACAAACCAGTCCATAGCATTGAAAACCATTGTTCAAAACCATCAAAATCGAGCTAAATGACCAGATTCATTGTTTTTCTCTAATGGGATCTCACGGGCCGCGTAAGAAATGGTCTTAGGCTTACGCGGGCCGCCTAAGAAGTTTGACAGAATTACAGTTTTAGCCCCTGCAAGCCTAAAACTTGGTTTTCGATGCATATTTGACACGTTTAAGCCCCGTTAAACCCATTTCAAGGCTCTAAAATGAAGTTAAAGTATTGGGAACTCAAAACATGCTCAAAAATATCTCGGATGTCGATCCGTTTGATCGTACGATCGCGTTGTTCGGTTAATTACGACGGAAGTCGTAACGAACGCAAAAACGATCCAAATTAATCGACGAATGAAATTTTATCATGCCAATCACTAAAATAAAATATTTTAATGATTACATAGATTTTTGGATGTCCGGATATATTCAGAACGTAAGATATGCGCAAAAATGCAAACTTGTGCACTTTTTGACGCTTTTAGTCCCTATTGATCAATAAAGTTTATTTTAGCATACCGAACCCCTCAAAGCCTATTTCTAAGCTATGTAAAGGATATTTAGGGTATGTTTGACTTATGATCAAGTTCCGGAATGTTCGTTACTATACAAATCGGTATAGTTTCGCAGTTTGACACAAATAGTCCCTGCGATCAAACAAACTTGTTTTCGACACACCAAACCATCCAAAACTTATTTCTAAGTTATGTGGAGGTTATTTAAGGTATGTTAAGCCTATTTCACTATCCCGGAGTGTTTTTTGCGTTAAACTGATTACGTTTACGCATCTGTTCGCGTATAACTTTCCAGAAAGCGATTTAGAGCTTGAAATCGAACGAGAATTGATATGTGCAAATGATACACATATTTATACAAATCCCAAGTATGAAATACAATATTTCATCAATTTGGTATTTGTCCGATGGTGATGGAGGCACAGATGTCACAAACACTTAAAAGATATTCAACGTATTCAATACAAACGGATTGTCACCCGATCGGGCTACACTCCGATTGAGTGACAAACGGTTGTGAACTTGTTCTCACTAAAGTGTCCACCAATCAGGTTATCACCCGATCGAACAGCTGTTCGATCGACCGACCTGAAAGGTTGAGATACTTCTCTGTTTTCAAAATGTTACAACGAAAACTTCAAAAGGCAACCATCATACACAAACACATCTTTCACCCGATCGACTGGCCACCCGATCGGATTGCCATCCGATCGGAGTACTGTTCGATCCATTGACACTGTACACCGTTTAATGCACTATGCAACACTTATGCTATCAATCTGTAATCAGGGTAATCCCAGACGCGCTCCCTTCAATCCAGCCAAGTTGTGTTTGCTTACCGAACACCGACTGTGAGTATACTTGAACCCTTTTTATCACATTTTGGGTGTAACATACGTTCCTATTAAATTGAATTTATCAAAACGAATTATTCAATCAAACTGCTTATCACTTGCGAATAACTGTTATGCATATTTACACGTGATGCTAGTTACATATGTGTTAGGACTTATACTCGTGAGGTCCCGCTTTAACTAGTATAGTACTATAGCACCCGACGAGGTCTAGTTAGGATGAATTGCAATCGCAATCGCAACTCGAGTGACTTAGTTGGTAGTATCAGCCTTATATACATATATGTTGAGGTATCTCTTTTATGTATTTGGTCATTTGCAGCACTTTTTATCTATTTACGCTACACTATCAAAACTTGTATACTCGCCAATACTTTTGTATTGACGTCGTTTTAACGTATGTTGCAGGTTTAGTCGCAGTCTACATCAAATCAAGCTAGGAAGTCTAGAAACTCACCTAAATTCCATGTTGTCGGATTTGTATTGTTCGAGAGGACAAGAAATCAGTGATAACTTATGTGAATGTATTGTTTATTAGTATGGGATAATGAACGCATTAAATACTGTCGCAATATAGTTGTTATGGATTCTCTTGAGCAATCTGATTCGCCTAGTGCCGCGCCCCGATGATTCCGCCATTGGTTGAGGTGTGACAATACTGAAAAATGAATATTCGTGTTTAAGGCTCAGTCTAAAGAGCCATTCCCTCAGAAAAAGAGAGGATGGTTCAGTAGGGGAGGACATGAGCGTAGGAAGCGAATGAAAAAGTTACCAGAACAGAGAGTACTAGCAGCAGCTAAAAAAAGACAGATGCCCATACACAGGATATGCTTAATAGAAGCCTAGCTAATTTCCATATCCTAGCAACCACTGCAGCTGATCCTAACCTGGAGCAAATGCTAGCACCTCAACCCCTACCACTGTTCCCTAACCAGCCAATGGAAATAGAAAACCTTGAAAATCAAGTAGAAATGCGTGATTTTAACCCGGAGGAGATACCTAGGGTACCAGCACCTAATCCCTTAGACCCAAATTACGACCCATGGTGGGATGACAATAGGGACTATGTGCAACGTTACCCGATTCCAGAAGACATGCCCATGCCGAATCTAGGAGCCTACCCAGGTTTGGATCCTTTAGATCCCTATTACGATAATGATGTATTCATTAGAGAGATCTTAGAGAATCCTTATCCGTACCAGGCACCCGCACCCCCGTATCAGGAACCCGCACCCCAGATTCCGAACCTAGTCCCAGAACTTGCACCCCCAATGAGTGCAGAAAACGTGTAAGAACTTAGGACATTCGGTGAGGAAATCTTAGAAAGTAGCGAGAGGATGAGACAGGTGGGAGAGCGACTCGTCTGGAAGTACGACGTGTTGGTGCACTACATCTGTTGATTCCGTCTAAGTGTCTAGGATCAGGTCTTGCATTGTATTGTATAGAATAGGGCACGTTATACGAGAAAACGAGAGTCTGTATAGGTGTTAGGAGTTAGGATCGCTTATAGGGTCACACAAAACTTGGGTCACTTATCTGATCATATGTGGGTCGCTTATATGTCAAGCCTGGACCGCTCATGTGTCACATGTCCACATGAGCGAACCCAGAAGCCTATATATAGGGTTGTTTGGGGCGATCCTCATAGTTCAGTGATTGTATTCCACGCCGAAGCTCTGCCGGTGTGACGATCGAACTGTAAATCGTTTCTAATCAATACAAAAGACAGTTAGGAGGAAGAACAAGCTATATCTACTTGCTTTTCTTATTATTCCGCATCTGAATTGCAAGAGTAAACCTCTGAACGACTCGTTCGGGTCAGCAAACGATCCTACAAGTGGTATCAGAGCTTGGAAGGAGGTTTTCTGCAGATTATAGCCGGATTTCATCATTTCTTCTCACTTCTACACCTTCTTTTCTCATTTCCGAGAGATTTCACGGTTGAAATTTGTTCAAAAGCTCACAGACTGTTCATTATCATACCGAGACAAACCCTTGGAAATTTCAGGCCGAGATACAGCTTATAAACAGATCAAAATATGTTCGAAATGTGGACCGCTCTAATGACGTCATCATGAACCGCTCGTAATTCACAGTTTTGGACCGCTCATTTGTTCACTTTTAAGATTGAACCGCTCGAAAATTTGATTCTTGAATCGCTCGTGTAGACAATTTCTGGACCGCTCCAAAGATCATTCTTGAACCGCTCATTCGATCAAACTCGGACCGCTCGAACGTACAACCTCTGGTTCGCTCGAACGAACCTAAAGTTTGGACCGCTCGAAGGGATATTATTTGAGTTCGCTCATTCGGTAAAATTGTTTGGACCGCTCATTAGTCACCTGGTTCGCTTATTTGGATATTTCTGGTTTGCTGTTCTGTCATCTTCATTGAAAAACGTGCTAAGTCATCATGAATTCTGAATTTTACAACGCCTTTGCTACATCATCATCACCAGCCGCGATTGCTCAAGCTATGAACCTGGAAAATGAGACTGGAACCACCCAGAAACCCCCGAAACTAATGAGTATTGAAGAATACTACGGGTGGAAGGATCGTTTTGAAAACTGGGTACAGGCAAATCATCTCAGATCGTGGGAATGCATATTGGAAAAGTACACATTGCCTCGAACGGAGTTGCAAGTCATTAAACAGATATCTGAATTCTCAGAACAAGAACGTGCAATGTACAGAGCTGAGAAGATGAACAGTTTGTTACAGCAGGCAATTAAATAAGATATATTCATTTTGCTACAGCACGACAAAACTGCGAAGTCAATTTGGGATGCTCTTAAAGTAAAATTCGAGGGTAGTGAAAGTATGATCAAAAGCAAGAAGGCATTGCTTAAAAAGGAATTTGATTTGTTTAGCAGTTTGCCAGGAGAGGATACTAAAAAGCTGATTGAGAGATACTGTCACTTAGTGCGTTCGTTATCGATGTTGGGAGTTGAAAAAGGTCGTGAGGAATGGGTTGATAAGTTGGCTGACGCGTTACCTCAGAAAGAGTGGGGAACGTATTTGATGATACTGAAAAACACGGGTGTTTATGACAAACTTACAATTGGTCAGTTTATTGAGAAAATTGAGAGTCAGGATCTTGAGCAGCAAAAGATTGCGAGGATGAATAATCCTAGTGGTCAACAAGATGTTAAAATGTACTATAAAGGTAGTATTCCAGTTTCTGAAGCTGAAAAAAGTCCAAAGATTCAAACCGCTTTCAGTGCTGGAGATTCATCAGATAAAGTTGATCAGGGTGTGAACAAGAGTAGCAGCGGGTTTTCATCGTTTCCGAGTGTGAATCCGAAAGAGACTAACACAAGCTTTCAGTCTCAGAGTACAAAAACTGGAAATGGATACATAATTCAGTGCAACATAGCTCTCAACCTTCCAGAAGGTCAAAGCTTCTCTGAAGACACTGCTAAAGACCACATGGCACTTCTGGGTTCAGTTCTGTTATCTTATGAAGGTCTTGTTGCTGGTCGGATCGGAAATCCTATGCTCACTAAAGAGGATTACGACCAAATAGACGCCGAGGAAATGGAACTTATGGATATCAAATGGTGTCTTGCAAGTGTTCTTCGTCGAGCTGAGAAATTCAAAACCATTACCGGGAGAAATGACTTTTTAGATGCTCATATTTCAACTTTAGGTTTTGATAAATCTAAAGTTACATGTTTTCGATGCAGGGAGAAAGGCCATTTCAAGCGGGAGTGCAAAGGAAGAGAAGCTAGTGGAGCACAGAATCCATTTGGGAAAGATGATTACTACCGCAAAGCTATTTATCAGCAAGTCGGCCAATCCCAAGAACCGCAGACAGCTCATGGGAGAAAGATTGAAGACTCCAAAAGAGCATGTGTTGTAGATTTCAGCTGGAGTGATTACATATCATCTGAAGCCACAGCAGAACGTGTTATCGATCAAGATGATGAGAAACTACCAGAAGGTTTCAGTTGGGATATGTTCGTGGATGAAAAGGGAAGTTTTAAAGCTTTCATTGCCAAGATCGTCCGAGAGCCAAATTTGTTTGCTACTTGGATGAGATCTATTGGAGAGAATGTGTCAAGTGGAGATGAAAAGTCTGTGTCATCTGATGAAAGTTCAGATAGTACTGATAGACTTTCAGAACACTCTGGGGATGTTTCAGATAGTTCAGATGAAATTGTACAAGATGAAACTGTTCAAGAACAGGAAGTTGTATTTGATAAAACACCGTCTGATTCTGGTGTTTCTGATGATGATTCTGAAAAATCTGTACAGTTTGATCAATCACCAGATCATAGTAGCAGTGATGATGAGGAAGAGAAACATATAAATATTGCAAAATCTCATATGTCTCCTGAAAGTTTTCATTTTTATTTTGCAGAAAGAATGGAGAAACTGAAAGAGAAACAAGCTGCTAAAGAACAACAATCTGAATCTGAAGGTGATGTTCAGAATGATGAAAATGTTGCTGAGAAGATTGGTGAGGTTGTGAAAGAAATAGAAAAGGTGATCGAAGTAGAAAAAGTGGTTGAAGTTATTAAAACAATCGAAGTTGAGAAGATTATTGAAGTCGTCAAGCCATGTGAGAAGTGTTTGGAAGCCTGCAAAGAGTGTGCAGCCAAAGATAACATCATAGCTGAGTATGAGAAAAAGAAAGAGCAGTTATTGTTCAATCTCAATTATGTGAAGGAATCGTACGACGTGTTGAACAAAACAGTAACTGGTCTCCAAAAGACAAACACAGAAAGAGAACAGGCGCTGACGATGATGAATGCAACTTTAATGTCGAAGCAAAAAGCTATAAATTTCTACATTGAAGAAAGTGCTAAATGGAAGCAAGAGTTGGAAACTGAAAAGATTGAAAATGAGAGAATTAGGAGGTTATTATTGAGTTATTCTACCTCTGATTATCTCATTGATCGTGTTTATCCAACTATTGCAGGTATGGAAGCTTTTCAAGATGCGAAGCCAAAAGAAAAGAAAGACTGTGGTAAGAAAACAACTGTTAGCTATAACAAGTGTCCGCCTCCAATTTGGGATGGGTATTCACCTAGGAAACCAAATGAGGAGCAACTTGCAAAAGCAGTCAATATAAAGCTTAAAACCGACACAACTGACGTCTTACCAGAAAACATTGATGTGACGTTTACCTCATCCGATACTGATCATGAGTCTGAATTAATCAAAAAGGTGGTCGATCAGGTGTTGGAAACTGATGAGGAGACAGAGTCGAAATCTGAGTTTGAAAAGCCAAAGTCGTCAGTCAACAATCAAAATTCGTCGGTTAAACGGTCTAATAGTAAAGAATTTTTGTTATCAAAGACATATTTGAATGATGAAACATTCGAATTTGTTTATACTTTGAATGGTTCTGACAAATTATATTACAACAAAGAGTTTCCGATAATGAGTATTAAGACGGAATTAATCAACAAAACTTTTAAACTAATAGAGGTTAATATTCCTGAATTAAAAGTTTTGAAAAATTTTGATAAACCTAAAAAATATACTTCTAGAGTTCAACAACGTCTAAACAAGAAAAAAGGTTACAATTCTGGTTCTGGTTTTCCAAAGAAACCTAACCAAAATCGTAGCTACAAAAAGAAAGGTTTAGGTTTTGTTCTGCCAGAAAATTACAAAAATGAGAACAATTCTAAATCAAATACTGAATTTGTGACAGGTGGAAGCTCGGAAGATGAACAGCAGAAACCATTTTGGAGACAAACTAACAAAGAGTTTCTTGCTGAGAGGAGAAAGAATGGAACTGGAGTATTTCATCCGAGAAATACTCAAACTTGTTCTAAATGCAGTGAAGCTGGTCACATTGCATCGGATTGTTCGAAAGATATCAAAGCAAAACAGGGAGCTTCTCAGAAGATGAAAGAAAAAGTTGTTGAAAAATTTGAGAAATCCAAAATTTTTAAAAATTCGAAAAATGAGGTTGGAGAATGTTCGAAGAAGATAAAATTTTACAAAAGAAAAGGAAATGACAACCAAGTGTGGGTTGCTAAAAAGGTAGAAGAAAAAGTCGGCAATGAATCTGGTTCCACAAAGCCAGAAGAGCCACAAGTTGTGGAGATAGTTTCAGTGAATGATGTTGTTTTTCCATCACTGAAGTTTGAAGAGGTTAAAAAGAAAGTTGGCAAAATTGAAATTTCAAATCAATTTTATAATGATGAAAAAGAATTTGATGTAGAGAAAACATTCAACGGGAATGTTAAGAAGATATTTGGGAAAATGTTGAGTGGAAAAGCTAAAGGGGTAAAAGATTTTTACGCAACTAAAAAGGCGACATACAACCCCACAGCTGAAGAGTTGAAAGTCCTCAAGTCTGAGAAGACTTGGAGGGAAGTTTGTTTCCCAGAATAGTCGAAGGACTATGCCGGAGATCCCAAGTTTATATCGTGGATCAGGAATCGGCATCATTCTAGTTTATGATATATTTGTTTGAATGATTGTGATTCATGTTTGGATGTTTTGCAGGTGAAAGGACTACGCCGGAGCTTCCAGGTGGTTAATTGTGAAGCAGGAATCGGCATTTTGATTGATATAATGGTGATGTAGACGTAATATTCCTACACATGGTGGTTTTTGGGTATCTACAAGTGGTAATCTTGATCCCACAGGTGGTATTCGTGATTTAATTTTGAGATGCTTGGATACTTTGAAGTAATTACATTTACAAGTGGTAAAGAAGGCTTTTAGATGCAAATGGTAAATCAGGGACATTAATTTGTACTTGATTTACTATTCATGACAAAAGATAGACAAGATGATGAACCACATCCCCGTTTTTAACATTGATAAATCTACAAGTGGTTGTTATCAACACAAATTCATTTTCCGGAAAAATCATTTCGATTAAAACAAACTTAAGTGTTTTGAAATCTAAATGAGAAGATGATTTGTGATAGGGGGAGTTCAGATTATTTATGCCTAGTGAATGGCGATTTGATGTGTTTCAGTGTCAGTTGTCAAGTATCTGTACAGTTTGTTGTTGCATTTTATATTTCTAGTAGGACAAATGTCTAGAAGTTTTCAAATTTTCTTTGAAATGTGTTTGCATTTTAGGGGGAGTAGGGTAATTTCAGAAAATCCAAAAACATTTGAAAATTTGAAAATTTGAAAAATCCAAAAACATGATAAAATCAAAAATGAGTTTGTTGCGAAAAAGAGGAAATGATAGTCTAATTTCAGAAAATCCAAAAACATTTGAAAATTTGAAAAAGCCAAAAACATGATAAAATCAAAAATGAGTTTGTTGCGAAAAAGAGGAAATGATAGTACATCAGTGGACTATCACGGCACGCTAAAGAAATGTAAGAATTAAAAAGTGTTAAACAATCTTACTGCGGATGTGTCAGTAGATTTTCGCACATTTAGTAAATTGAAACGAGATATAAACCTAATTCAAACTTGCTTAATCCGTGGGTAACTATTCTTGAATATATGGGTAACCCCCGAAATCTTGTTTGAAAGGTCCCATATTCTGAGATACTAGGTCTTTATACTCAGTGATATCTGGGGTATTATCCCGGGACTTCTGCTGTATGGAAGTACTGACCTAGTCCCCGGATAATACTTTATGCAAATGCTTGAAAAAGCGTCGCCCTCAGCATGCTGATGAAACAATAAAATTGATAGTCGCTGCTGTTGAAATGCAAAAAGATCCTCTAAAGGGGACCCACCAAAAGTCGAGCCGTCATCTCTCTGCTGAACGCAAGTTCTGACCTGAGCTCTCACGGTTTCGCACCTAACCCCTTTACAGATATCAGCTGTGGTATACTCACCTGTAAGACTGAATATTTGGGATCTGGATACGGGAGTATATTCAAGTGGAGTGATACACAATTAAGTTTAAGTCTCTAAAACATTAATATTGTATCTCGAATCAATTGAAATTTGTGTTGAGAATTTAAGAGGACAAACATACTGACAATCTAGGTAAATTGTTTAAAGCTTAAAATGAAATCAAGCTTAACGGTGTTGGTGATTTGTCTCATAAACTGATATGATCCTCTTGCACGAACTCACAAAAATATTGTCTGTAAATATATATTTCTGTATAATTTTGTTTTTCAAGTGGTGTCAGGTATTATCTCTCAGAAAATCCAAAAAGATTTTAGTGTGTTTTAGTTTAAATTTTGAAAAAAATCAAAAAGATTTTCGACAAACTGACGTTGGAAAACTGATTTTCAAAATTCCAAATGCTGAACATGATAAGCAGAATTTGAGGGGGAGTGTTTGTGTAAATCTAACTGTATTTGTTAAATCTAACCTTCTTCAAGTGGTTCATCATAGAGTGTTTTCAGGGGAATCATATGTTGGTGCATAGGTATTTGATAGATGATAAAATTAGAAAGTTTATTTCTAGGTTAAGATTGTGCAGGTAATCAGGTTTTGGTTTCTAAAGATTAGAGGAGAGCCAGGTTGATCGATTCTGATTCTAAAGATCATGTCAACTGATGATGCTGATGAACTTAAAGAATCAAGAGATCTGATCAAGAGAATTAGAGATTTGTATAGCCAGACAAAGATCCTGAAGATGTTACTGAAGAACAAAAGAATGCCAGTAAATCGAGAGGAAGAATCTGAAGATTGAAAGAAGAGGAAGCCCAGAGACTGATCTAGTCTGAAGATGTGAAGACACAGTTTTGAAATCAAGGTGTGTTGGCGACTCCATCAACATCTGAGGGGGAGTCTGTTGGTGCACTACATCTGTTGATTCCGTCTAAGTGTCTAGGATCAGGTCTTGCATTGTATTGTATAGAATAGGGCACGTTATACGAGAAAACGAGAGTCTGTATAGGTGTTAGGAGTTAGGATCGCTTATAGGGTCACACAAAACTTGGGTCGCTTATCTGATCATATGTGGGTCGCTTATGTGTCAAGCCTGGACCGCTCATGTGTCACATGTCCACATGAGCGAACCCAGAAGCCTATATATAGGGTTGTTTGGGGCGATCCTCATAGTTCAGTGATTGTATTCCACGCCGAAGCTCTGTCGGTGTGACGATCGAACTGTAAATCGTTTCTAATCAATACAAAAGACAGTTAGGAGGAAGAACAAGCTATATCTACTTGCTTTTCTTATTATTCCGCATCTGAATTGCAAGAGTAAACCTCTGAACGACTCGTTCGGGTCAGCAAACGATCCTACACGACGAGCGCAATATGGATTTCTGGATAAATTCATAACCATGAATGTGATGGTGAAAGTTTGGTAATAATAATAATATAATAATAATAATATATAATATGTGTGTATGAAAAAAAAACTATGGATGCCTACTACTATTAGTGTAATTTTATTTCAGTTGGTATTGTAATTTTAATTTTCAGTATTGGTTTATAGTAGATGCATATATATATATATATATATATATATATATATATATATATATATATATGTAGGGGAATGTTCATTTGAGAAGAAAAAGAATAAAAGGGTATAATTGTAAAACATTAAATAGTTTTTTTCTCATCTCATTTATTATTATGTTTGACTAACTAATTAGTCATTAAGACTATAATCCTCCACACTAAATATTTTTGCCTACACACATCAAAAGTTATCCTACACATTTCGAAATTTATCCTACACATATTGAAATTTATCCTACACAACTCGTAATTTATCCTACACGCCTCGTATTTATCCTACACTATAAATGAATTTTTATTTTTATTTTTTGTGAAAAATATATATTTTAAAAATAAGTTACAAATTTAATATAGTTAGTTATTAAAAATGAAACTACCAATTGATGATGTATGTAAGTTTACTAATATACCCTTATAGTTACATTTAGTACAAATATTAAATGAAGTCTAATGAAGCATTTCTATCGGTTGAAATTTCTTCTTACAAAGAATTTCTTCTCATTTGAACCCTCCACTATATATATATATATATATATATATATATATATATATATATATATATATATATATATATATATATATATATATATATATATATATAAACAGTAAGTCACAATGCTCGACGTTTTTGATCAACATGCGTGTTGTGTGATTGATTGTATTAAATATTATTTTGTGATATTAATATGTGGTAAATGTTTAAAATTCAGATGGACAATGAAGTGAATCAGGAAAACCAGAACAATAATAACCAGAACGACAATAACCCGATTAATGAGAATCCAAACAACAATAACAATGGAAACCAAGTGGATAATAGTGCCGTTCAACACATAGTGGCACAAGGAATCATAGATGCAATGTCATTTATTATCCCAACAGTTAGGGAAGCGGATAATAAAAGTAAAATAGTAGTAAACGACCAACTGAACCTGAACACAGCGTGAACAATGGACCCGTACTTCAAGCGCCCATTCCCAAAAGAAGAAGAACCCTACCTCATGGTTGTTCTTACAAAAGATTTTGGTCTTGTAAACCAATGGAATTCTCGGGCAATGAAGGGTCCATTGCAACTCTACGTTGGATAGAAAAGACTGAGGCTGTTTTAAAAATAAGCAAGTGTGCGGAAGAGGATAAGATAATGTTTGCTTCTAATCTGTTCAAGAACTCAGCCTTAGAATGGTGGAACACTATCCTCCAGTCAAGGGGAAGTGATAGGGTTTACAACATGGAATGGGAGGAATTTAAGAACATGGTAGAAAGGAAGTTCTACCCTCCCAATGAAAAAGAACAGATAGCAAATAAATTCCTAAACCTTAGGATGACTGGAGTAGATAGTAAGGGTTATACTACTACATTCTTTTAATATGCTAGAATAGTACCAACCCTTGCATCACCTGAACCAGTATTAATCTCCCGTTACATTTGGGGATTAATTGGGGAAATTAGGCATGTAGTCAAGGCAGCTAGACCTCAAACCATAGAAGAAGCTGTAGAACTAGCAAACACCTTGACAGATGAATTAGTTCGTACGCGAGAAGAAGACCAAAGAAGGAATCTAGCTCAAAAGCTTACCCAGGAATTCCGCTATGGAAATTCCAACCGTAAGAACGTAGGTTCTACCTCTGCACCATACTGCAAGGCTTGTAAGAAAAAGCATTTGGGAAAATGCTCCACTTACTGCAATTTCTGCAAGCTACCAGGACACAAGGAAGAAGATTGCAGGAGGAAACCTAATAACGGAAGATGCTTCAACTGTGGAGAAAAAAGTCACATCATGCCAAATTGTCCGAAACTAGTTCCAGCCATGGGCAATACGACTACCAAAAATGCTAGAGCATTTGTTCTGACAGCCGATGAAGCCAAGATGATCCCGGACGTGATAGCCGGTACGTTTTTAGTTAATGATGTTTTTGCTAAAGTATTATTTGACTCTGGTGTGAACCAAAGTTTTATTAATACTTCATTTTGAAAACTTCTAAATCAGTCATTAACTAAACTCTCATAAGATTGTCTAGTAGAAGCAGCGAATAGGGAAACCATTAGAATTTCTAAAATCTTGCAGGAAGCAAGAATAGAAATTTTAAATCAAAAGTTTATTGCAAACCTCTACCCAATGAATCTGGTAGGATTTGATATTGTGTTAGGGATTGATTGGTTAATAGCCAATAAAGCCTGTATTTTATGTGATCAAAAGTCAATTCAAGTAAACTCACCAAAAGGTGAAAAGATCACAATTAAAGGAGATAAACCCTCTAGATCCACGAAATTCATCTTTGTAATGAAAACAACAAGTTGTATAAAAAAAGGATCTATAGTGTATTTGATTTCCATAATCACTAACACTAAAGGAAATGAACTAAAGGATATCCCGATAGTATCTCAGTTTTCAGATGTATTTCTAGAAGAATTACCGGGACCACCGCCGGATAGAGAAGTTGAATTCAGAATTCACCTGCTACCAGGAACGTCACCAATCGCCAAAGCACCCTACCAGTTGGCACCCGCAGAAATGCAGGAACTGAAGAAACAATTGGATAAAGGATTCATACAACCAAGTTCATCACCGTGGGGAGCAACGATTTTGTTTGTTAAGAAGATAGACGGATCGATGCGTATGTGCATTGATTACCGGGAATTGAACAAGGTCACGATTAAGAATCGGTACCCATTACCAAGGATCGATAGACTGTTCGATCAACTTCAAAGAGCTCGATTTTTCTCTAAAATCGATTTAAGGTCAGGATATCATCAATTAAAGGTACAGGAAGAAGACATTCCTAAAACCGCATTTAGAACAAGGTATGGCCATTATGAATTTACTGTCATGCCATTTGGTTTGACCAATGCCCCAGCTGCATTTATGGACATGATGAACCGAATATGTAAGCCATATTTGGATAAATTCATAATTGTTTTTATAGATGATATTCTTATCTATTCTAAAAATAAAGAGGATCATGCAAAGCATTTGCACGCACTTCTAAGTTTATTAAGGAAGGAAAAGCTTTATGCTAAGTTTTCTAAGTGCGAGTTTTGGTTAGAACAGGTACAGTTTCTTGGACATTTAGTCGACCAAGAAGGAATTCATGTGGATCCCACAAAGATCGAGGCAATTACCAAATGGAAAACCCCTGAGTCACCCACCGAGGTTAGAAGTTTCTTAGGATTGGCAGGTTACTATAGAAGATTTATTCGAGATTTTTCTAGAATAGCCATTCCCTTAACTAAGCTAACCTGTAAATCTGTTAAGTTTGAATGGGGACCAAAACAAGAAGAAGCTTTTAGAATTCTTAAGCAAAGATTAACCAATGCACCCATACTAGCGTTACTAGAAGGAATTGAAGATTTTGTAGTCTATTGTGACGCTTCTAAGTTAGGTTATGGATGTGTATTGATACAACGTCAAAAGGTTATAGCATACGCATCTAGACAATTTAAGAACCATGAAGAGAATTATTCAACCCATGATCTAGAATTAGGAGCAATAATTTTTGCTCTTAAAATTTGGAGACATTACCTTTATGGTAGTAAGTGTACTATTTTCACTGATCATAAGAGTCTAAGGTATGTGTTCGGGCAAAAAGAGTTGAATATGAGACAAAGACGCTGGATGGAGATTCTTAGTGATTATGATTGCAATATCCAGTACCATGCAGGAAAGGCAAATGTAGTGGCTGATGCTTTAAGCCGAAAATATCATGAAAAGCCAAAAAGGGTGCGTTCTCTTAAATTAAATCTGCAAGTAGATTTAAATGAGCAGATTAGAAAAGCACAAGAATCAGTAATCAAGGATGATACTGAAAAATTAAAAGGAATGATTAAGGAACAGATGGAATTTGGAGATTCCATAAGAAAAGAATGTGGATACCTAAATTAGGAAACCTTGCGTCATCGTATATTAGAAGAAGCCCATAAGTCTAAGTATACGATGCATCCTGGAAGTGATAAAATGTATCAGGATTTAAGAAAGAATTTTTGGTGGATAGGAATGAAAGTGGATAGGAATGAAAAAGGATATAGCAGCTTACGTTTCTAAATGTTTAACTTGTTCACAAGTTAAAGCTGAACATCAGAAACCCTCAGATTTATTGCAATAGTTAGAAATGCCAGTATGGAAATGGGAAATGCTAATAATGGATTTTGTTACCAAATTACCCAAAACAAGAAAATGTAATAATACAATCTGGGTGATTGTAGATAGACTAAACAAGTAAGCCCATTTCCTACCAGTGAAGGAAACTTTCAGTATGGAAAAATTAGCCAAGCTATATGTAAATGAAATAGTTTCATTACATGGAATTCCTTTATCAATTGTTTCTGATAGGGATAGCCGCTTTACCTCTCATTTTCGGGCAAGTTTCCAAAAGGCAATGGGAACCAAGTTGAATCTAAGCACAGCTTATCATCCTCAATCAGACGGTCAAAGTGAAAGGACAATTCCGACAATGGAGGACATGCTTAGAGCTTGTGTAATTGATTTCGGAGGTAATTGGGACGATCATTTGCCGTTAATAGAATTTTCTTATAATAACAGTTATCACACCAGTATCAATGCTGCACCATCTGAAGCACTTTATGGACGAAAGTGCCGAACCCCAGTCTGTTAGGTAGAAATTGGGGAAAAGCAACAATCTGGACCTGAGATAGTATAAGAAACAACCGACAAGATCATTCAAGTCAAGGAACGACTAAAAGCAGCACGTGATCGACAAAAGAGTTATGCTGATAACAAACGCAAACCGTTGGAATTTCAAGTAGGAGATAAAGTATTATTAAAAGTCTCTCCTTGGAAAGGAGTGGTAAGATTCATCAAAAGGGGAAAGCTAAGTCCCAGGTATGTTGGACCTTTTGAGATTATTAGAAGAATAGGACCTGTAGCTTATCAGCTACAACTGCAAGAGGAGATGGCAGGAATACATGATGTGTCTAATCTTAAGAAATGCTTAGCTGATGAGTCACTCGTAGTGCCTCTAAGGACATAGAGGTAAATGAACAACTCAAATTTGTAGAAAGACCTCTACAGATTGAAGACATGAAAGTCAAAAATCTCAAGCACAAGAGATTAGTTCTGGTTAAAGTGAAATGGGACTCTAAAAGAGGACCAGAATATACATGGGAACTTGAATCAGAAATGCAAAGGAAATATCCACACCTATTCCAGTAGACCTCGAGGACGAGCTCTAAAACAAGGTGTGTAGGATATAACAACCCTAAAGTAAACCGACACCCTCGGAATATTTTCCGACACCTTAAGAATATTTAAATTATCCCAATATGTTCTAAAATACACCCAATACGTGAAAACGGACCCCGAGTTCCTTTAATATTATTAAAATTAATTAAAAATCAAATTTTTGGGGCTCTCGCGGGGCGCGTAAACCACCCCTTTAGCCTACGCGGGCAGCGAGCGATCGGAAACAAGGCAGCACCCGGTGTTGACACGTGTCCGACGCGTGTTGAACCTACATGTCTGACCCGGATCAGCTACGCCTAGACCCCCCTCTTACGCGGGCCACGTAAGCCTTAAGCTTATCTTACCCGGGTCGCTAGAGAAGCTGAAGAGTCACCTATAAATAGATGGCATCGGCCTTCAGTCTAGAATCGCACCAATTTTCTTTCTCTCTCGAAATTCTGAAGATTTAACATAATTCTCGGGTATAATACCCCCTAAATAACGAGTTCTGCTCTGTTGTAAGTATCATAACCCCTGGATACGTATTAGATACTCTGCCCGATTGATCTAGGGTTCCGTAACGGCTGTCGTGGTTCTGCTAGATGTAGTCGTTGGAATGCCGTCTCGGGGAGGGTATTACTAATGTTAAAATGGGTTATTATACTAACACGTGTGCATTTGTGTAAATTATAGATTGTCACCAGGAAACCCTAAAGGATAATCTAAGATATCAATGTGAGTAATCTCCTTTTTGCAAACTGTTTTTACAAAACCTCACTTAATTAATTATATATTAAGCGGTTATTGAGTATTTGTAAGGATACAATTATCGTCGGTAAATTTGGGGTTTTGTATACAAAATTTGTTACTACCTTGCGAGGAGTAACATGACCATAAGTCGGAACGACAGTACCGTGGGTGGTAATTGATATGACTTGGAAACAAATGTAATTACGGGACCGCCCTCAATACTGCACAATGGTTTTTATTAAACTTGATTAAACTGAGATTCACTCACCAGTATTTCCCACTTACAAAATGTTTTTAAACGCGTTTTAGGTAACAATATGTGAAAGCCAAATAGAAGCCAGATGGACAACACTGAAGGCTTGGAAAAGTGGCTATAAAGTTACCTAAATTAAATAGATGTTTTTATTAAATAAAATATGATTTATTCCTATGAAAATGGATGTACTGAAAACTTGGGTTTTATCCCATGTGTTTAATATTATGAAAGCGTGGTATTTTACTCTGATAAAATATTTCCTAACTACGGTCCTGATGTAATTTCCGCTGCCAAAATGGATAAGAACAAGATACCACCAAAACTGGCCGCGACCGCCCGTTCCCGGGTAGCTAGGGGACGGGGGTTGCACACCGGTGATCAAGTTCATTCAACCATAAGCGGCTAATCACCTTGGTTTCACCCTGGTGTAGGTAGTTGTATTACTTAGTGTTTCGAATTGTGTTTAGTTTTGACTTGTGTGACAAATTATGTTTTGATTTTGAACACCTTTGATAATTGTCGTGTATTTGAATTGAATTTACAAATTGTCGACGATGATAAAGTTATGACTTTGTGAAATGAATTTGTGCATTTATGCGTTATCTTGGTTAGGATTTACTTGTGTTGATTACGAAGTGCATTCTTGTCCATTCTTATGAATGTTGATAGTTATTGGCACCTAAGTCTTGGTACACTAAATCCGTTAATCACTTATCCAATTAAGTCAATTCTAAAACTTGTAGAAATCTAGGTTTGCAATTACCGAAACCGGGTGTGAACCCTTTTTCTCATTATTGTTTAACAATCAATTACCTTCTTGCAATTTGTTAATCATTAGTAATTTAATCAACTCCATTAGTTTAATTCACATCTTTTCAACCAAACAAAAATACAAAAATGTTCTAGCAAGCTTCATAAGTGTGACATTTGTTTAAATTCAACCAAGTCCATTCGCAAACCACATACTCTTCGTGGTTTGACCCCTTACTACCACTAGCTAATTGTTAAGGATAATTAGGGTTATAAATATTATCTTTGACCGGAGCGCGACAATCCGATCAAATTTTTGGCGTCGTTGCCGGTGATCGAACCCGGGTCACCCGCGTGACAGGCGGGAATACTTACCACTATACTATAAAAAATGCACCCGTGACTTAGGCTCGTGATCGGTGTATTTTTTGTACACTCTAGTTTATTTTAATTATAAAAAAATGCATCGATATTGTTATAAAAGATGCCACTTTGATCGGTTTTGTTGTTTTGTAGGTTGTGAAGAGAACTAGTTTAAAATGATGAATTTATAATTAATATAACATAAGTAATAAACTTTGAAAAATCAAGTAAGAAATAGTAATTGCAATTGATATTCAAATTGTTTTCTTTGTTTTTGGAGTCAACGAGAAAACAAAACAGAATACTAAACAATTAACTTAATTAAAATTGCAATTAATGTATTTCTAATTAATGTTTTTGTTCTTTTGGAATTGTGTAGAGAATGGAATATAAATGGAGTTCAATAAGTGTGTTGAAGAATGGTTATACAGAAGTCAAATGGAGCATGTGCAATTAATTGGGTTTTCTATAACTCTTGCCATAAACAATCATCCATAACCCACCATAGAGTTTATCTTATTGGAATTAATTGATACATGTTGACTAAAAGAAAAAGGAACAAAACGTAACAGCAACACTTCTTTGGGAGTTTAAAAAAGTGATCTGGGAGCCACAACACACCACCACTTCATCTTCATCCATTCTCCACCATCCAAACCCTAACCCCTAACCCTCAACTCTCCTTCAAGAGCCAAGATTATGGTTCGGTGCTCGTATTCATCCTCCGGTGATCGCGCCTCTTCGACCATGAACAGCTAGTCTCTTCGGTTTCACCCCTGTATAGATTGTTGTAAGAATTTTTAGGGTTTATGCATTTGTATTTTCATTTGATTTTGTGACAAATTGTTTAGTACTTGAACACCTTTGGTAATTGCCGTGTATCTGAATTGAATTTACAAATTGTCGACGATGATAAAGTTATGACTTTGTGAAATGAATTTGTGCATTTATGCGTTATCTTGGCAAGGATTTACTTGTGTTGATTACGAAGTGCATTCTTGTCCATTCTTATGAATGTTGATAGTTATTGGCACCTAAGTCATGGTACACTAAATCCGTTAATCACTTATCCAATTAAGTCATATCTAAAACTTGTAGAAACCTAGGTTTGCAATTACCGAAACCGGGTGTGAACCCTTTTTCTCATTATTGTTTAACAATCAATTACCTTCTTGCAATTTATTAATCAGTAGTAATTTAATCAACTCCATTAGTTTAATTCAAATCTTTTCAACTAAACAAAAATACAAAAATGTTCTAGCAAGCTTCATAAGTGTGACATTTGTTTAAATTCAACCAAGTCCATTCGCAAACCACATACTCTTCGTGGTTCGACCCCTTACTACGACTAGCTAATTGTTAAGGGTAATTAGGGCTGTAAATATTATCTTTGACCGGAGTGCGACAATCCGATCACCAGGCCATAAATATAAAACTTTGTCTGGAAGCCTCGAAGGCTTTAAGCAACAAGGGACCTTATGTTTAACATACATAAACCACAAATATTGTTCAAAAGAGGCTAAGAAAGCTACGAATAAAGATACTTTCCTTACTTTGTAGCATCAGAAACGGTTGGTTTTGTTGCATCGTCTTTCTTAGAAGCATCATCCTTCTTTCCCCCATCATCGCGACCCTTCTTGGCCTTCCTCTTCTTTCTCCCAGCAGCAGCCACCTTAGAGGCTTCAAGGCTTGAATCCTTCGAAGCATCCCCGCCTTCAGAGAAGGTATCCACACTATCTCCAGAATGAGAACGTTTCTTCGAAATGGATTTGAGGATTTCATTACAGAGATCTTCATTTAACCCTCGAGGTTTCAAGCCCTGTAAAACAGAAAGAAGTTTGCCATAACACTCAGATACCTCCCCACGAAAGTGTAAGTCAAACGCTCCATCTTCATAACAGTGTTTTTAAACACATCAAAAACTCCAGGCTAAAAGAGAGGAGATTTATCCTTTGGAGATCCAGCAACACCAACATCACATCCAGTAGTATAACCTTGATGTCTTCCATGAATGAGAAGCTTCGAATAGACATCACCCAGGGCACTGTTAAACTCGGAGGAATAAAGGAGGTAAGTAACAACCTGTTGGAAGCCTTGCTCAATGAGCCACTTGTTACCCTTAGCCAACTGAGCCAAAGAAGCTTCCAACTCGTCTTTTTCCTTCACTGATGCTTCAGCTTGCTGTTTTAACTCCCCAATCTCAGACTCATGCCTTTGAGTCAATTCATGCAATTTCTTCTGCCAAGCCAACTCCTTCTCAACAAACCCTTCCTTATCCTTCTTCAACGTAGCAATACTAGCCTTCATGGCTTCCCTTTTCTTTGAAAAAGCTTCATATTCTTGCATCCGTTTCCGAAAACGGGAAATACCCTCAGGAATCAAGGCACAAAAATTGCAAGAAGCCATGATCATATTGGTAATCATTTCATCATCAACCATAGAAGAGGAGGAAGCCCGACCGGCTGGAGGGGCAAAATGGTTGAGAACATCTTCATAAATGGCAGGAGACTTGAAGGTATCAGAGATAGTGACCTTCCAGATAGGCACATAAATCTCCCCCGGATCAACACTGGAAGAACCCTCAATAGCCTTAGTTGAAGGCTTTGACCCGCCAACCTTTTTACCTACTACATTGGCATCCTTGCCTGCCACCAAAGGCAACTCACACTTCTTCCCATCATCAGGAACCTCCGTATCTTCCACATCCAACTCATCACCAAGATCAATTGTTTCAGAGGTTGAAGGTTGCCCAACACCTTTACGTCGAGTGAACGACAAGTAGACTACTTTGAAGCAAGAGGCTTCATAAAGCCCTTCACATTTGGAATGTTGACATAATCTGGACCCTCGAACCTATGCTCAGAACCCCTAACCACAACATCTTCACTCTCAGCAGACGCAACATCAGCAAACACAACATCTGATGTGTCATCACTTTTGAGAAAGTCCAAAGCAGGCATGACTGCAATTGAAACAGAAAAAACAACATAAACAACAATGATATAAAAATTAGGAAAAGTGGGAAAAACAAAATGCATACCCTGGCCATCCCTTATGAGTACAGGATCTCGGTCCGGTTTATCCCATAACGTGCTAATCCCCATTAAAACCAACAATGGTTCAGGAAAAAGGCGAAGCCTAGAAGGGCATGCCCTGATAGATTTCAAAAACCAATTCTCTAACTCATCTTCAGAAGGTTCAAGTTCATTAAGAACGGCATCAGGGTGCCTCCAAATCATCTTAAAAGGGACAATAGACTCCAAAACCCAAAAGAAACAATTTTTCCATGAACCAAGAATGGTCACCATGGATGAAATGAGACAAACGTCAACTTGGGAAGTCTCAAATGTAAACCAATTGCCATTCTTTACCAAACGGAAAAAATGGCGAAAAGATAAAAGAGATGGGTCATACCCCGCAGCCCTGCACAGGATTTCGAAATGCAAAACCCTAGCAAGACCTTAAGGGTGCAACTAACCAAAAGAAACTCGATAATATTCCAATATGTTGAGAACAAAAGTGGAAAAAGGATGACGAAGGTTCGAAAACTAGAAGTCTTTACAATACAAAGCAATAGAGCCCTTCGGACATTGGTCAATCGATTTTTCCAAGCCCGGAGCCTTTGGATTAAACCGTGGATCAATCCCCCATTTCAGGCAAAATGCCTCAACTTCTTCTTGCGTAAGACAAGAAAAACTGGTAGATTGATCTTTCCTCGCACCCATGATAAAGATGATCAAAAGAAAAAAGTGAAAAGAGAAAATGAGACTAACCTGAAGAAAGGAAGAAGTTTTTGTGATGAAACTTGAAGATATGTGCGAAAATTCGTAAAGGAAATTGTCTCTTGATAAATGAGAAGATAAATAGGCTTGACGGTTATCATTATTAACCTAGGGTTCATTAACTGATGTCTGCAAGAACCGTCAGGCCCGTCAAATCAACTGTCTTTTCAAATTCACAATAGTTTCGCCTCCCAATACACGAAGCCTTGAACCGTTCAAGCCTTGAAGCCCTTAAACTAGTTAAATAAAACTGCACAAAAAGTCAGAAGCCTTTGGGCCTACACAACAAATACCTCTGACATGGGGGGATGACGACGTGGGTAGCTCAAGCTTAATAAACTAACTATAAGAGCAAATATAGCTAAAAGGGTTGAAGGGTTAAAGGGTTCAGGAGGACGGACAGCTGTGGTGAACAACAAAAAGCATAGGATATGTAACACCTCGTAAAATCACGTTCAATAATGTGTTGACACGTGTACTAAACTCTAATGAAGTCAAACGTTGACTATTAGGGACTAATTTTGCAAAAAATCAAAAACTTTGAATGAGTAAGGACTGAAAGTGTCAACATGCTTAAACTCAGCCCCTGAATAACCTTAAACGGTATTCGTATTCATAGATAAGCCACTTGTTGATCAAGAGGAACCGTTTGCGTAAATATTTGAAAGTTTGCGCGACAAAGGGTTAAAAGTGTCAACATGTTAATTCTTACCTCTGAGTGACCTTTTAACAAACCCGGAGCATTATTATATCTGATGGTATTCTAGGGAATACATAATATTGGCCATATAGGGCTTAAATGCCGATAAATGATTATACGCACTAGTTTGTGCGTTATAATACTCTCGAGAATGCCTAATATGGATAACATAGGGCTTTGACGCAATTAAATGATAATACGCGCAAATTTGCGCGTTAGAGGGAACAAAAGCGTCAACGTCTAAAACTACATCTTAGAATGACCATTTAAGCGAACTGGAGTGTCAGAATATTCGGTCATACCCTCGGGAGTGTCCAATACTGGCCATATAAGGTTTTTATGCCATTTCACGATAATGCGCGCAAGTTCGCAATTAAGGGGTTAAAAGCGTTAACGTTCGAAACTACACTTTAGGGTGATCTTTTAAAAGAACCAGGAACTCCGTTAAGCTCAGTGATATCCCCGGATGTGTCTAATCTGAGCTCTTTAAGGCTTAGATGCCATAGAACGATGATACGCATTAATTTGTGCGCCAAAAGGACGAAAAGCGACAATTAGCGAAACTACGCCTTTAAGAGGCCTTTTGAATGAACCGGGAACTTCATGATGTTCGGTCGTCCTCACGGGTATGCCGGAGTTGGACCACTAACACTTTTGTAACTTATATTAGCATAACATATTAAATATACCAAGTCTTGTGCCAAAAATGCAAACTTTAAAAGTATAAAAGTGTGTAAAAGAGGACAGGGACCAAAATAGCACATCGGCCAAACTTATGGGCTGGGCTGGAGCGAATGGCAGGCCGCGACCGCCGGGCCTGAGGCCTACGCGTGCCGTGAACAAGCAGAACAGCAGCAAAACAACTTTCATTTTGATGGTTTTGTTAATTCTTGATGCCCACACTACACACAAACCATTTTATCAAACTATGGACTATATAATGATTGTTAACAGCTGTAAAGACACTTGTTATGATCCTAAAGACTCCCTAAACACATGGCATCATCCAAACAAATCACAAAAACTATAAATAGGCATTGAATTTCACTTGAAACACTTGCACCATTTCTTGTTCTTTCTATAACTTCTCATATTGGGAGTTCCTTAGATTTTGGGAAGCACCCTCTGAGTTTATTTCAGTCCCTAGGACCATATGTAAGTGTCCTTTCATGACTAGTTCATTTTATTTGGCTTAAAAAGTCGAAAACTCAAGCATTTACGATAAATGCTTTGACTTTTAGCTAGTTCGTAAACGCTCAAGCCATTGTTCTCAACGAACATGGCTACGTGATCGTAATTAGGTAGGTGTTAAACCCTCAAAAGGGCACCTCCTAAGAATTACGTTTGCTTGGTCAATTGACGAGTTAACGAAATATTGTTTTAAAAAGTCAACGGGTCAGTTTTTGAAATAATTGCGATATGAGTTTAGAAATGTTCTAAAATACATTTTATCACTTAAACAACTTGGTAATAATTATTAGAACATGTGTAAACATGTTCGGTTCGTCAATTCTAGTTTTAGGAGTCGCAAAGTTTGACTTCTGCATTGACTTTCGATTTTGAACCGAATTAGATTAGTTTGCTACTAATTTTAGGTTCCATTATGATCGTAATATAATGTAGCATAACCCTATATGGTTATATTACACGATCATACTAGAAATCCGAGTTTTTACGCATGTTCCGTTATTATGCTCAACTTTGACCATTATGTCCATATGGTCTAAAAGCGAGATTTTGAATATGTAAGCATGCAAATAACTTAGTTACTGATATATAAACATGTCTAAATTATTTTGACATTATTTTCTAGTCTCAAATTAATGTTATGCAAGATATCGTAAAATTTAACGTTTTTTGAATTAAATTACGCTTTCATGCATATGTCACGTTTAAACATAAATTTTGACACCAAGCTCATTACTTACTGTTATGATATCATTTTTAGGAGTTTTTGGAACATCGGGTCAGATTAGATACTGATCATATCTTTGAGTTCTTGTATAAATTCCATAATTGACGATAACTCCCTTTTTGCTAATAAAATGTGTTTTATATATGATTAACATGCCAAACCTTTTTCTACTGATTTAATATGTAAAATAAAATATTTTGATCATTCAAGGCTGGTCAAAACCTCAGAATCACATAAACATCGCAAATATCGTCAATTATCGATTTTTACGCTAATTAGGTGCATAGTATGGTTTAAAACCATATTTAGCACCCAAGACTTGTTACCTACTTAAATTATAAATAATTTTTTTATATTTTTACAGTAGGTATAAGTCATGAACTCAGACTTCCAATTTTGTCCCTAAAGGCATATGTGAAATGACCAAAATACCCTTTCGGGGCATAGTTTGGCCATAAATGGTAAACCACACATATGTATGATATCCTACTGTTATAACATCATAAAATAAATGTTTTTACATAATGTTTTAGACTAGAACATCAGTTTGTTTTAAAACCTCTTTTATAAATCTTAAAATGACCAAAATGCCCTTACAGGACTTAATTTGGTTTTAAAATATTTTTGGGCATATTTGCTGATATCCTACTGATATCATAACATATTCTAAGCATAATAACTTATGGAACTTGTACATGAATCATCCGGCTACCCGTTATGCATATACACGTTCGGTACGGTTTATGTAACTAGTTTGCATAAATTAGCCGAAACGGGTCAAATCTTATCGTTTTAACTTCAAAATCCTGAGTGTATTTAGTTTACCCATTTTATATAAGTCTCCATACTTGTTGGGTCTAAATTACATTCCAATCTGGTCATCGCTTAATCTAGCGTTTCGTACCGTAAACCTTTCTTTAAACTAACCGGTCTAAGTTTACAACTTAAATAAAGACCTGTTAGTAATCTAATAGGTTAATAAAACCTCCATTCCAAATTAGGAGCCCCGTTAAAAGCTACTTGCACTAGTTTTAATAGAATATACGGCTGAGTAATCAAATCTCGCATTTTAAGCTCAGGTAAATACTTTTAACTTATTTTCCCTTATACAGGCTTGGGATACGGTAAATTATTACCGCTTGGTCGGGTATGGATTATTTAATCGATTAGTGGTTAATTCATTGACATAACCCATTTTAATCTGTTTTGTTTGATATATAAACTTTTGGGGGTTAATATGACCGTGTCCTGGATATCCTCGCCTCATTTAAATGCAAATGGCCACGACCTAAACACGGGGTGTAGGCATACACCTGTCAGTTGCGATATGGTTTCTTTTCCCCAAAAAAGGAATTAAGATATAAGATATACCCACATGTTGAGGATAACTCGCCGTGGGATTATATTAGTGGTGTGTCTATTAATCATGTCTCGGCTTCTATCCTGGGCCCGGAACGTACGACAAGCATGTAAATCTGTATACAAGATTATTTTTATATAATTGTCCCAAGTTATAAAAGATTTTACGCCCTGTGCATCCAAATCAATTTTATAAATGTTTTTCAAATGAGTCGGTTAATTGTATTTACCAGTGTAAACTGAAGTATTTTCGAAAGACTAAGTGACATGTACTATACGCAAATAGGCTGGGAGCTGCTTGGTGGCAACAAAGGATCTTGCAAATCCTTAGGATGCCCTAAAGTCTGCTAAACTTCATTTTTACCTTCTGTAACGATTCGCCTGTGGATTTAATATTACAAGCTCGTATATAATTATCATTTCAGTATTTTCTGACAATTGGGTTTGTAATAATATTTTATATTCCAAGACTTCCACTATGATATTCAGTGTATGTTTGACTATGACGATATCAATCTTACGTCACGATACTCCCCAACGGGGACGAGCTGTAAATATCGGGGTGTGACAGGACAGTGATATGTCCCATCACACTTTACGTGTGACTCCTTCAATCAGCCGCAAAAGCACACACGTGGAGAAGAAGCACTCTTTTATCCGCAGGTTAAAGCCTTCAACCCTCCAAAACGGCCAACCCCCTCTCTGCATACCCGGATCACTTAGTCAAAGGTTTCCCATTTGAGAATTATCATTCTCTATAAATGACCACCCCTGGTCATTTGACAAAGCATCCTGAAATCTCTGACTCCCTCTCTAGAATCTGCACATTGTATATTCTATTCTTCACATTCAATATAACTATCACATTGCATGCATAGAATCTGGATTGAGTCATCCTCAGCCTTGAATTCCAAGCAATCGATAAAAGAAATGATCCAACACTACGTATTGCATACGTAGGGGGACTTGTAACCTGCGTTAGGCAAAACGAGACTTGTGAAGCCTTTTGCCTAACCAGTCCCTCCACTGTACTTGATCTTGTATTTGTTGTAGCAACACAGGCCATCTTTAGTCTCGGCATTACCAATAACTAAAGATAGATCATTTTTTTGACACAAATCAATATCTTCCAATTTAATTTGAAATCTTGGATTATTTGGTTGGGTATTGAAAATCACCGCACGACTCGGAATAGGATGTGGGTTTTCCAAACAACCATCAGTCATCTCTTTGCCCATCAATGGACCGTCATGAACCACCAGAGTTCCACTATTAACAACCTCTATTTCATGAAAAAATCAAACATACCTGATCTCATGGGCCCATCCTCTTGAATAGTAATTCAGCTAAGAGCCGTTTGTATAAGTAAACATTCTTCTTCATCGGGTTCAATCCCATCTTCATCAAATTTCGGTTCATGTACCAAAAAACATTCTTGACCAAATTCATCATCATAGATGGGTTCGAGAAACTGGAGTGAGTGATGTTCAAATATTCGGTTTCTGCCTTGCACATCTCTTATTGTAATTCAAGATCTCGGGCTCGTTGACGGAGCCGTCTAATCTCTTCAAGATCTAGACTTGTTGTCGGAGTCATCTAATCTCTTCAAGATCTCGGACTCGTTGTTGGAGTCGTTTGATCTTAAGATCCTGTTGGTCGAGATAAACTCTATTGCTACCTCAGTCGGCGACTTTGCGAGTTGGGTGTTGATCCTAACTAGAAGCATGTGAATCACCAATGATCTTCTCGATGCCTCGGTCGGCAAATCTTCGAACAAGAAAACACCTGCCTTCACGTTGAGCCATTTGATAAACCATAGCTCTGATACCAACTGATGCAGTTTCGAGTGCAATCAAATGGCTCAAGAAATAATTCATTACCAAAGACGATAAAAGGAACCAAAACGTTCAAGAACAAAGTTATTTAATTATAAATCAACCAAAACTAACTAACAATGAACCCTAAGGATCCTATATATGATAGGAATTATAATTCAAAAGGAAACTAAATAACAAAATATTAGGAAATTAAAATTAAAATAAATTTAAAATAATATCCATAGATATCTCTGCATCACATACACATTTATAGATATTAGAGATTTAGGGGGAAATTGATGTGAGAGAAAAAAAGTGTGTTAGCTGTCCATAATTTTGAGCAGCTGCGGCCACCATCAAGATCCAGTCATATGGCATTCCGGTGATGTCCGTTTAACTTCCTAGTTTGAAAATAAGACTTAGCTATTTAATTAGTAGTAGAAAATGGTCCCTAAAATTTTTGTTTACAAATACACACAAACCACATATTTTCTAAACCGAATTCTTTTAAAGAATATCTAGGTGTTACAATTCTTTCATTTTACGTGATATGTGTAAGTTACTTTATAAATCATCTATAACAACCCACCTAAAATATTTCCAACACCCCTAATATATTTAGAATGTTCCTACACGTCTTAAAATACACACCATATACGAGATTTGGCCTTAAATACCTTTAATTTTACAAAAATAAAATAAAAACAAAATCTGAGTGTCGCTCGCGGGCCGCGAAGACCATCTCTTCGTCTTACGCGGGCCGCGACAGCTAGTCCATCAGGCGAGCCCCTGAGCCGCCACGTGGCGTGATCATGCGTGTGACCCGACAAGGCTAGGGCCTACCCGGCCTACGTCGCGGGGCGCGAAGGCCCCTTCTGTTTCCTACGCGGGTCGCGAGAAAGCCAGGATCAGCTCCTATAAATAGGGAGCTTCGACAATCATTTTTCGTCGCCCACACCTCAAATTTCTCTCTCAAATTATGTAGTATAGGCATAATATCGCCTAAATAGCGAAGCTCTGTCTCGTTGTAAGTATTTTAACCCCCGGTTACATATTAGATACGCTGACCGATTGATCTAGCACTTCATAACGGCTGTCGAGGCTCTGCCCGACGTAGTCGTTGGAGTTCTGTCTCGGGGAGGGTATAACTAATGTAAATTTTGGGTTAATATACTAACGCGTGTGCATTGCGTAATTAATAGATAATCACCATGAAATCACAAAACCTTTTTTGCAAACTATTTTACAAAACATTAAATATTTTACAATGTGATTAGCAGTGATTGAGTCTTTGCAATTCTTCAATTACTGCTGGTATGTTGGGGTTTTGTATACAAAATGTGGAATACGCTACCATTGGACAACGAGTTAGCCAATGTGTAATATGACCCACCAGTAAGGATTGACAGTACCGAATGAGTAATTGTGTAGATGTAAACAATGTAATCGCTCTCAATACTATTAAATGATAAAAGTCTTCTTGATTAAATTGGGATTCACTCACCAGTATTTCCTACTGACAAAATGTTTTTAAACGCGTTTCAGGTAACAAAATGTGAAAGCCAAATAGAAGCCAGTTGGACAGCACTGAAGGCTTGGAAAAGTGGCTATAAAAGTTACCTAAAGAAAAAAGATGTTTTTATTTAAATAAAATAGGATTTATTCCTACAAAATGTTTGTAATGGAAACTTGGGAATTTACCACGTGTTTAATATTATAAAAATGTGGTATTTTACTCTGATAAAATATTTCCTAACTACGGTCCTGATAAAACTTCCGCTGCCAAATTGATAAATACCGATACCACCATCTCTGAGTAGGCCGCGGCCGCCCGCCTCCCGAGGCAGGGGTCGAGGGTTACGACATCATCCGTCTATGTCAGTCAAGTATAATCAAATCTTCAGACCCATTCCTCTATCTCCAAATCAACTTCAAGACCCGCGAACCTGATGACATCATCCAACATAAGTTAAATTACCAAAGCTAAGTAAGGGTTTCTACTTGCAGTATAAGTACATATATTAATACACCATAACAAGCATAAAAATATAATTCAATTGTTTATGCATGTTGTAACACCCCGTGTTTCGAAAGTCAAAGTCAAAGTCAAGATTGAAGTCAAAGAGAGAAAAGATTGCTAAATCTGTCTCTCCTTGCCCAATCCATGTTTTGACTTCTTTGACTGTAAGTAGTCTATTTTATGCTTTACGTTAGTTGTATTATGTGGAGTAATCAGTTAAAATCGCAGTAATCGAATTGTTTATCGCTACGAATCGCTTTACGACTATGAATAATAGGAAGTAACAATGCAATAAAGTTAATTAAACGCTAATCGATCTAATCAACATCGCGCTCGCACTCGAATTACGCATTTTGGTGGTTAATATACGTGTGTGTGTGCCTTTTGTGTCATTTGTGCATGTTTATTTATGTTATGTGTGGTAATCAATCTAATCGCAATCGAACTCAATCACAATCGAATCGCAATCGCAAACCGAATACGAAATAGAGATACTTGTATGTTGATATAGTAGTTGGGATTAGAAATAATTTGAAAAGAAAACACTATCGCATTCGCATCGCTCGCAATCGAAATCGAAATATAAAAAATTGTCGCGTCACGCACCCGAACCAGATGCCAGCCGGCCGGATTGCCATCTGACCGGGCTGCCATCCGGTCGGTGTGACATCCGACCGACCCAACATCCGGGTGTGGTGTCATCTAACCGACCCACACTTTCCTCTTTTGGAAGCCTATAAATACCCCTGTCATTGTCATCATTTCCACTTTTGGAAATCCTCTGTCCGAGCAGCACGTGTTCTTCACCTTTTCCTCGATTTCTCTCAAACCAGGTAAGATCTCGTCCTAAATCTTGTACTTCTTTGATCTACACGCACTCCTACACCTTTCTATCTTTTGAATTTTAACTTTTAACCGTGAAATCATCAAGATTCGAGTGTTCTATGATGATGTCATCATGGTGTTCATCAAGAATATCATGTTTTGGCCTCAATCCTTCAAGAACAACTTGAATCTAACCGATTTCCACATAAATAGACAAAGATCTACCATGGATCTAAACATTTTCACTAAGAAAAAGGATTGAAAGATGGTCTTCCTACTTTCTTTCAACTCTTTTACACTCAATACCGATAGAATCGGGCCTTGTGTCAACATACTACTCATTCTGTGGTTACGTTAGCTCAAGATCCGACCCTATCCACGAGGTTCATCGGTTTCGGGTTAAACAAGAACTGTGTCCCGAACAGTTCACGAGTCGGACTTGGGTAATTCCTGTCTAATCCGGAGAACCAAATATTGGCAAGTTCCCAATGGTTGACTCGTTATCAAAATAACTCGATAAAACGACAAATCATCAAAAACAACCAAGTGTAAGATGAACGGAACCACCAGGACGGAAAGCCGTCCGATCGGATGACCATCCGACCGGATCGCCAACCGGACAGTTTGCCACTCGATCGGCTTGCATCATGGGAACCACACTTGACCACGTTTTAAAGTTTGAGTATTGAACGAACTGCTGTTCGATCGGACTACCATCCGACCGGATTACTCTTCGGATCATGAGATACTTGACTTTAACACTTAATCGATTTTTCAGACATGTTCAATAGGGATGCCACCCGACCGGACGGCTGTCCGATCGAGTGACAAACCGCTGTGAACTTGTTCTCACTAAAGTATCAACCAATCGGATGACTGGCCGATCGAATGACTGTCCGATCGACCGACCTGAAAGGTAAAGATACTTCAATGTTTTCAAATGCTACAACAAAAACTTCAAAAGTCAAACCATTATACACAAACACATCCTCCTCATAGGAAGAAACAATCCATTCGAATAGTCATCCGACCGGACTACCGCCCGACCGGATGACCACCCGAACGGATTGTCATCCGCACAAATTGGCCGTCCGATCGGATCATCAACCGACCGAACTGCCATTCGACCCATTAGCACTTATTTTCGTTTTACACATGGCTTATCGTTATTCTATCGAACTATCCAGGCTAACATTACTCTCAAGCGCTCCCTTCAATCCATCAACCGCTGTGAGTATACTCGATCCCTTTTCGCTTTAAGCACTTTTGGGTGTTATATACGTTACTTATACGAAAATCACATCGAACACACTACGCAACATTTTAAACACTAACCGTTACCGCATGTTATACGTGACTTAATGAATGCTTGTTTGTTATGTTTACACATGGAACGCTGTCTACCTGCCTTAACGACGATAGTACTATAGTTTGGACTCAGCACCCGCTCATGCAGGGGTTGTTAAGGACAGTTACTTGCATGGATTACAATGGTGATCATGTATTGCGAACTGCCTTTGTTGGTGCATTTTATGTGACAACAGCGTTGGATTGGTCTTTGGATATTAAATGAGTTTGGGCCGCGAAGACTTATGAAGACAGAATGGAATTCGAGTTTGTTAAAGCCTAAATCGTCCAAGTTCAAGTTCAAGTTAAAGTCCATCTAGTTTAGCCCGAATTGTAAACAAAATTCGTATGGGCTGAGCCCAATTCGAATTGTATAGGTTGTGCTATATAAACAACCTTTACCTAGAGTTTTAGGGTGTTAGGATCGGAGGCTCTCATGATTGTGTTTGTTTGTATAAATTGAACAGTCAGAATATAAGAAATGATATAAAGTGCAGCGGAAATGGATACAAACTTTGTAAACACAATCAAAGAGAAAAATAGTTTGATAAACAAATGCTTTTCATTAAGTTGAATGATTGAAATACAAAGCAAATGATTACAGCATGTTTACAGAACTAAGCTCCCCCTCAGCCTGATACCCCAAGGTTGGTTGCACAAGATGAAAGGATTGGACTGAACAAGAAGAATCCACTCAGTCAATCAAAATGTAACAGTACAGGGTACTGCTCCATTTATAGGCAAACCAAACCACTGAAGCATCTCAGCTGGCATCACCATGAAAGTGACATCTAACAAACTAACAACCTATATACACTGTTCTAAACAAACTACTGATATGCAGCATCTGATTATTAGTAAAATACAAAACAAGAGATAACAACTGCTTCACGTTCCACTGTTGTAGCCTGAGCACAGATGTTGAACTTCAGTGCTTTCTTCAAAGGTGATCAGTCTTTGAGTGGGCAGTGCTTGTGTCTTTCAGCAGTACTTAGGAAACAGCAGTAGATAGAGCAACAGTGTTTGTCTTTAGCAGTTCTTTAGAGTTTCATAAGTGTTTGGTTCATCAGTTGTTGTAGTGAGCAGTACTTAAGACCCATCAGCTGTTAGAATACCATTGTCAAGGGGAAAGCAAAGTGTAGGCTGCTGCTTATTGTTAGTCCACTGATGTGATCCGGTTTTGGCTTTACATTATCTGTTCCTCTGGTAGGGTTCAATCCCAACAATCTCCCCCTGGAACAGATAATGCCAGAACCCTTCATTATTCAGGACCTTTATTTCTCACCAAAAGTTCCTTAGCTTGTCTTTTAAATTCAGCTTCAAATTCTTTGGAACTTAGATCATCTTCATCCCTAAACAGTGTAAGTTCAAGGAGATCCTACAAATCTTCAACACTAAGGCCTAGTGCTTCTTTCCTTGACATGTACTTCACTTCACCATTGGTTCTGACCAGAGTCAATACGTGGGTCTTTTGATCAGATATCCACTTTACTATTTTTAAACCAAATGGGTTTCTTGGGAGAGATTTATTCTTTGATGAGTTAGGATATAATGGCCTTGTGAACACCTGCAGACTTTCAGACATTCTTTTGAAGGCTTCTTCAATGACTTTGTTTGCTGCAGCTATGTCTTCTGCAGTTTCTTTCTCAATTTGCTCTTGCCTTTCAATTTCTAACATGTCTGTTGCAGTGTTTGGTGATGCAGGTTTGTTTAATACCTTCTTAACAAGGTTTTGAAGCTTTGTTGAGCTGTCTTCTTTTAGACCCATTTTCATGATGGTGTCCTTGAAGTACTCTGCTTCCTTTTCTTTGACCTCTTCTTCAGTCAGCTGTTTACCTTCTTCTTGGTTTGACACAAAAATAGGTTTGTCTGCTGATTTGAACAATGTTCTGAGGTTTTCAATCTGTGTTCAAGCTTCATCATTTGTTCACGTTTCTTTGAAGCACTTGAAACAGTTATCTTTCTTTTCTTTAGCCTTTCATAGGCTTCATCAGTCTGCTGCCTGGACCATTTTGATATGGCTTCAGCAGTATCCATTTTTGCATCCACCAGCTCCTTTTTCTTTCCTTTATACTCTGCAGTTAGGTCAACAATGAGCTTTTTGTATTTACTCCAGTTCGGAGCATTCTTCTTCTTTGTAGGATCATTCTTGATTTTCTCAATCCTTTCTGCCTCATGCTTTAGAGCAACTAATGGCCATTCTTTGAACTGTTGTTCTTCAGCAGGATAGAATTTCTCTTTCATGATGTAGGCTAGATATTGTTTTCTTAACCTTTTCTTTTGATCAACCTTTTCTTTGTTTAGCTCTTGTGCAAATTCTTCTATCTGCTTTACTTTTGTGAAGTAGAACTCCAGTCTTTTAGCAATGCCTTCGTCGCTTAGACCTTCACTTTCACTATCAACCTTAGCTTTTACTTTAGCTTGCATTGCCTTGATCTTGAGGTAATCATCCATATCTTCTGGTGCCATGTAGCCTATGAGTGAGGAGAATCTTCTTTTTGAAGGATCTTCTTCTGTATAGAATTGCCTCATCTCATTTTTGATAGCTTCAAGTTCCAGTGGATATTGTGCAGCATTAGGATCGTGTATACCCTCATTGGCAGAGATTGGCTTTCTTTTTCTACTGAAGAGCTTTGGTTGTGATGTAGGAAAGGTGAGAGCAGTGGTGGATGGTTGACTAATAGCTGTTGAAACAACTGGTGCTTCAACCGCTGTTGTCATTACAACTACTGATGTATCAGCAGATGTCTTCTGCTTTTGAGCAGGGGTTATGATGGCAGTTGTTTGAGTAGTGATAAGTGGCTGACTAACAGCAGTTGAAACAACTGGTGTTTCAACCACTGTTGCCATTACAACAGATGTTATAACATCTGTTATCTTCTGCTTTTTGGCAGGGGGTGATGATGGTTTGGCTGTTTTTGATGGTGATGGTGGTGGAACAGTAGTTGTGGTGGTGTGTGGTGATGTGGTGTGTGTTGATACTGCAGTTTTGGTTTGGCTACTTTCTAGCTCAACATATATACCATCATCAATTCCCTTTTTCTTCCACTTGATCTTCTCCCCCTTTTTGGCATTATCTGAGAAGGGTTCGTTCATGAAGAGAACACTGGAGGGAACCTTTCCAGAGGCACTTTGAATGTGAGCCTTTATAGCTTTTATATCCACCTGAGTATCTTTGAATCTTGATTCCACCATATTTGTCAGCTTTTGAACATGTATGGCATGCTGCTGATCTGCCATCTGCTTTTGTCTTTCCAGCAGTGGTTGAAAAATATTCCATAACTCATTTGCAGCAGGTGCTTGTTGAGCAGGTGCTTGAGCAGGAGGAGCAGTGGATTGGGCTTTCTGAGCTTTTAATAGCTGCTGCACCATATCTTTTATTTCAGCAACTGAGGTTTCAAGGTTTTCGACCCTGCCCGTCAATTCCTGGTATCTTGAATCATCACCTGAGTTAACAGGATCATCTGAATCCCCACCAGCAGTGGTTTTACCAATGAATGACTTAGGAACAGTGTCCCAAAAATCAGCCATTGATGCCCCTTGTTCTTGGTACTGGGGACTTCTTTCGTCAGCACTTGATAACCTTTTGATGTTGCCAGGAGTTAAAACAATCTCACTGGTGGTTCTCAGTGGTGCTATAGAAGAAATTGCCTTCAAGGGAGTCTTATGAATGTAACCACTGTCCAAATGTAAACCAGTGGGTTCAACATTTGTAGTGGCTGCTCCACTTGAACTACTGACAGAAATTACTTGTAAATCCTGCAGTGTAACCTCCTCAGTTGTTGCTGGGATAGCAGAAATGTCAACATCAGACCCAGTCACCTGTTGAAGTATACTCTCAGTGATAGGCGGTTGAGAGGAACTGGTGTTAGGATTTGGGGCCATCATGATTGTGTTTGTTTGCATAAAACGATTAATCAGAACATATGAAATGATATGAGTGCAGCGGAAATGAGTAGCAAACTTTGTAAACACAATCAAAGGAAAGTATAGATTGATAAACAATTGCTTTTCATTGAGTCAAAAGATTTACATAAAAGCAAAAGATTACAATGCAAGCTTACAATCTAAACTCCCCCTCAGCCTGATACACCAGAGTTGGTTGCACAAGATGAAAGGATTGAATTGAGGAGGCGAACTCACTCAAAATGAATCCAGTATAACAGTACAGAATACTGTCATATTTATAGGCAAACCAAACTACTGATGAGCTTCAGCTGACGTCACCATGATAGTGACATCTAACGACCTAACAAACTATAAACACTGTTCTATACAAACTACTGACATGTAACATCTGATAAGTAGTAAAATGCAAAACTAAGAAAAACTACCGCTTCACGTTCCACTGTTGTAGCCTGAGCACAGATGTTGAATCTTCAGTGCATTCTTCAAAGGTGATCAGTCTTTGAGAGAGCAGTGCTTGAGTCTTCAGCAGTACTTAGGAAACAGCAGTAGATAGAGCATCAGTGTTTGTCTTCAGCAGTCGTTGGATAATCATCAGAGTTTGGTTTATCAGTTGTTGTAGTTGAGCAGCACTTAAGATCTATCAGCTGTTAGATAACCACTGTCAATGGGAGAGTTTTAGAGTAAACTTCTGCTTATTGTGAATCCATTGTTGTGATCAGGTTTTGGCTTTACATTATCTGTTCCTCTGATAGGGTTCAATCCCAACAATCTCCCCCTGGAACAGATAATGCCAAAACCTGTCTTTATTCAGGATCTTTATTCTTCATCAGACGTTCCTTTGCTTTTCTTTTAAATTCTTCTTCAAATTCTTTGGAACTTGTATCATCCTCATCCCTGCACAGTGAGAGCTCAAGGAGATCTTGTAGATCTTCAACACTTAGGCCTAGTGCTTGATTCCTTGATATATGTCTCACTTCTCCATTGGTTCTGATCAGAGTCAATACATGGGTCTTTTGATCAGAGAGCCACTTTAGTATTTTAAAACCAAATGGGTTTCTTGGGAGAGGTTTATTTACTGATGAACTTGAAAAGATTGGCCTGGAAAAGAAGTGCAGAGCAGTATCATGAGCTTCAGACACTCGTATGAATGCTTGTTCAATAATCTTATTGGCTGCAGCTATGTCTGCTTCAACTTCTTTGTCGATCAGCTCACTGTTTGTGACACCTGCTGATGACTTTTGGCTTACTACTTTGACCTTTTTGGCAAGGGCTTGTAGTTTTGCCAATCTTTCTTTATCTGAAGCTATTTTCTTCATAGCTTCTTCTATCTGTTCAGCTTCTTTGTTCTTTTCTACTCCAGCAGATAGCATTTCTTTCTTTTCTTTTCTCAATTTTGTGACAAAATCTTCTGCTGTGCTGATCTGTGTTTCAAAAATTTTGACTTGCTCCTGCAGCTTTTTGTAGTCAGACTTTTTGGGAGGGTTAGAGGCTTTCAACCTCTGCTTCTCAAGCCTTTCATAAGTTTCATCAACTTGCTGCTTTGACCATTTTGCTATGGCCTCTGCAGTATCCACCTTTCCATCCACCAACTCCTGCTTCTTTCGTTTATGCTCGGATATAAGATCAGCTATGAATTTGTTGTATTTATTCCAATTTGGAGCTGTCTTTTTCTTCCGTGGATCAAGTTTAATCTTTTCAATTCTGTCAGCTTCAAGCTTCAATGCAATGATTGGCCTGTCTTTGAACTCTGTTTCTTCAGCAGAATAGAACTTTTCTTTCATTATGTATGCAAGATATTCCTTTCTTAATTCATTTCGTTGTTCTGCTTCAGGAAATAAACTTGACACCTCTTTGTTCAATTCACTTGCATATTCTGCTATTTGTTTGACCTTGTTGAGCAGGAATTCCCTTCTTTCCAGAATGGCTTCATCGCCTTGATCCTTGCATTCAACTTTGGCTCTTATCCTTGCTTGTCTTGTTTTTGTTTCAAGATATTCATTCATGTTTTCTGGAATTATGAAACCTATGAGAGAAGGAAATTTCCTTTTTGTAAGATAATCTATGGTGTAAAACTGCTTCATCTCATTTTTCATAGCTTCTAATTCCAATGGATACTTAGCCGCAACAGGATCATACTTTTCATCAGCAGCCTGTGCTGTTTCTCTTTTTCTTTTGAGAAGCTTTGTAGGTTGTGGTGTTGGAGTGATGAGATCAGTGGTGGATTTTTGACCAACAGTGGTTGAAACAACTGGTGTTTCATCCACTGTTGTCATTACAACTGCTGATATGTCAACTGATGTCTTCTGCTTTTGAGCAGGGGATGGTGGTGATGGTGGTGGTGAATCATCATCAGGAATGAAAACCCTTCTCCTTTTTAATGTAAGAGAGGCTGATGATGTTTTGGGTGGATCAGTGGTTTGAGATTTGATGGCAGTGGTTTGTGATTGTGATTGACTAACAGTGGTTGAAACAACTGGTGTTTCAATCACTGTTGTCATTACAGCAGATGTTGTCACATCTGCTGTCTTCTGCTTTATGGCAGGAGGCAGTGGTGGTATGATTTTAGATGATGATGGTTTGGTGGTTATTGGTTTTGATGAAGGTTCTTGTGCTGTGGACACAGGTGGTGGTGGTGGAACAGTAGTTGTGGTGGTGTGTGTTGGTGGTGTGTGTGTTGATGATATGGCAGCTGTTTGGCTACAGACAGTAGTTTTTGTAACTGCTGTTGTATCAGCTGTTTGAGTTGAAGTTTTTGTGGTTTTGGGTTTCTCTGGTTCAATGTACAACCCATCTTCTATACCTTTCTTTTTCAGCTTGATTTTCTCCCCCTTTTTGGCATTATCTGCCAGGGGTGTATCCATGAAGAAAATGGCAGATGGAACTTTCTCACTCTGAGCAGTCTTTTGTATGCTAGCTTTTATAGCCTTGATGTCTGCTTGAGTGTCTTTGAAACGAGATTCCACCAAGTTGGTCAGCATTTGTACTTGATTAGCATGCTTTTTAGCAGTCATTTGTTGCTATTGTTCAAGCATGGGCTGGAAGATATTCCAAAGCTCATTTGCAGCAAATGCTTGTGGAGCAGGTGCTTGAGCAGGAGGAACAGTTGATTGGGCTTTTTGAGCTTCTAACAGCTGCTGCACCATATCTTTTATCTCGGCAACAGAAGATTTCAGATTTTCAACTTTGGCCGTCAATTCATTGTATTTTGAATCATCACCTGAATTAACAGGATCATCTGAATCCCCACCAGTGGTGGTTGTATCAATGTGTGACTTAGGAACAGAGTCCCAAAAATCATCCATTGATGCCCTTTTTTCTTGGTGGGACTTCTTTCTTCAGCAACCGATAAACCTTTGATGTTACCAGCAGTTAAAGATAACTTACTGGTGGTTACCGATGTTGCCATTGAAGAAATTGCCCTCAAGGGAGTCTTAGTAATGTAACAACTGTCCAACTGAAGATCTGTTGATCCATCAGTTGTAGTTGCTGCTCCACTTGAACTACCACCAAGAGTTACTTGTAACTTAGGGGGTGTAACCTTCTCAGCTGTTGCTGGGGTAGCAGAGGTATGAGCATCAGACCCAGTCACTTGTGGAGGTATACTCTCAGTAATAGGTGATAGAGAGGAACTGGTTTGTGTCTATGCCATATCAACTGCATGCAACAGGGGTATTATTGATTGTGGCAATATGATTGGTGAGGGTATGGGTGTTGAAAGAGACATGTCCTTGGGATCAGGACTGTGGAAGATGGATCCGAGTGGATACAGAGCTTCATAATTTGGTGTCCCTGTGCTTACAACCTGATCCTTTTGTGAGGATGCAGGAGGAGTTTTAGGTTGAGGTTGAGATCTTTCTTCCAACTGCTGTGAGGAAGTAGCAGCAGTGGTTTCTTGTGACTTTTGTGTTGTCACTGGCATTGACTCTGGGATCTCATCTTCCAGAGTTGCCTTTGGTGTGGGTTTGGTGGGTTTTCTGGATGTTTTTCTTCTGGTCTTTTTGGTGGCAGGTGTTGGTTTCAAAGCAGTGGGTGTGCTACTTTGATCACCTGGAGCAGTGGGCTCAGCAGTGGTTGCTTGAGGATCAGTAGCAGTTTCTAAAACCTGCTCAGCCTCCTTTGTTTTTAATTTTATTGGTGCCATCATTCTTGAAAATGTTTCAATTGTTAAACAGTTTATTTTGAATGAGACACCTTGTTTGGGCAATTCTGCATCTTTCTCTACAAATTTTTGTTCAAAATAGTAGCTTAGAAATCTTGGAAAGAGCAGAAATGCTTTATTATCAACGTTCTTTACCAAATCATCAAATATTTCCTGGGAGTAGTTATAGTTTTTATCATTTAAAATTACATACCCAGGCAATGGATTTTTGTTGGTATCTCATTAAAAGACGTTGTTTTATTAGAAACACACATGAGCAGTGTGTGGAATAAAAATCTGGGTGCAGAAGGGAAGTAACCCTTTTGTAGGGTATCCCTATTTGGTTGTTCTGCATAGCCCCTGTTCATGAAATCCTTTACCAACTCGTCTTTAGTAAATGAGGTTTTTCCTTTCAAATCATCGAGTTTAAAGGTTTCAGAGATGGATTTTGGTGAGATTTGTACCTTATTACCCTGTATCGAGGAGTTGATGGCGGCGATGATATCTCCTTGTTTTTCAAGGGTGGCATTTTTCCAGAACTCTCTCTGGGTATCAAGGTAAATAGGAGCGTCTGCTGTTATCAAAGTTTTGTACTTTGATGCAGAAAGGATGTCAAGGATGGAGTCGAAAGTGTGGTTATCGGTAGGTTTTGTGAGAATACCTACATAGTTGTGTGGAGCTTTGTAACGAATCTCCGTGATTACAGCAGCCATTTGAGTGGCCTCTGTTGTTGTGGAAGAAGATGATGGTTTTGATTTTGATTTTGCAGATGGCTTCGATTTTGGTTTCGTCATTATTATGAAGAAGATCGAAGAAGATTTTTGGAGTTATGAGAGGGAAACTGCTTTGTGAAGAGAATGTTTGGAATTCAATTCGACAGTGTAATCCTCTGTTTGGATTTAATCAGGGTTTTATTTAGGGAAAAAGTGATTGCTGATGTGGCAGCGGTTATTTTGATCTGAAGGCTAAAAATTGACCACGTGTCAAACATCTGATGAAATGATAAATAATGGAGGACAGTTGTTTTGACAACTACTGATGGAACAATCATCAGTAGTTACAACGGTAATGAAATGAAACAGTGGATGTATCAGTGGATGAAACAAAGATTTTAAACATCAGTGTTTTGGAGAACAGCGGTTGACACTTATCAGTGGACAGAATTTAGTGAGCAGATGTTAAGGCACAACAGCATTTTAGATACAACAGTGGATAAAAAATGAGAATCATTTTTAACAACTGTTTGTGCAGCAGTGTTTTGACTTTTGACAAATACTTTTAGCACCTGTTTGTTAAGATGTAGAAAATGATTTGTTCTTGTAAAAGCACAATCTCTTGTCTATCATCTGTTGAGTACCAGAAATGCGAATCTTAACACCACACATTTTAGATGTATAATATCAAGATTAAATTTGTCAGCAGTTATCTTCAGAAATTTTGTTCAAGGTTTTACCATCTGTCTATTATTTCAGACAGTGGTTTAGCATCCCAGATGATGAGTCCTTTTTACTATTAAACAACTCATTTTGCTTCTAATTACTTGAACTAGAACATGAGTGTCTCTGTAGTTCAGAATTAATTTGCAATCAATTTTTAATCTATTACTACCAAACTTGAGCTTAACATGACCTTGATATGTGTGTCATTTCCTTTTGACCAGTTTTAGAGATAGTAATTACACACAAAAATAAGGTAATTACATCCAGACCAGATATGAACTTTTACTATATAAAAAAATGAGTAAAAGATCATAATATATTAAAAAAATAAAATACATCTGGTTTTTATTTTAGAGGAAAACACCTTAACAAAAATCAAAGGAAGTTTTGAAAATAATCAAAAGGATCCAACAATTTTCCAGTAAATTGATGATCATATTATTCTCAAGTTATTTTGACCATTGTTTAGGTCATTTTCTTGTCAATTGATTGAAAGTTTCTTTTAATCATAATCACTGGAGATGCCATTGTTACCAGAACAATTTCTGCATTGATGAATGCACACAGTTGCATGATGATGACCACTGATGATCTAACTTTTAAACCTCAAAAGTGTTTTATGCTTATACTCTTTTCTTTTGATTTCAAAAGTTTTTGAGATAGCCACACTTTGAGATTTGTTCATTTTTCTTTTTCCTTTTTACCCTTTTTATTCATATGTTCAGAAATACTCACTAGGAGATTATATTTTGAACATATTTTGTCCATAATCATTTTGAAGCAATGTTTTGAGAGATCTGAACATTTTTTACCATATTTTATTACAGATCTCACATCACTTATGATTAGGACTGTTTTGACACCTTATTTTCTCAAAGTGTTTTAGACAAAGTCGATTTGGTCCTTTTAAAGGTACTCAACTTGCCTATGACCACATGAGAGATTTTGCCTAAAGTTTTATTTCCCCCTTTTCTATGTCAGCAGTATCTTAGTGTTTTGGATGAACACAAGTTTTGCTGAACTGAGGTACATACTTTAGTGTTTTATTGAGAACATCACAAATATCGAAACAACAATTGAAATCAATTTTGAAAACATCGAGCGATCCCATAATTTATCAGATATTTTACAGATCTGAAAACTATGAGTGACATATGCATGAAAACACTTGTTGTGTGAGATTTGTGTGTCATATGACATCTTGGTTGATTTACAGAGTTTTTGAATAACTATTTTGACCATGATTCACTCGTTACTCTGTTTTTCAACTGAATACACCCAATCCTTTAGTATCAATAACTTTTGAGCTGAACTGTTATGTCAAATTGATTGTTAGATCGAATTTGACTGTCCAAGCTCTGATACCAATTGTTAGGATCTGGGGCCATCATGATTGTGTTTGTTTGCATAAAACGATTAATCAGAACATATGAAATGATATGAGTGCAGCGGAAATGAGTAGCAAACTTTGTAAACACAATCAAAGGAAAATATAGATTGATAAACAATTGCTTTTCATTGAGTCAAAAGATTTACATAAAATCAAAAGATTACAATGCAAGCTTACAATCTAAACTCCCCCTCAGCCTGATACACCAGAGTTGGTTGCACAAGATGAAAGGATTGAATTGAGGAGGCCGCCTCACTCAAAACGAATCCAGTATAACAATACAGAATACTGTCATATTTATAGGCAAACCAAACTACTGATGAGCTTCAGCTGACGTCACCATGATAGTGACATCTAACGACCTAACAAACTATAAACACTGTTCTATACAAATACTGACATGTAACATCTGATAAGTAGTAAAATGCAAAACTAAGAAAAACTACTGCTTCACGTTCCACTGTTGTAGCCTGAGCACAGATGTTGAATCTTCAGTGTCTTCTTCAAAGGTGATCAGTCTTTGAGAGAGCAGTGCTTGAGTCTTCAGCAGTACTTAGGAAACAGCAGTAGATAGAGCATCAGTGTTTGTCTTCAGCAGTCGTTGGATAATCATCAGAGTTTGGTTTATCAGTTGTTGTAGTTGAGCAGCACTTAAGATCTATCAGCTGTTAGATAACCACTGTCAAGGGGAGAGTTTTAGAGTAAACTTCTGCTTATTATGAATCCATTGTTGTGATCAGGTTTTGGCTTTACATTATCTGTTCCTCTGATAGGGTTCAATCCCAACAACTGGTTTGTGTCTGAGTAACATCAGCTGCATGCAACAAAGGTATGGTGGATGGTGGTATTATGTGGGGTGAGGGTAATGGAGTTGAAAGAGACATGTCCTTGGGATCAGGACTGTGGAAGATGGATCCGAGTGGGTCCAGAGCTTCATATTGTGGGGTCCCTGTGCTTACAACCTGATCCTTTTGTGAGGATGCAGGAGGAGTTTGAGGCAAAGGTTGAGATCTTTCTTCCATCTGCTGTGAGGAAGTAGCAGCAGTGGTTATTGGTGACTTTTGTGCTGTCACTGGCATTGACTCTGGGATCTCATCTTCCAGAGTTGCCTTTGGTTTGGATTTGGTGGGCTTTCTGGATGTTTTTCTTTTTGTCTTTTTAGTGGTGGCAGGTGTGGGTTTCAAAACAGTGGGTGTGCTGCTTTGATCACCTGGAGTAGTGGGCTCAGCAGCAGATACCTGAGGAGCAGTTTCATCTGCTAAATTTTGCTCAGGCACCTCTGCTTTTGTTTTTATTGGTGCCAACATTCTAGAGAATGTTTCAGGTGTTAAGCAGTTTATTTTAAAAGAGGCACCTTGTTTGGGCAAATCTGCTTCTTTCTCTATAAATTTTTGTTCAAAATAGTAGCTTAAAAATCTTGGAAAGAGCAGAAATGCCTTATTATCAACGTTTTTTTTACCAAATCATCAAATATTTCCTGGGAGTAATTAAAGTTTTTATTGTTTAAAATTTCATATCCCAGGCATTGAATTTTTGTTGCTATTTCATTAAAAGACGTTGTTTTATTAGAAACACACATTAGAAGTGTGTGAAATAAAAATCTGGGTACAGAAGGAAAATAACCTTTTTGTAAGGTATCCCTTTTAGGTTGCTCTGCATAGCCCCTGTTTATGAAATCCTTTTTCAACTCGTCTTTAGAAAATGAGGTTTTTCCTTTCAAATCATCGAGTTTAAAGATTTCAGAAATGAATTGTGGAGAGATTTGAACCTTCTTACCCTGTATCGAGGAGATGGCTGTGATGATGTCTCCTTGTTTTTTAAGGGTGGCATTTTTCCAGAACTCTCTCTAGGTTTGAAGATAAATGGGAGCGTCTGCTGTTATCAAAGTTTTGTACTTTGATGCAGATAAGATGTCAATGATGGAGTCGAAGGTGTTGTCAGTTGTGGGTTTTGTGAGTATACCCACATAATTGTGAGGGGCTTTGTAATGGATTTCTGTGGTTTCGACGGCCATTTGAGTGGCGTCTGTTGGGGTGGAGGAAGAAGATGGTTTTGATTTTGACTTCGATTTTGGTTTCATCATTTTTGATGAAGAAGATCGAAGAAGGTTTTTGTGAAGAAGAGTGGGAAACTGCTTTGTGAAGAGAATATTTGGAATTCAATTCGACAGTGTGAGCCCCTGTTTGGGTTTAATCAGGGTTTTATTTTAGGGAAAAAGTGAATGCTGATGTGGCAGCGGTTATAATGATCTGACGGCTAAAAGCTGACCACGTGCCAACCCCTGATGAAATGGTAAATACTGGAGGACAGTTGTTTTGACAACCACTGATGGATCAAGCATCAGTAGTTACAGCGGTAATGAAATTAAGCGGTGGGTGTATCAGTGGATGGAACAATGATTTTAAACATCAGTGTTTTTGCAAGAACAGAGGTTGACTATCAGCAGTTGACAGACTTTAGAGAGCAGATGTTGAAGCACAACAGCATTTAAGGTACAACAGTGGTTAAAGACAATAATGAGGATCATTAGTATAACAACTGTTTGTGCAACAGTGTTTTGACTTTCGACAAATAATTTTAGCATCTGCTTGTTCAGATGTAGGAATTGATTTTGTCTTGTGAAAGCACAATATCTTATCTAACATCTGTTGAGCACCAGAAATGCTATTCTTAACAAAATACATTTTAGATGTATATTATCAAGATTAAATTGCCAGCAGTCGTCTACAGAAACTTTTGTTCAAGGTTTTGCCAAAAGTCCATTATTCCAGACAGTGGTTTAGCATCCCAGATGATGAAGACATTTCTACTAAAGCTACTCATTTTGTGTCTAATTACTTGAACTAGAACATGAGTATCTCAGTAGTTCAAAATCAATTTGCAATCAGTTTTTGCTCTGTGACAACCAAACTTGAGCTTAACATGACCTTGATATGTGTGCCATTTCCTTTTGATCAGATTTAAGGATAGTAATTTCACACAAAAATAAGGAAATTGCATCCTGACCAGAGATGAACTTTTACTATAAAAAATGAGTAAAAGTACAAAATATATTTTATAAAAAGTGATATATATATCTGGTTTTATTTAGAGAAAAACACCTTTAAAAAAATTAAAGGAAGTTTTGAAAATCATCAAAAGGATCTGACAACTTTACAAATAAGTTCATGATCCTATCATTCTCAAGTTATTTTGACCATTGTTTGGGGTCATTTTCTTGACAATTGATTGCAAATTCTTCTTTTAAGGATAATCACTGGAGATGCCATAGTTACCTGAACGATTCCTTATTTGATGAAAGCACACAGTTGTATGATTCCATTATTTTACCCAACTTTAACCTCAAGAGTGTTTTATGCTTATACTCTTTTCTTTTGATTTCAAAAGTTTTGAGATAACCACACTTTGAGATTTATTTTCTTTTTCCCTTTTTACCCTTCCCATTCACAAGTATAGAAATACTCACTGAGAAATGTTATTTTGAAGAAGTATTAGTCCAGAGTCATTTTGAAGTAATGTTTTGAGAGATCTAGCCAAATTTATACATGTTTTATTACCAGACCTCACATTACGTATGATTAGGACTATTTTAACACCTTATTTTCTCAATGTGTTTTGACAAAGTTGATTTGGTCCTTTTGAGGATTCTCAACCTGCCTTTGAGCACATAAGAAATTTTGACTAAAGCTTTATCTCCCTCTTTCTATGTCAGCAGAACACTAGTGTTTAGATGAACATAGGTTTTGCTGATCTGAGGTGCATACTTTAGTGTAAAATATGAAAACATCACAAATTTCATAACAACAGTTGAAATCAATTTTGAATGAAGATGAGCACACCATAGTTACCAGATAAGTTTTCAGATCTGGAAACTATGACTGATTTGTGCATGACATCATCAGTTGTATGAGATTTGGGAATCTTATGACATCTTGGTTGTTTTACAGAGCTTTTGAGTCATCATTTTGAACATGATTTCTCATTACTCTGTTTTTCAACTAAAATACGACCAACCTTAGTATCAATGAATTGTGAGCTGAACTATTATGTCAAATTGATTGTTAGATCGAATTTGACTGTCCAAGCTCTGATACCAATTGTTAGGATCGGAGGCTCTCATGATTGTGTTTGTTTGTATAAATTGAACAGTCAGAATATAAGAAATGATATAAAGGGCAGCGGAAATGGATACAAACTTTGTAAACACAATCAAAGAGGAAAATAGTTTGATAAACAAATGCTTTCCATTAAGTTGAATGATTGAAATACAAAGCAAATGATTACAGCATGTTTACAGAACTAAGCTCCCCCTCAGCCTGATACCCCAAGGTTGGTTGCACAAGATGAAAGGATTGGACTGAAGAAGAAGAAGAATCCACTCAGTCAATCGAAATGTAACAGTACAGGGTACTGCTCCATTTATAGGCAAACCAAACCACTGAAGCATCTCAGCTGACGTCACCATGAAAGTGACATCTAACAAACTAACAACCTATATACACTGTTCTAAACAAACTACTGATATGCAACATCTGATTATTAGTACAATACAAAATAAGAGATAACAACTGCTTCACGTTCCACTGTTGTAGCCTGAGCACAGATGTTGAACTTCAATGCTTTCTTCAAAGGTGATCAGTCTTTGAGTGGGCAGTGCTTGTGTCTTTCAGCAGTACTTAGGAAACAGCAGTAGATAGAGCAACAATGTTTGTCTTCAGCAGTTCTTTAGAGTTTCATCAGTGTTTGGTTCATTAGTTGTTGTAGTGAGCAGTACTTAAGATCCATCAGCTGTTAGAATACCACTGTCAAGGGGAAAGCAAAGTGTAGGCTGCTGCTTATTGTTAGTCCACTGATATGATCCGGTTTTGGCTTTACATTATCTGTTCCTCTGGTAGGGTTCAATCCCAACATAGGGTTAGACTTTTAGGCAATTGAGAGAGAGTTCGAATACACAGAACATTGGCTGTGAGTTCGTGGAGATCTTTAGTGATTGTAAACGTTTTCGTTGGATAATCATAGAAGATCAGTTGGTAAATCGTTTCGTGTTCGTCCTCCTTATTCTTGTTTATGTTTGTTCGATTGATCAAGGGGATTCCGCACCCTTGATTGATTATCAATCTCGTTACGATCCACACGGGATAGGGACCTACAATTGGTATCAGAGCTTTTGCTCTTAGTTGTTTGGTTCGAGATTGATACGGATTCAAGATCTTCGAAGAAAAGAAGTTTTTTTCTCTCGAATTTGTGTTTTTCGAAAGTGAAAGAGTTGTGTTATTAATGTTTATATAAATAGGTTGCTGACTTGATTTGTGTTTGCAGATTGTTAAGGGAAAATTTTCGAAATCATCAAGAAGTTCATCGTGTTCTTCGGGTTTTCAAGTCACAGTTCATCAAGAATTCAAAATTTTTTTATAACTTGCTATTCAGATCTTGGTGAAAAGTGTTACAAGATATTTGGAAATTAAAAAAAAGGAAAAAGGAAAGGGATTTACTATAACTTGATTTTTTCCAAAACTGCCGAAATCACAGAATTATCGGGATATCGTGTTTGACTTTTAAAACAAAATATCTCTTTTGAATTTTAAATTATAGAAAACTATCTCTGTCATCACAAGTTTCTATTTTAAGTTGCAGATTTCTATTTTGAGAACTTCATCACCGGTTTCGACTCCACAGAGGTCTCGAGTCATCAGTTCACAGCGGTCTCGAGTCATCATCTTCTACTCTCGAGTCATCAACATTCTCCTGGTCTCGAGTCGCAACGAGTGTTTGAGGTCTCGAGTTATCAACATTCACAAGGTCTCGATTCATCAATTTCACTGGTCTCGACTCACATCTTCATCCAGTCTCGACTCCACAGTTCCAAGTCGCAACCGTGATCTCGAGTCTTCAACTTAAATAGTCTCGAGTCGCAAAGGTTTCAGTTTCGAGTCATTCTTCTCGAGTTGCAACTGTTCTGGTCTCGAGTCACAGACTGGTCTCGAGTCATCTTCTTCCCGGGCAGTCTCGAGTCGCAACCTCGGTTCCGACTCGCAACCGCATCCACAGTTCCGACTCCACCATACCTCCGATCACTCACCTCCGACACCGTACACCATCATCATCTCGTTCAGCGTTCATCAATCGTTCAGCATCTCCTCCTTCATCGCCGCTTACCGTCGAACACCACCACCATCATCGTCTATCATCTCTGACGATCACCTCTTCAACCGCCATTCATCTCCGGCCTCCCTCACCATAATCATCGGTTATTGGCGGCTGTTATTTTGAAATTAGGGTTGAGTGGGATGTGGTGAACGAAGAAGACAAAGCAGACGTGATATTGAAATTGACTTTACAATTTTATTAATATAACATTTATAATATTAATAATCATTAAATAATCATTACATTATCATTAGATTTAATAATAATAATAATAAGTTTTACTTAAAAAAAACCATATATTTACATTCTTTTTATAAAATAAAAAAATAGGGTTTCTATTTAGTTTGTGGTATAGATTTGACAGGGTTTTGACGTACGGTTCGGAAGCTGGTTCGTGTGTGTTGCAAAGGGATTGAGTCAGCAAAAATTTTGTACGGTTTTACCAGTCTGCAACGTTAAAATGTCGAACATGACTAAATTGAACGAACTCTTAAGGATGGAACATGAGGTTGGCACAACCAACAAACCACCTAAGATGATGAAGGTGGAGAACTACTTGACATGGAAGGATAGGTTTCAATCTTTCATTGAATATCAGGACACTCGCATGTGGATCTGTATTGTTGATGGGTACACAAACCCTACACATGACTTTGAAGGCAGGCCACGTGTCACAGCCTATGTAAACATGCAAGAGAATGATAAAAAGATGTATGAGGCTGAAAAGAGAGCCTTGGCTGCTATCAAGATGTCCTTACCTGATAGCATCAAACATACCTTTAAGAAGTACACTATTTCAAAGGAAATGTGGGATGCACCTGAAAAGAGATATGAAGGAAATCCTGATGTCAAGAAGAATAAAGTTGATCTACTAAAGAAGTTTGCTGTATTCAAGTACATGAAAAATGAGTCACTTGAGCACATCATCACTCAATACTATCATCTGATGTCAGAATTGGATAATTATGATGTAGATTGCTATACTGACATAGAGAAAAATGACAAGCTGCTTGATGCTCTACCTGCTAAATGGGATATCTACACTCTCATGATCAAGGGAGAAGCAGATTATGATACTAAGGAACTAGAAGAAGTAGTTGGAAAGCTAAGAGCTTATGAGCTTAGAATGAAGAAGAAGGACACTGGATATGATCAGGTTCAAGATCCAGGGATCTACAATGGGCTTACATCTTCCTCATCTCATGATGCTTCTAGTGACTCTGCTACTGCTTTTCTTTCGTGTGATAATGAGCAGGTTACAGTGAATGAGGATGGTGATGTGTGTTTTGTAGCTGCTTCAGGAGGATCAACAGGAGCCAAGAGAACATCAGCTTCTAAGCAAAGTATTAGTGCAAAGTCAATGCCTATGAACGTGAAGTCTGCTGAAGAACATCTTGCTCTACTTGCTTCGTTTGTGGCTTCTTATGAGAACTACATTCAGGGGGAAATATCTGATCCTGCCACTTTAGATGAAGATTATGATCAGATTGACCTTGATGATCTAGAAGAGATGGATTTACAATGGCAGATGGCCATGATTTCGAGACGTGTGAAGAGGTTCATGAACAGAACTAGAAGGAAGTTTGTAGGAAAGAGCGTTGGTTTTGACAAGGCCAAAGTCAGGTGCTTTAACTATCAAAGTTATGGTCATTTCGCTAGGGAATGTCAAAAACAAAAGCATGAGACTTCGAGTCAGAGTTCAAACAATAGAAATGCATCAAACAACTCTAACTCAAGGGCGTTGATCTCTACTGCAAGAGAAGGTTCATATGACTGGAGTGTTCACTTGGAAAATGATGAGAATGTCACTCAGGAATTTATGGCAGAAATTGTGCCAGTTGATGATGGTCAAGCTATAGTGGATGATGCTAAAGTTGAGAAGAAAAGTGAAGCTGAGGTAGAAAAGGCTGATCAGACAACAAATGCTGAAAAAGAAAAGCCAAAGTTTGAGCATGAAAGGGAAGATGAAGCGAAAGATGAAATCATCAAAAGAATGGAAGCTCAACTTGCTGCTCTCATGGCCAACTCAGACAAATCGACAGGAGAGGTAAGTAACTCTGCTACTTCTGTTTGTTTAAAGTGTCGTGAATTACAGGGTGAAGTTAACAGGTTGTCAACTCAAAATAAAAGTCTGGTGAGTGAGATGTCTAACATAAAAGAATCAAATTTCTTTGCTAAAAGAAATGAGTCATCATATTTGAAAAAGATAAAAGGCTATGAAGCTGAAATTGAAGTTTTAACCTGCAAATTAAATGAAAAACTTCAAGTCATAGACTTAGCTCATGACATGATGGCTGAGAAAACAAAAGAGATTTCTGAAAACTGCAAAGAGTTGTCAGATGCACAACTCAAAATTGTTGAACTTGAAAAGTAATTAGGTCAATTCAGGGATTCTACTTTTGTTATGAAACACATGATGGGTGGGTTAAAGAAGAGTAATGACAAGACCAGTGTGGGATACCAGGGCTTTAATGAAGTCCCACCTCCTCTTAGTCATGACTATTCTTTCTTACCTGATGAAGATGAGTTCACAGACTTTTTGTCAACATCACCAAGTAGTTTCACATCCAGTCAAGGTGATGTGTTTGAAGAAAATGATGCTAAGAAGGAAAATAACAGCAAACCGGTTTTGAAAAAGTTAAACACACCTTCTAAAAACAAATATCAAACTTTTGTGAAAAAGGTTAATTTTGTTCAAGGAAGTGACATGAAAAACGAAACATCTGTTATTGAAAATGAATCAAATGTAGAGTTTGCTAAAAAAAATAAAGAAAATTCTGAAACTAAGTAAATTGAACCAAATCCTTCTAAGGCATCATCATCAAAACCAGAATCTAGTTCAAAGGCTTCAGATAAGAAGTCTTCGAAAAAGAGATCGTGCTTCAAATGTCACATAAAGGGACATGTAGCTAGCTGCTGTCCTAATAAAAAGATTGAAGCACAAGTTAGTGAGAATCAGAGAGGGAAATCACCAGAAAAGAAAGGTGATAAAAAGGAGAGAAAGTCTAACTCTCCAAAGAAATCTGCTCCAAAGCAACAACAGGGTGTTGCTGATGGTGTAGATAAGGCTGAAAAAGGAACTCCACAAGTTCCTCGTTTTCAAAGAAATCAACCTAGATTTCAGCCTGAATCTACATCAGGCAGATATGAGAGACCTAGAAGCAGTTCACCAAGAATGAACAATCAAAATTCAAATAATTTCAGAAGTCAAGGTCAATATCAAAATCGATACCAAAATAATGGTGGTCGAACTTTTTATAACAATGGCTTTAGAAATTACAACAATCAAGCTTCTTGGAATCAAAACACAAGGTTTCAAAGGTCACATTGTCCGAATACATATAGGAACCCTCAGGACCAAAGACCTTATGGAAATCAAACCCCATTTCCATCAACAGGTCCAAGATCCAAGACTCCAGTTAGGAGTGATGGCTATTGGATGGACGTTCCTGTAGTTGAGGAATCTAGACGACCCAAAACCATCAAGGCTTGGGTCCCCCAATCTAACTAATCTTTTGGTTGGTGTGTGCAGGATCTGATAAGGAGGATTATCAACTTATGGTATGTTGATAGTGGCTGCTCCAGGCACATGACGTGGAATGCGAGGTTGTTTTCTGAGTTTGAAGAATACGATGGTGGGCATGTAAATTTTGCTGGTGCTAAAGGTGGTAGGATTACTGGACGAGGAAAAGTGACGAAGGGGAAGATCACTTTGGACAAAGTGAACTATGTTGAGCAGCTGAAACACAATCTGATGAGCTTGTCACAAGTCTGCGACAAGGGTCATTCGGTCCACTTTACAAATACTGAGGCATTGGTGTTGAAACCGGGTTTGGTCATTCCGGACGATTGGATAGTGATGCGTGCACCAAGGAAAAATGATACTTATGTCATGGACATGGGTGCCAAGGATCTGACTGCAGCGGTGGCGTGTCTACTGTCAAAAGCATCTGAAGCTGAATCTATGTTGTGGCACAGACGCATGGCCCATATTCACCACCGTAAAATGAATTATATTATTAAAAATGAGTTGGTGAAAGGGGTTCCATTGCTGAGGTTTCAAGTGGAAGATAAATGTCTTCCATGTCAAAAGGGAAAACAACACAAGAAACCTCATAAGTCTAAAACAGTAAATTCCATTAATGCCCCTTATGAATTACTTCACATGGATTTATTCGGTCCAGTGAACGTGGGGAACATAGGTGGAAAGTACTACTGTCTTGTTGTCATTGATGATTACTCATGTTATTCATGGGTTTTCTTTTTAGGTACAAAAGATGAGACAGCAGAGATGCTTATTGATCTTTTTACAAAATTGGAAAACGTCCATGGTGCAAGGATCAAGAGGATAAGGAGTGATAACGGCACGGAGTTCAAGAATCGAATTCTGGATCTCTACTGTCTTCGAAAGGGAATTGAACATCAATATTCCGCTCCTTATACGCCTCAACAGAATGGAGTCGCTGAGAGGAAAAACAGGACGTTGATTGAAGCCGCTAGTACGACGCTTTCAGATTCAAAGCTACCAGTTCTTTTCTGGGAGAAGCTGTGAATACAGCTTGCTACGTCCTAAACAAAGTTTTAACCGTTAAACGTTTTAACAAAACTTGTCATGAGTTGATGTTTAACGAAACACCAAACTTAACAGGCTTTGAACCATTTGGATTACCCTGCACCATTGTGCGAAACAAAGATAAACAAAAATTCGGTGAGGTGGCTGACGAAGGCTACTTTCTAGGCTACGTGCCTGGCACACCGAATAAAAGGGTTTTCAATCTAAAAACCGGTAAAATTGAGGTTGTTTTCAATGTAGAAATTACTTCTTACAAACCTCAACAATCAACGAGTGGTCCTGCAATATTATATGATTATGAAAGTGTGTTTAAATCATTTAATATTCCTGAGGTTTCTGATGCAGATGATTCTCAGCTGATTCAAACAGTGATTGGTGAAGACGATGAAGGTTAGTTCATGCCTAGATCGAATGTTGATATGTCAGATGCTCCGGAAACTTCCCAAGGTGCTGCTGATCCTGATTCAAGCGATAGTGAACCTGAGCCCAATCAGGGGGAGGATTTCATTAATCCATTTGCAAATCAGAATATTCAGGAGGTTGGATCAAACCTAGGTGATAATCTAGAAGTCGATGTTGTTGCTACTACACGAGCAAATAGAGATCATCCAGTTGACATGATACTTGGAGATCCTACTGCAGGTGTTCAGACTAGAAGAAGCATAGCAGCAAATTCTGGGTTATTTGTTTCGATTGAGAAGACTGGGATAGTGAATGAGTGCTTGTATAGTTGCTTTATTTCCCAAGAGGAGCCGAAGAACATTCATATGGCTCTTAAAGACAATTCATGGGTTGAAGCTATGCAAGAGGAATTGGCCCAGTTTGCTAAGTTGAAGGTTTAGGAATTGGTGGACCTTCCTAAAGGTGAAAGAGAGATTGGCACTAAATGGGTATTTAGGTGCAAGAAGGATGAACGAGGTATTGTCACAAGCAACAAGGCTCGGTTAGTTGTCAAAGGTTTTAATCAGCAAGAAGGGATTGATTACAATGAAGTGTTTGCACCAGTGGCAAGGTTGGAGGCAATTCGTTTGTTTCTGGCTTTCGCTTCTTTCAAGGGCTTTAAAGTTTTCCAACTAGACGTGAAGAGTTCATTTCTTTACGGGAAAGTCCAAGAAGTGGTGTATGTCTCACAACCAGATGGGTTCGTTGATCCAGACTATCCAGATCGGGTTTACAAACTTGATAAGGCTTTGTATGGATTACATCAAGCTCCCAGGGCATGGTACGAGATACTGTCTACACATCTGATCAAAAATGGTTTTGAAAGAGGTCAGATTGACAGTACACTGTTCATCAAGAGGAAGAAGGAAGATTTTCTGCTGGTACAGGTATACGTGGATGACATCATCTTTGGGTCATTAGATGAGAACATGTGTAAGGAATTTGAACAGGTGATGAAGAGCAAGTTTGAAATGAGCGCTATGGGTGAGCTGTCTTACTTTCTAGGATTACAAGTTGAACAGAAGGAGGATGGGATATTTATTCATCAAACAAAGTTTGTGTATGACATTTTGGCTCGATTCAAAATGGAGGATTGCTCTACTTTCAATACACCCATTTGCGAAAATCACAATCTTGGCCCAGATCATGAAAGTACTGAAGATGTTGATCCTACTCAATACAGGGCAATGATTGGTTCTCTAATGTACTTGACTGCTTCAAGACCTGACATCATGTTTGCCGTATGCTTGTGTGCCAGATATCAGGCGAATCCAAAAGAGTCACACATGAAAGCAGTGAAGCGTATTCTTCGTTACTTGAAGGGGAAACCTAAACTTGGATTGTGGTATCCAGCTGATAGTGATTTGAGGTTCGTTGCTTACACTAATTCAGACTTTGGAGGATGCAAATCAAACAGAAAGTCTACAACAGGTGGTTGTCAGTTCTTAGGAGGCAGGATCGTGTCTTGGCAATGCAAGAAGCAATCCTGTGTGTCTACCTCTACGTGTGAAGCTGAATATATTGTTGCGGGTAGCTGTTGCTCTCAGGTTCTCTGGATTCAATAGCAGATGCGCGATTACGGTTTGGATTTCACTCGTACTCCTATTATGATAGATAATAATGCCACTATATCAATCACAAACAATCCCATAAAGCACAGTAGAACTAAACATATTGACATACATCATCATTTTATTCGGGATTGTGCTGAAAAGAGACTCATTGAATTGCACCGAGTCGACACACTAGATAACCTTGCTGATCTTTACACAAAAGCTTTTGATAGAGCTTGCTTTGAACACTTAGTCGAACTCAACGGGATGAAGAATCCTGAATAACTGGTTTTTCATAAGAATTTTGTAAATAGTTTACTGCTTTTCTTAAAAATAAAAAATACAAAAACATTGAAAAATCAAAAACATAAAAAAAGAAAAATCAAAAACGAGTTATCACTGTGTGAAAAAGAAGAAATGATAGTACATCAGCAAGTTAGACTGTCACACTGAAATTGAACCTAAATTGCTTAAGTGTGATCGCAGCTTCATTATATGATGTACCAGTAGGCAAAAGCATGAAATAATCAACTTACCAATGTGATATAAACATAAATGAACTGAATATGAGTGGGGAACACATCAGTGGTGTATGGTTTAATGACCTTAAATCTTGCGTTGATAGATTGCCAAAATCTGAGGTTTTGGGTCTTTATACTGTTATTTCATCCGGGGATATCAGGGGTGTCCTTCTGCTGCATCCAGATACATGCTGACCTAGACACACCCAGGATATCTTAAAAGAGCAAAAAAATGCCAAATCCCATAAATAAAGAAGCTCTCATAGAGAGTCATTCAAAAAGTGCAAAATTCATATTTCGTACCAAAAAAAATGGTATTTGTCTTAGCCCTCGATAAGATATTTTGGTCTCTCTGCTGTACGGAAGTACTGACCTGTTCACCAATTATCTATCGTTGAAAAATAAAACGGATGAATTCAGTATACTCACCTACTACGATGAATCTTTGTGCATACCTTGATCGTGGGGGTATATCCTGATGTGGGACACGCTAATATATCTGAAATAAAATTACCTTAACGTATCATACGGTAACGGTACTTGAAATGTTCATGCATTTTTTTTAGATGGACAAACATACTGGTAATCATCTTGGACTGCTTTTCACAAAGAAAAATTAAATAAAGAATTATCTAATTGTGTGAAACAGTTTGATTGTGCTGATATGATCTTCTTACCAGTGATTCTCACAAAAATAGAGTGTTTATTGCTTTTGTATTTACTTGCTTTCAGAAAATATAAAAATCCAAAAATAGTGTCTTTTTCCGTTAAAATTCTTAATGTACGGAAAACTGTTATTCTTGGAGGAGTTGTTACCGATAGGGGGAGATGGTGTTAGAAAGTGGGTTCAGATTTTAAATCATGCAGGTTATAAGGTGTTTGTTAAAATTTGTGCGTGTTGGTGCTAAATGGAAAATGCTTAATCTGTGATACGGTTGAGTTATCTCTTGAATAATAATAATTGTTTAACTGTGTTGAAAAATTCTTATGGTTTCTCGAGATGTTTGTTTTATAGTATACAGATTGAAGCAGTATGTTGCCGAAAAGTTGCTGTGAAGTAATGAGGAGTTTGTTGCTGCTTGGTAGAATCCCCCTTCTACAATGCAGAATGGATGCTGTGAAGACTTACTTGGATTTCTGAATCAAAACTTGGAAGATTTGGTGATTGGATACATCAGCTTAGGGGGAGTCTGCTGCTGACAGAATTCATGTTGAAGCTGACGCTATCCAAAGACCAAAGGCTGTGATATTCTGAAGACTAAAGTTTCCTTTGCAAGCTATTGTCAAGGGGGAGTTTGTTGGTGCATTTTATGTGACAACAGCGTTGGATTGGTCTTTGGATATTAAAAGAGTTTGGGCCGCGAAGACTTATGAAGACAGAATGGAATTCGAGTTTGTTAAAGCCCAAATCGTCCAAGTTCAAGTTCAAGTTAAAGTCCATCTAGTTTAGCCCGAATTGTAAACAGAATTCGTATGGGTTGAACCCAATTCGAATTGTATAGGTTGTGCTATATAAACAACCTTTACCTAGAGTTTTAGGGTTAGACTTTTAGGCAATTGAGAGAGAGTTCGAATACACAGAACATTGGCTGTGAGTTCGTGGAGATCTTTAGTGATTGTAAACATTTTCGTTGGATGATCATAGAAGATCAGTTGGTAAATCGTTTCGTGTTCGTCCTCCTTATTCTTGTTTTTGTTTGTTCGATTGATCAAGGGGATTCCGCACCCTTGATTGATTATCAATCTCGTTATGATCCACACGGGATAGGGACCTACAGCCTTGGGCAGTCAACCCGCAGTCATTGGTATCGATAGATCCGTGTCAATAATTAACATGCTTCGTTTTCCTATGTGTACGTGCTGGTTATGCGTAAACTATTCCGAACTCTATATGCTATTATCAAACTTGTATGCTCACCTTTACACTATCTGTATTGACTTTTATTCTAACGTATGTCACAGGTAATTAGGATGCTTATCTGCTAGGAAAGCGAGGCTAGAATAAGCTTCTAGAGCCCAACAAATAGTTGTCTGTAGATCTGAAAACAGGAGTCTCTAGAAGCAGATAAACAATTGGGCAATTTTGTAAAATCTGAGTTGTCGGAATAGAACTATTTGGCTGGATTTTGTCTGTAATAATTTGTTTACCTTTTAAGGCATGGTATGGGACATGCTAATTTAAATTAACTGGTAATGATAATTGTTATGGAAACTTCTGGACAATCTGTTTCGCTCAGTGCCGCGCCCCGATGAGTCCGCCATCGATTGGGGTGTGACAGATTGGTATCAAAGCCATAACTATAGGGAATTAGGGAAGACTCGACCTAGTCCGGTCGATGTCTTAGAAACCTAGTCTATAGTTAGGACCCAACAGACCGACTCGTGCATGTCCATTAGGGACTATGTATGAGCTTATTACTATTCTTCGCTATTCTCGCGTACGGTGCACTATCACTACACTCGAATTTTCAATTAAAGACAAGCGATTAAGTTAAGATTAGGTGAGAAAGCCGCAAATTCTCTACTAAATTGCTTGATCAACCCGTATTTTCACCTTGCTCATGTCATTGTTGATTTTGAGAGTCATGACATAGTAGGACCAGTCGTCTTCACTTGGAACATATTCTATCAACTTATCAATGATCTCTTCATTTCAAGTTTAAGATGACAGAGTCTTTCAATCTTTTGTAGAACAGTTTCACCTTTTATACAAGCAAACAGATCAAATTCTTTTCAATAACGAACTCTTGTTTAACGGGGAGAAATATACCAAACCAGGAGTGAAATCCATATTTTGATGAATAATCTCCTCTATTTTACTGAAATCAAGGGGAAGTTGTCAAGCCAGGGGTGAAACCCTAACCTTGACGGCTTGTCCATGGTTTTACCAAAACTCTCACCAAAGTCTCGACGGACTCCAACGACCTGAACTCACAATATGGCCAGAAGGTTTTGCGTCGGATGCCCGAAAATCGAGGCAGAGGCCCTATCCTGAAAGTCAAAACATGCACAACAGATCCTTGAGAATAGTCGAATCGCTTTGGGTAGTCAATGTCTAATAGCCGTAGACAATCTATCTCTAGATTTTTTTTATAAGTTTCAATTCTGAGCCCGCAACTGCTGACTCTAATGACCCATTGATTTTATGTATTTATATGCGTTTAACTAATTATGTGTTTAAAATTTTGGAAACTTATTTGATTTTTGCTCTCATTTCAATCGACACACACGGCCCGCATTGCTCTCCTATCTCAAAACGTTAACAAATCGTTACTGCTATAAGGAAAAGCTGTACGCTATGATGCTCGCTATACTATACGCTTATACTATACTAATCGCTACGCTAGACACGACCGCTATGTTCGAGCAATCGCAGACTTTGAATGACAGGTTTCTGTGTTCTGTGCCTACGTGCTTACGTGCTTATGTGCTTATGTGTTCCTTTGTGAATCTGTGATTTCGTGCCTACGTGTTTATGCAATTATGCAACTGTGTTCCTAAGTTTTAATAAGTGTTAGACGTGTGAGGTGAGATTCGATTATGATGTATCTGAGACCTACGACGATGTCTATTGCAGACAATGTCATCATCTAGACACCGTCACCCACTATCTCGCCAAGAAAAGAGAGACAGACGTCTTGCTGCTATCATCGCCAAACAGGTAGCAAAAGCTGTCAGTGATGTCTACGAGAACGTCAGCAAATCATCTGAGGAGTCGAGAACCGAACCTCCTAAAGCTGCCCCCAAAACTGCCTTCAGTTTCAAGTAGTTTAAGGCATGTGGGCCAAAGGAATTCACTGGCGAGGGAGTCCCCACAACGTTGTTCCAATGGTTTAATTCCATTGAGGTCACTCTGCGACAGAGTGGTTGCCCCGACGAACTCCGTACTCTCAATGCTACTGGCATCTTCCAGTCCCGCGCACTAGACTGGTGGATGGCCGAGAGAAACAAAAGAGGGAACGATGCCGCCAACAGCCTGTCGTGGGACGAACTCCATGAGGTCATGCTGGAAGAATTCTGCCCTCCTCATGAACGCCAGAAGTTGGAAGATAAATTTTGGCACATAAAGCAGAAGGATGGCGAAAACGCTGCTTTAACTGCTCGATTCAAGCAGCTCAGTATCATCTGCCCTGGTTAGGTGAAAACTTCTGACATGGCAATCAAAAAGTATATCCGAGCCCAGCCTGACTGTGTCGCAGATTTCATGCAAGCGGCTAAGACTAAGACGATCAAGGAAACCTACCTACTGGCCGCGGAAATCAACGACAAACGGGTTAAGGCCGGTGTCTGGGATAAACCCTCGAAGCATCTGCATCAAGCTACTGCCGCACCAGCCGCTGACTCCACCGCCACCGCACCTCAGTCATCAAAGCCCTCACGCCGAAAGAAGAAGAGCAACAACAACAACTCCAGCAACAAGAATTTCGCTGCCACCACCACTGCTGCTCCTCGCCAGGCCTTACCGACCTAGTAGCAGCACCACCACCGTCCAGCTCCAACTTCTTATGCACCTCCAGCAAAGCGTGCATACACAGGTCCCCACCCGGTTTGCCCCACATGCTCTTATCATCATCCGGTGGGTATTGCCTGTCGTTTCTGTGCTCACTGCAACATGTACGGCCACTTCACTGGCAACTGCCATACTGGTCCTCGCAACACCGCAGCTCCTGCCACTGCTCATCAAGCTCTGCTCCCTGCCCCACAAGGCCAACACACGGCTCCGGCACCCGCGATCAACGCCAGAGTCTACTTCGCATGTGGTGATCCCAACCACTTTGCAAACATGTGTCCGAACACGGTGGTGCAACAAGAGCCCCAGCAGCAGCAACCTCACCAGCAGCAGTAACCTCAGCAGCAACAACAAGCCGCACGCGCCAGAACTTTCAACATCAACGTGCGCCAGGCCCAGACCGACAACAACGTGGTCAATGGTACGTTCCTTGTGAATGGTATTTATGCATCATGTTTGATTGATACTAGAGCCGATAATTGCTTTGTGTCGTTCGAATTTGAAAAGCTCCTTAGTCGTAAGCGCTCCCATCTCTCCTCGACATTCGATGTTGAAGTCGCTACCGGAAGAACTGTCGCCGTTAATTCGGTTCTTCATGATTGTACTCTTGAGCTCAACAATCACATCTTCCCGATCGACCTTATTCCGATGCAACTCGGAAGTTTCGACGTCATAATAGGCATGGACTTTCTTCGCGAAAACCATGCTGAAGTTGTATGCTTCGACAAGATGATTCGATTCTCGCTCGCGAATGGTGATTTATTATGGGTTTATGGTGAAACTGCTTCGAAAGGTCTCAAACTTATGTCCTGCGTCTAAGCTAGCAAGTATCTCCGCAAGGAATACAGAGCTTTCTTGGCTAACATTGTAGTAGCGGAGAAGGAAAAGAAAAGGAAGACAGAAGTGAAAGACGTCCCAGTGGTCCGTGAATTTCCTCAGGTGTTCCCTGATGATCTTCCTGGACTTCCGCCAAGTCGTGATATCGACTTCCGTATCGACCTCATTCCTGGAGCCAACCCTGTTGCCAAAGCTCCCTACCGACTTGCACCATCCGAAATGCGTAAACTCTCAAACCAACTCCAGGAACTACTTGAGAACGGCTTCATTCGCCCGAGCACCTCTCCTTGGGGCGCACCAGTCCTCTTCGTTAAAAAGAAGGATGGGTCGTTCCGGATGTGCATTGATTATCGGGAATTGAATAAGCTAACCATCAAGAACCGCTATCACCTACCTCGTATCGACGATTTGTTTGATCAGCTACAAGGTGCTACGTGTTTCTCGAAGATTGATCTACGTTCAGGCTATCACCAGCTACGCATTCAAGAGGAGGATATACCCAAAACCGCTTTTCGCACTCGCTACGGCCATTACGAGTTCGTCGTTATGCCTTTTGACTTAACCAACGCACCTTATGGATCTGATGAATCGCGTGTGTAAACCTTATCTCGACTGTTTCGTCATTGTGTTCATCGACGATGTCTTGATCTATTCTAAGTCAAGATCCGAACACGCGCAACATCTACGTTTGATTCTCGAACTACTCCAGGGGAATCAACTCTATGCTAAGTTCTCCAAGTGCGAATTTTGGCAAGGGGAGGTTCAGCTTCTGGGTCACATCGTAAATAGTCAAGGTATCCATGTCGATCCTGTGAAGATTGAAGCAGTTAAGAGCTGGATTACACCTAAGAACCCGTCCGAAGTTCGTTCTTTTCTCGGACTAGCGGGTTATTATCGCCGATTTATCAAAGGATTCTCCAAGATCGCTGTGCCGCTTACCGCTCTCACACATAAAGATAGGTCTTTTATTGGGGAACCGAACAAGAATCTGCTTTCCAAACCCTCAAGCACATGCTCTGCAATGCTCCTGTTCTCACATTGCCCAACGGAAATGATGGTTTCATTGTCTATTGTGATGCTTCCAACCTTGGTCTTGGTTGTGTTCTCATGCAACGAGACAAGGTTATAGCTTACGCGTCTCGTCAGCTCAAAATCCACGAGAAGAACTATACAACCCACGATCTCGAGCTAGGCGCGGTGTAAACCTTATCTCGACTGTTTCGTCATTGTGTTCATCGACGATGTCTTGATCTATTCTAAGTCAAGATCCGAACACGCGCAACATCTACGTTTGATTCTCGAACTACTCCAGGGGAATCAACTCTATGCTAAGTTCTCCAAGTGCGAATTTTGGCAAGGGGAGGTTCAGCTTCTGGGTCACATCGTAAATAGTCAAGGTATCCATGTCGATCCTGCGAAGATTGAAGCAGTTAAGAGCTGGATTACACCTAAGAACCCGTCCGAAGTTCGTTCTTTTCTCGGACTAGCGGGTTATTATCGCCGATTTATCAAAGGATTCTCCAAGATCGCTGTGCCGCTTACCGCTCTCACACATAAAGATAGGTCTTTTATTGGGGAACCGAACAAGAATCTGCTTTCCAAACCCTCAAGCACATGCTCTGCAATGCTCCTGTTCTCACATTGCCCAACGGAAATGACGGTTTCATTGTCTATTGTGATGCTTCCAACCTTGGTCTTGGTTGTGTTCTCATGCAACGAGACAAGGTTATAGCTTACGCGTCTCGTCAGCTCAAAATCCACGAGAAGAACTATACAACCCACGATCTCGAGCTAGGCGCGGTTGTTTTTGCATTAAAGATTTGGCGACACTACCTATATGGTACCAAGTGTACGATCTTCACCGATCATAAGAGCCTCCAACATATCTTTAACCAGAAGGAACTTAACATGCGTCAACGCCGATGGATAGAACTTCTCAATGATTACGACTATGAGATTCGTTATCACCCAGGCAAAGCAAATGTCATTGCCGACGTTCTTAGTAGACGGAGTTATTTACTCAGCATTCGCGATACCCAAGCCCAATACGATCTCGAAGCCCTCATCCGCGAAGCCCAGCATGCTTGTTTTAACGAACGCACTCTGAAGAAGGAACGAATCTATCACGATGGAGCTTAACTGGTAAATAAGTCGAATGGGATTTTCTACTTTCTGGACCGAATTTGGATCCCCAAGCGGACCAATTTGCAACAGATTCTGATGGACAAAGCCCACAAATCCCGGTATTCTATTCATCCCGGTGCCGATAAAATGTATCAGGATCTTCGCTACAAGTACTGGTGGCCGGGTATGAAAAGGGATATTGCCCTCTACGTTGGGAAGTGCCTGACTTGTGCAAGGGTCAAGGCTGAACATCAAAGGCCCTCTGGCTTACTCGAACAACCCCCAATCCCTATGTGGAAGTGGGAGAGTATAGCTATGGACTTCATAACCAAACTTCCGCACACGACATCAGGTCACGACAGCATATGGGTTGTTGTTGATCGTTTAACCAAATCAGCCCACTTTTTGCCAATATGAGAAGACTACAAGGTGGAACGATTAGCCCGTGACGAGATCATTTGTAATCATGGGACGCCTCGTGACATCATCTCCGACCGTAATGCACAGTTTACCTCGCAATGGTGGGAAACATTTCAAGCAGCTCTTGGTACTACGCTTAATCTGAGTACCGCATTCCACCCGCAAACCGACGGTCAGACTGAAAGAACGATCCGTACTCTTGAAGACCTGCTCCGTTTGTGTGCCATAGACTTCGGTGTTAATTGGGACAAATACATGCCGTTAGTCGAATTCTCGTATAACAATAGTTATCATACCAGCATCCAAATGGCACCATTCGAGGCTTTATATGGAAGAAGATGTCGATCGCCCATTGTGTGGCACGAGATCGGTCACTCGCAATTAACCGGTCCTGAGCTACTGCAAGAAACGACTGACAAAATTCTCCAGATTCGAGACAACTTGTTGAAAGCTCGAAGTCGACAGAAAAGTTACGCTGATAAAAGATGCAAGCCCCTTGAATTTGACGTTGGCGACTACGTACTCCTAAAGGTATCCCCTTGGAAGGGAGTGGACAGATTCGGAAAGAAAGGGAAACTAGCGCCTCGATATGTTGGACCTTTTAAGATTCTGGAAAGGATCGGAAAAGTTGCCTACAGACTCGAACTACCAGAGGCGCTTAGTAACGTCCACCTAACTTTCCACGTGTCAAACCTCCGAAAGTGCCTGGCTGAGCATGACTTAATTGTACCCCTCGACGACCTCCAAATAAACGAAACACTACACTTCATGGAGAAGCCTGTCGAAATCATGGATCGCCAAACCAAGCAGCTCAGACGCTCGTGCATTCCTATTGTGAAGGTCCGATGGAAGGCAAACGAGGCGCAGAGTTCACTTGGGAACTCGAAAGCGACATGAAGACAAAGTACCCAGAGTTGTTTGCTACGGCTTCGACCTAATTTCGGGACGAAATTCCCTAAACAAGGGGAGGCTGTAACACCCCGTGTTTCGAAAGTCAAAGTCAAAGTCAAGATTGAAGTCAAAGGGAGAAAAGATTGCTATCTGTCTCTCCTTGCCTAATCCCTGTTTTGACTTCTTTGATTGTAAGTAGTCTATTTTATGCTTTACGTTAGTTGTATTATGTGGAGTAATCAGTTAAAATCGCAGTAATCGAATTGTTTATCGCTACGAATCGCTTTATGACTGTGAATAATAGGAAGTAACAATGTGATAAAGTTAATTAAACGCTAATCGATCTAATCAACTTCGCACTCGCAACTCGAATTACGCATTTTGGTGGTTAATATACGTGTGTGTGTGCCTTATATGTTACTTGTGCGTGTTTATTTATGTTATGTGTGGTAATCAATCAAATCGCAATCGAACTCAATCGCAATCGAATCGCAATCGCAAACCGAATACGAAATAGGGATACTTGTATGTTGATATAGTAGTTGGGATTAAAAGTAATTTGAAAAGAAAACACTATCGCATTCGCATCGCTCGCAATCGAAATTGAAATATCAAAAATCGTCGCGTCACGCACCCGAACCAGATGCCAGCTGGCCGGATTGCCATCCGACCGGGCTGCCATCCGGTCGGTGTGCCATCCGACCGACCCAACATCCGGGTGTGGTGTCATCCGACCGACCCACACTTTCCTCTCTTGGAAGCCTATAAATACCCCTGTCATTGTCATCATTTCCACTTTTGGAAATCCTCTGTCCGAGCAGCACGTGTTCTTCACCTTTTCCTTGATTTCTCTCAAACCAGGTAAGATCTTGTCCTAAATCTTTTACTTCCTTGATCTACACGCACTCCTACACCTTTCTATCTTTTGGATTCTAAGTTTTAATCGTGAAATCATCAAGATTCGAGTGTTCTGTGATGACGTCATCATGGTGTTCATCAAGAACATCATGTTTTGGCCTCAATCCTTCAAGAACAACTTGAATCTAACCGATTTACACATAAATAGACAAAGATCTACCATGGATCTAAACATTTTCACTAAGAAAAAGGATTGAAAGATGGTCTTCCTACTTTCTTTTAACTCTTTTACACTCAATGCACTCAATACCGATAGAATCGGGCCTTGTGTCAACATACTACTCATTCTGTGGTTACGTTAGCTCAAGATCCGACCCTATCCACGAGGTTCATCGGTTTCGGGTTAAACAAGAACTATGTCTCGAACAGTTCACGAGTCGGACTTGGGTGATTCCTGTTCGATCCGGAGAACCAAGTATTGGCAAGTTCCCAATGTTTGACTCGTTATCAAAATAACTCGATAAAACGACAAATCATCAAAAACAAGCAAGTGTAAGACGAACGGAACGACCAGGACGGAAAGCCGTCTGATCGGATGACCATCCGATCGGATCGCCAACCGGACAGTTTGCCACCCGATCGGCTTGCATCATGGGAACCACACTTGACCACTTTTTAAAGTTTGAGTATTGAACGAACTGCTGTTCGATCGGACTACCATCTGACCGGATTACTCTTTGGATCATGAGATACTTGACTTTAACTCTTAATCGATTTTTCAGACATGTTCAATAGGAATGCCACCCGACCGGACGGCTGTCCGATCGAGTGACAAAACGCTGTGAACTTGTTCTAACTAAAGTGTCAACCAATCGGATGACCGGCCGATCGAACGACCGTCCGATCGAACGACCTGAAAGGTAAAGATACTTCAATGTTTTCAAATGCTACAATAAAAACTTCAAAAGTCAAACCATCATACACAAACACATCCTCCTCATAGGAAGAAACAATCCACTCGAATAGTCATCCGACCGGACTACCGCCCGACCGGATGACCACCCGAACGGATTGTCATCCGCACGAATTGGCCGTCCGATCGGATCATAATCCGACCGAACTGCCATTCGACCCATCAGCTGTAACACCCCGAAAACGGGTTTGGTAATAAAACCCCGTTAATACTAAAGAACGGGTAGAATACCGTTAGTAGAAAAGATTAACCCAGAAATTATTAGGATTCAAATAAATAAGCCTAATAATAAATAAAAAGGATAGCAAATGCCTTTGAGAAAATAAAATGTATAAAAAGGGCCCGAGTTAACGGGACTTAAAATGAAACGGGTTATAACTACCCAAACCCACTAAGTTAACTAGGAACATTTAAAGTTAGTTATGAGAATTGGTTAATTACTAATAAGTAATATATAAGGGTTTAACAAAAGCTAAAACTAGAGGGACCTAAGATGTTAAAAGGGAAACTTGAGATTTAAAGTTAGAAATTAGACATAACACACACACTAGGTGTGTGTATGTCGATCGACCAGGAGAAGAGAACAAGGGGTGCAAACCCTAGTTCATCAAAATCTTCAAATTGAAGGGCTAATTGGAACTCAAACTCACAAATGAACATGGATTAATGATCACCCAAGCTAGGGGATCGAAAGGTATGTAAAATTTTGATGTTTGATAAAGTTATAAAAATTGATGAACATAACACCCATGTGCGTTTATGCATGAATCGTAGAGTTTATGGTTATATTAGAGATGTATACATGCTTAGGAACAAAACCCTAGGTGAAAATTATACATATATTGCTATGATTTGAATGTTTAGATGAATTACCACACTTAGATAAGTGGGTTTTAGTGTTATGATGAAATTGATGATCTAACTAGGCTTAGAATCATCATGCATGATGATGTTAAGAAGGTTTTTGATTAAATCATGAATTTGAGTGAATGCTCATATATGACTTGAAATGGGTCTTGAATGTTGTGATAAAATTGTAAGTGTGTTCATGTAAATAGATGAATGAAATCGGGTTATGTACTAGATTATATGAAGAACTTGATTTCATAAAGGGTTCGGATGGATGCTAAATAATATGATGAAACGGGTCTCACTTATAAAGGAGAACCCTTAGTTCTTGCAATAAAAAATGAATGAATAAACTAGTCATGATAATCGTTTGAACTAGTTACAGTGGTGAAAATATAATAAATTTGGTTAGAACATTGGTTAAAACGGTGGCCAAGAGATAACGTTTACCGGATAATTAAGGAATGCCTAAACTAGTTGATGGATTTGATTATGCATTTCATACACTAATGGGCGTTTGACTCTTAAAAAGTCAAACTGACCTAGAAAACGATGAATGATAATTTTGGATATAAAATGTGTAAGGTGGAATAATCATCTTAAATTATGATTTAACTAACCACCTTGAAAACGATAATGATAGTTTGACACGTAAGAAGCTAGGTGGAAGCTTGGGGAAGGAAGCGGGTCAAACGAATTTAAGAAGGAAAAGAAAAACGTAGCTTGGATACGAGGTAAGTGAAACTTACACCTTTTTGTAGAATACATATCTATTCTATAAGTTATAAATACAATGGGGATAATATTCGAAATAGGGTTTCCGACACGAAATGATTTGGGTCGGAATCAGAAACAAATGTTAGAAACCATAGTAATGGTAAAACGGGGTGGAACAGTAAATTAGTCAAGAAAAGAATAAGATAAAATGAGTTTTCGAACGGCTACTTTATAAGTAAGCCAAAACTAGTAAAAAGAGTAAAAAGGGATCAAATGGTAGTGTTGATACCATTTGACAATTAACGACTAATAAGTGTATGTCGAGTCTCATGTTCGCAGGATGAACGACTCGTGAATTAGTGAAGCTATGGAATAGCAAATAAGTCAAGACAAGGTATTAAAACGGGTCAATATGTTAATCCGAGCCAGGTACGCATAATTATGTTGTAGTTAAAAGTGCTATTTTGGTCGAATAATTGGCGAGAGTCCTTCGTCGTAAAAGAAGGACCAAAATCGACCAAAACGCCCTTGTAGTCTAAATTGAACAAACAACCCTTAAAGGTTGTTTGGAAACGAATTTCATGATTTGATAAATACTTAGAATACGTATAGAAGTTGAAAGATGTAATATGTTAGTCAAATGGCTCTATTGAGTTTTGCCGTAAAATAATAATCCGAGGGGTAAAACTCGGAACATATAGATAACCACATTAAATCTAACACACATATAGTTGTGGTGGAAGATTACTTGGTAAGAAACGTGGAAATATAAAGCTAGATACAAATGAAAGCGAATCGTGTTTAAAATATACTTAAATACCCTTAACGGGTCAAAATAAGCATATGAGCGAAAACAGGTTAAGAATGCGTAAGAAACACGTGATTCGAACCTAATATGATGGTCAATATTGAAATGATGTATCTTATGAGTTTATAGATCTAATAAACATGTTTGTTTGATATAAACACGAACGGGTCAAAATTTGGTAAAAAGGGTAATAAGTCGAAGACTTAAAAGTCTGAAATTTTATTAATCCGGATGTTGGGTTTTAACTCCATGATATGGAGAATTAAATTACGGACGCGTAGGAAAAAGAATCGTGTAAAACGGATCAATAACGAATGAGTTATGTCCGTTTTCGTAAAACTTGGTTTGGCTGGAAATATGCAGCAACATAAAATGAACTTGCTGTCAAAAAGGGGGCTAGGTGGGGCATCTAGCCCCCCCTAAATCCGAAAACTGTTAAATTTTGTTTCTTTGACCCATGTAACTTGTTTAAACTTATTATATAACTATCAAAACTAACTTTTAAGTTGGTTTTGATCATAGGTGAATGTCAAGAGTGCCCGGATGAAGATCAAGCTCGATGAGGAACCGAACACGATAAATTTAAAAGCTTCCGCACGATATTTCGTCGTAACTTTTAAATGACAAACTCAAATTCATTACGATGTATATAAACCTTCATTTGTAAAAGTTTTAAATTAACCGTATTATTCAAAGTACATGTAATTATAATTACATGTTCATTTCCGTAAACTATACGAAAACCTTAAAATAATAACAAGGGTGTTACAAGTTGGTAATCAGAGCTCAAGGTTAAAAGAATAAAGTGTTCGGTTCGAGGCTTGATCGCAAATCCGGTAAGTACATTTATGTTAATGGCTTAGCGTGTTAAGGTGTTGTAAACAACACATAGGGTTATCGTGTAATACACGTTACCCCAATCAAACGATTGATGGAGTTGACGAAATTTCGCGCGTTGACGCGTATAGTAGAAAAAGCCTTGTATTATAATACGGGCGTATAGTAGAAAAAGCCTTGTATTATAATACGGGCGATTAATGTGTTAATTTAAGGACACTCGCGCCTGAAGATGACGAGAGTTGAACGAATTGCGGATATGATAGAGGAACGGTCTGAAGTATGACAAGAGGAGCATGCTCACCAAGGACTAAATCGCGTAACGACCGCGAACAAAGTTAATGGCAAGGAACGCCTGTCGGGGCAAGCATTACCAGGTGCACACTTTAAATTTAATTGCACAAATAGTAATATGCAACAAATATATGGAAATTGAAAGTTGCATATGTAGGTTAAAAACTTGGAAAAACCCGAATAGAAAATGTATTCGGGATATTGTTTCCAAGAGAAACAAATAAAGGCATTACTTACATAGGTCGTGATGTGAAAACTATAAAAAGGTCATGCGTGTCATGTGTTAATCGCTTACTCTGGCCAAGTAAGTAGTGGCATATCATACCATGAACTTCTTATAGCGGACACATTTACATCCGATGTAGTAAGAACGGGGTGAATGGGACAAATTAAAAATTACCCAAATGAAACAAATGAACAAAATAGTTGATAATAATGTAAACGCACAGCCGGGTAACGGAAGCGTATTACATTAGGATTATAAGCCCGAGAGAAGGGACAAGGATTTATGTAAATGATGATATAAATGAATGATCAAAATAAAATTCACGAAAATAAGTCATCTTGGACGAAAGGGCCATGGTGAACAAAATGGGCAAGTAAAACCAAAGTATAGATGATCCGTCGGGTCATAAAAACAAAGGTGTTGCCCACACGAAAAAGATAATCAAGGTTGTTAACTGTAGTCGTAGTAAAGAAAGAATAATGATGATAATCGTCACTCATAATTAATAAGGCCGCCAATGGTGGTCATGTAAAGAATAAAAGACATGGTCGAATAAAAGCGACGGATTTCGCTAAGATGACCAAGTAAATCGAAATGAAGTCTTAATGCATACCGGAAGGGGTGCAATGATAATGATTTCGGTAAAACACCCGGTTGATGGGTAAGGAATTAAACGCATGCATAGACTGAGAAACAGGAACGCGTATGGAAAGTCAAAAGACTCGGGTTTTGGGTCATGACTAAAGGACGATTAGATACTACAAATAGAAATTTTGATAAATTACGTTCAACTATTTCAAAGCTGAACGGGTCGAACAAAGACTGAAGTTTGACATTCATGAGTGATGAATTTTCACACGAACAAGTCAAACAAATTTAATAAAGGATGACGCTTGCTAAAGTAGTAAGTGCGAAACGAATAAATAAAAGTGCAAAATATTAATAAACCTATGTAAAGGAGTTATAGGCGTTAAAAACATTAAAATAAAAGAACCCGGGTAATGGGACGTAAAAAAGTATAGGTAAGAACCGGGTGACGGTAAGTGTAGGGCAAACCGACGTGTAATTGACGTTAGAAGTCAAGAAGTCGGAAAGATAATTCAAAAGAAAACAATGTAGCCTTAGACTACGGTCAAGGTCAAACGAAATCCAAAGGGTAAAGGTAAATAATTCTAAACATAAAAAGGGGTGCCTTGACGCCATATGCATATATAAACGTATACACGTGTGAATAAAGACTCGAATAAAAGATGATCTACGGGGTCATCATAACCTACGAGATATTAATTAGTGTTAAGGTCTACGGGGCCAAAATGACCCGCGGGTCATGAATCAGAGCAAAGGGATCATAAGGGCCTCGCCTTAAAGAGGTGAAAGGTTAAGAAATAGCCTACGAGGTTAAGTGAAGGAACCTACGGGTCAATAGTGTAAGGTGATGGAACTTGTTACGAACCCCCACATAAATCAAAGACTGTAAAATAATAAATTTTGGACTGCCAATATCCTGGTATGGATAATTGATAAAAGTAAAAGAGAAGATGCTAAACTAAAACTTCAATTTTAGTAATATGAATTTCGATAGGAATTTAAATAGTAAGTATGAAAGATATAAATCTTGACACTGTTAGGTGCAAGACGATATGGTCGAAAAGTGATATTTTCAAAAAAGAAAGGTTAATACAAAATTAAACATGACGTGACATGATCACGGTCAAAAAATGTAATGTGAAGTAAAATCGCATTATCACAAGGCGAGCGGTATGAAGTAACTGGACTGATAAGTCGGTTAGTGAGACCGGTTAAGGTCAACAATTCAAATCAAGAAATTTGGTTTGCTTGTAAGCGGTGGATTCCGTATAACAGAATCGAATGAATAAAATTTAAAACAAAAGAGAGTTTGTTGCTAAAAGTGAAAGATTTCACTAAAAACCTTTAAACGGGTCAAAATAACGGATTCATAAAGAATTCACTAGAATGAAAACGATGGACTTCACTAAATTAACCGAATTAGTAGAAATAACGAGATTATGTTATGTCGAGTTGTATTTGTTGGTGCATGTTTTGTGACAACAGCTTAATAGTTTGTTTATTTAGTCTTTGGATATTTTGTATTGGGCTTAGCATATTGGTTAGGGAGTTATTTAGTGTTATGGGCTTGGAGAATGGCCTGGCCCAGACCAAAGCCCATGTGCAAACTTGTCCTATATAAACAAGGCTTAGCATTAGGGTTTAGGTTAGCCATTTGACACACTTGGAGGGTTTGAGAGAGAGATAGAGAAATCTACAGAGAGTGGCTGAGAGATTTCGGGTGGTCTTGAATTGATTGTAAACTTCGTGTTGGATAATCAATAGAAGACCGGATTGAAAGTGTATCGTGTTCTTGATTCTGTTTCTACTCGTTCTCTGTGAAATCTGATCTAGGGGATTCCGCACTCTAGGTTGGATCGACGATTCTGTTACGATCCGCACGGTTAAAGGGACCTACATTTGGTATCAGAGCGTTCGGCTCTAGTTTTGCTCGGTTCAGAATCGTTTTCTGCAGAAAATCGGAATTTTTGGGCGTTTTTGGAGGCTGTGTTCGTGTTCTGCTGGTGTTTTCGGATAAACTGCTTGCATTTCGGACCATTACTGATAGAAATCTTGCATTTCTGGTCAATTTCGGACCAGAAACAAGCATTTCAGACCAGAATACTAGCATTTCGGATACAAAACAAGCAATTACGGACCATTTCGGATCTACTGATTGCATTTCGGATCATCTGACTTGCATTTCGGATTTTCAGACCTGCATTTCGGATCATCAGGCTTGCATTTCGGATTGGACTGTTCCATTTCAGATTAATCAGTTGAATTTCGGACCAGTTTGGCTTGATTTCGGACCAGAAGGTGTGATTTCGGATCAGACTGTTTCATTACGGATTAGTGAGCCTCATTTCGGACCAGAAGAACCCATTTCGGATCAGAAGAAACCATTTCGGACCAGGAGGTGCTCACTTCGAATTTAGGGCCATTTCGGACAATTTCGGACCATTTCGAACGGGGTGGAATTTTTAGTGGCTTGCGTAAGAAAAATTTTACTGTTTTGCGTTTAGAGAACTATCCGTAACTCATCTCAGGAAACCGTTTGCACCGTTGGAATCCTTGGATTTTTAGGACAAAAAAAAACTCTGGAAAATCCCGAAATAGGTTTTTGACATTATATATCATTGGAATCGTAATTTCGAGACGAATCTAACGGTATAATTTGGTAAAAACAGTTTTCGGAAAATATTTTTGTACGGTTTTATCAGTTCGCTTACGGTAAAAGTTCGACAAGGATTTTTGACACAGGTTACCAAAATCCATTTAAACTTTTACGCTGCATGATGGCTAAGATGAATAATGGAAGAGAGGTTGTAAAGAACTGGCCAAAGCTTACAAATGTTAAAGAATATGCTGACTGGAAAGAGAAGTTTGAGTTGTTTGTGAAGAGTGAGGATTTCAGAATATGGTGTTGTATGATTGATGGATATGTTGCTCCTACACGTCGTGTTGAAGGAAGAGTGAAGGTGATTTCTTATGAGAAGATGGATGAATCTGAAAGACAGGTGGTTGATGCTGAGAAGAGAGCTTTAGCAGTGATCAAGAAATCCTTACCTGAAGGCATTAAGCATAACTTCAAGAACTATGGGAATTCTAGAGATCTGTGGGAAGCTTTGGAAAAACGTTATCAGACATCTTCAAAAGTAACTACTTGTGATCAAGCCTTGGTAGATGAGTTTGCCGCTGTGAAGATAGGAGAAGTAGCTGCTGAGGTAGAGGAGAAGAAGAAAGCTGATATGGAAACTCCTGAGTTAGAAAAGAAGGATGCAGAAGTTTCAAAGGGCTTGAAGGATGTGAATGGACTTACAGTAGAGGTGAAGGTATCATCAGAATCTGTAAGGCATACATGTCTTAATTGCACTTCACTACAGGGTAAAGTTAACAAACTATCGGAGCAAAACAAAATTCTGTTAGCTGATTTGGAAAACCGAAAAGAGTTAAATGTTCTTTTGATTAAAAGAGAGTCAAATTGTTTAGATAAACTCAAATCAAATGAACAGGAAATTAGCAGTCTAACAAGCAAAGTCAATGAACTATTACAGGTCATTGATTTGGCTCGTGAAACTGTGAAAGAAAAGACTAACGAGCTTTCAGAAAAGTGCACAACATTGGCTGATGCACAAGCCAAAATTGTAGAACTTCAGGGGAAGTTAGACAATTTTGGGAATTCTTCGTTAGTCAGGACTCAAATTCAAAAAGGTTTAAAAAGGAGTAATGACAAAGCAGGGGTGGGGTATACTAAAACTTCATCTTCTGAAAATCAAGACTACTCATTTTTACCAACTGAAGATGAGCTAGCTGATTTTGTAACCACTACACAAGTAGTAGTGGATCCGATAGCTGTGGACTTGCCAAATAGTCCAGTCTCTTTGAAAGAATCTGTTGGGTCTAACAGTACACCTCATAAAGTGGATGAGGATACTGAAGACAAAAAGGTTAAAACATTTAAAAAGGGATCCAACAAAAAGAAAAGTTATAAGAAGAGATCATGTTTTAAATGTCACAACAAAGGGCATGTGGCGAGTTGTTGTCCTTTGAAGAAAGGTAAACAAAAAGTTGATGAGGTTAAGGATGGGAATCAGGTTGGATTAAACAACAGTGTAAAAACTAGTTGTCAGAAAAAGAAACCTGAATTTCAATCTAAATCTTCAACTTCGAAAAGATTTGATAGACCAAGAAGTGTTTCTCCACAATTTAGTCATCATAATGGTAAATCAAATTGGTTTCAAAGTCAAAGTAGAAATTTTGGATATCAAAATCGATACCAAACTGCTGGTAATCGAAATTTTCAACAAAGAAATGGACATAGGGGTATTAGTAACTCGAATGTTCAACAACATCCAAATTTTTTTCAAAATTCATGGTATAATAATGGGAGATGAAGGTATCAAGATAACAATTTTCAAAGGTCAGAAATTCCGAGAGTTTATTGGAACTCTCGCTATCAAAGACCTAGTGGAAATTATCAATCTTGTTCAACAATGGGTAAGCAATCCAAGACACAAGTAAGGTGTGATGGATATTGGATAGAAGCTTCGTATGTGGATTTACATGGTCAACCCAAAACCGGTCAGGTTTGGGTTGTTAAGGCTAACTGAGTTGCTGAGTGAATGAAGGATGACCAAGAAGGGCTGTTGATGTGTTCGACAGTGGTTATTCCTGTAAAGCATCTGAGGTGAATAGTCGGTTAACATGGGTAACGAACTATTTACTTCTGTGATTATTTTGATTATTCTAAACTTTAGGTGTGAAAAACTTGTGTCAGATTTTAAAGTGGGGAGTCTGTTTGTGTTTAAATTTGTGTTTTTAAAACTTACTCCATGAAAACAAAAATTTAGGGGGAGAAACTCCTCTAAGCCAAAAAGATTTTAGTTAGTGCGTGTGTTTAGGGGGAGTAAGTTATAAAATTTTAAAAAAAAATACAAAAACATTGAAAAATCAAAAACATAAAAAAAAGAAGAAAATCAAAAATGAGTTTTCACTTTGTGAAAAAGAAGAAATGATAGTACATCAGCAAGTTAGACTGTCACACTCAAACTGAACTAAATTGCTTAAGTGTGATAGCAGCTTCATCATATGATGTACCAGTAGGCAAAAGCATGAAATAATCAACTTACCAATGTGATATAAACCTAAATGCACTGAGTATGAGTGGGGAACACATCAGTGGTGTATGGTTTAATGACCTTAATTCTTGCGTTGATAGATTGCCAAAATCTGAAGTTTTGGGTCTTTATACTGTTATTTCATCCGGGGATATCAGGGGTGTCCTTCTGCTGCATCCAGATACATCCTGAAAATGAAGAAGCTCTCATAGAGAGTCATTCAGTAAGTGCAAAATGCATAATTCGTACCAAAAATGATATTTGTCTTAGCCCTCGATAAGATATTTTGGTCTCTCTGCTGTACGGAAGTACTGACCTGTTCACCAATTATCTATCGTTGAAATACAAAACGGATGAATTCAGTATACTCACCTACTACGATGAATCTTTGTGCATACCTTGATCGCGGGGGTACATCCTGAAGTGGGACACACTAGTATATCAGATTTAAAAATTACCTTAACGTATCATACGGTAATGGTACTTGAAATGTTCATGCAGTTTGTTTAAGTGGACAAACATACTGGTAATCGTCTTGAACTGCTTTTCACGAAAATTACCTAAAGAATTATCTAAATGTGTGAAACAGTTTGATTTTGCTGATATGATATTCTTGCACATGATTCTCACAAAAAGAAGTATTGTAAATATTTTGAGTTTCGTTTAGTTAGTTTAGTTTGTGTTGAAAAATATCAAAAATACCAAAAAGATTTTCCTTTTGAAAGATCTCCCATTTTGAATCGACATGTAGTTGTTTTTGCAAATTAAGATAAGATATTGGTTTATCTTTAACTGTGAAAAAGGCTAATGGTTTTTCGAGATACTTGCTTGTGTTGCTAAACAGATTGATTCAGTTATCAAAATGAAGTGCAGAATACAAGCAAAGTGCAGATTGAGAATGAAGTGAAGAATGTGTGAAGATGCATGGTAGGATCCTTCTACTACATTGCAGAAAGAGAAAGAGAGTGATATGAAAGAGTTGAAGATTAATTGCTTAACCAAAGATTGCTAGTTCGCTGATCTACAACGATGAAAGTTTTGGAGATTGGAAGCATCAGCTAAGGGGGAGTTTGTTGTTGTCAGAAACTGTGTAGCTGACGCTATCCAAAGACCAAAAGACTACGAGATGTTTGAAGACAAAGTTACACTATGAAGCTATTGTCAAGGGGGAGTTTGTTGGTGCATGTTTTGTGACAACAGCTTAATAGTTTGTTTATTTAGTCTTTGGATATTTTGTATTGGGCTTAGCATATTGGTTAGGGAGTTATTTAGTGTTATGGGCTTGGAGAATGGCCTGGCCCAGACCAAAGCCCATGTGCAAACCTTGTCCTATATAAACAAGGCTTAGAATTAGGGTTTAGGTTAGCCATTTGACACACTTGGAGGGTTTGAGAGAGATAGAGAAATCTACAGAGAGTGGCTGAGAGATTTCGGGTGGTCTTGAATTGATTGTAAACTTCGTGTTGGATAATCAATAGAAGACCGGATTGAAAGTGTATCGTGTTCTTGATTATGTTTCTACTCGTTTTCTGTGAAATCTGATCTAGGGGATTCCGCACTCTAGGTTAGATCGACGATTCTGTTACGATCCGCATGGTTAAAGGGACCTACAGTATTATGTCGTATGAGATATGTATAAGCTTCGTAACTAAAAAGATATTACCATATTTTTCTGGTAATACTAACAATTGGTTAAAATATGAGCAATGCTCAATTGATTGTCGAGATCAAAAGCATTGAGACAAAACTCAATGAACTATGTAAGAAAGGTTTCGAGGACGAAACCTCTTTAAGGGGGTAGACTTGTAACACCCCGAAAACGGGTTTGGTAATTAAACCCCGTTAATACTAAAGAACGGGTAGAATACCGTTAGCAGAAAAGATTAACCCGGAAATTATTAGGAATCAAATAAATAAGCCTAATAATAAATAAAAAGGAGAGCAAATGCCTTTGAGAAAATAAAATGTATAAAAAGGGCCCGAGTTAACGGGACTTAAAATGAAACGGGTTATAACTACCCCAAACCCACTAAGTTAACTAGGAACATTTAAAGTTAGTTATGAGAATTGGTTAATTACTAGTAAGTAATATATAAGGGTTTAACAAAAGCTAAAACTAGAGGGACCTAAGATGTTAAAAGGGAAACTAGAGATTTAAAGTTAGAAATTAGACATAACACACACACTAGGTGTGTGTATGTCGATCGACCAGGAGAAGAGAACAAGGGGTGCAAACCCTAGTTCATCAAAATCTTCAAATTGAGGGGCTAATTGGAACTCAAACTCACAAATGAACATGGATTAATGATCACCCAAGCTAGGGGATCGAAAGGTATGTAAAATTTTGATGTTTGATAAAGTTATAAAAATCGATGAACATAACCATGTGCGATTTATGCATGAATCGTAGAGTTTATGGTTAGATTAGAGATGTATACTTGCTTAGGAACAAAACCCTAGGTGAAAATTATACATATATTGCTATGATTTGAATGTTTAGATGAATTACCACACTTAGATAAGTGGGTTTTAATGTTATGATGAAATTGATGATATAACTAGGCTTAGAATCATCATGCATGATGATGTTAAGAAGGTGTTTGATTAAATCATGAATTTGAGTGAATGCTCATATATGACTTGAAATGGGTCTTGAATGTTGTGATAAAATTGTAAGTGTGTTCATGTAAATAGATGAATGAAATCGGGTTATGTACTAGATTATATGAAGAACTTGATTTCATAAAGGGTTCGGATGGATGCTAGATAGTATGATGAAACGGGTCTCACTTATAAAGGAGAACCCTTAGTTCTTGCAAAAAAAAATGAATGAATAAACTAGTCATGATAATCGCTTGAACGAGTTAGAGTGGTGAAATATAATAAATTTGGTTAGAACATTGGTTAAAACGGTGGCCAAGAGATAACGTTTACCGGATAATTAAGGAATGCCTAAACTAGTTGATGGATTTGATTATGCATTTCATACACTAATGGGCGTTTGACTCTTAAAAAGTCAAACTGACCTAGAAAACGATGAATGATAATTTTGGATATAAAATGTGTAAGGTGGAATAATCATCTTAAATTATGATTTAACTAACCACCTTGAAAACGATAATGATAGTTTGACACGTAACAAGCTAGGTGGAAGCTTGGGGAAGGAAGCGGGTCAAACGAATTTAAGAAGGAAAAGAAAAGCGTAGCTTGGATACGAGGTAAGTGAAACTTACACCTTTATGTAGAATACATATTTATTCTATAAGTTATAAATACAATGGGGATAATATTCGAAATACGGTTTCCGACACGAAATGATTTGGGTCGGAATCAGAAACAAATGTTAGAAACCATAGTAATGGTAAAACGGGGTGGAACGGTAAATTAGTCAAGAAAAGAATAAGATAAAATGAGTTTCCGAACGGCTACTTTATAAGTAAGCCAAAACTAGTAAAAAGAGTAAAAAGGGATCAAATGGTAATGTTGATACCATTTGACACTAACGACTAATAAGTGTATGTCGAGTCTCATGTTCGCAGGATGAACGGCTCGTGAATTAGTGAAGCTATGAAATAGCAAATAAGTCAAGACAAGGTATTAAAACGGGTCAATATGTTTATCCGAGCCAGGTACGCATAATTATGTTGTAGTTAAAAGTGCTATTTTGGTCGAATAATTGGCGAGAGTCCTTCGTCGTAAAAGAAGGACCAAAATTGACCAAAACGCCCTTGTAGGCTAAATTGAACAAACAACCCTTAATGGTCGTTTGGAAACGAATTTCATGATTTGATAAATACTTAGAATAAGTATAGAAGTTGAAATATGTAATATGTTAGTCAAATGGCTCTATTGAGTTTTGCCGTAAAATAATAATCCGAGGGGTAAAACTCGGAACATATAGATAACCACATTAAATCTAACACACATATAGTTGTGGTGGAAGATTACTTGGTAAGAAATGTGGAAATATAAAGCTAGATACAAATGAAAGCGAATCGTGTTTAAAATATACTTAAATACCCTTAACGGGTCAAAATAAGCATATGAGCAAAACAGGTTAAGAATGCGTAAGAAACACGTGATTCGAACCTAATATGATGGTCAATATTGAAATGATGTATCTCATGAGTTTATAGATCTAATAAACATGTTTGTTTGATATAAACACGAACGGGTCAAAATTTGGTAAAAAGGGTAATAAGTCGAAGACTTAAAAGTCTGAAATTTTATTAATCCGGATGTTGGGTTTTAACTCCATGAGATGGAGAATTAAATTACGGACGCGTAGGAAAAAGAATCGTGTAAAACGGATCAATAACGAATGAGTTATGTCCGTTTTCGTAAAACTTGGTTTGGCTGGAAATATGCAGCAACATAAAATGAACTTGCTGTCAAAAAGGGGGCTAGGTGGGGCATCTAGCCCCCCCCTAAATCCGAAAACTGTTAAATTTTGTTTCTTTGACCCGTGTAACTTGTTTAAACTTATTATATAACTATCAAAACTAACTTTTAAGTTGGTTTTGATCATAGGTGAATGTCAAGAGTGCCCGGATGAAGATCAAGCTCGATGAGGAACCGAACACGATAAAGTTAAAAGCTTCCGCACGATATTTCATCGTAACTTTTAAACGACAAACTCAAATTCATTACGATGTATATAAACCTTCATTTGTAAAAGTTTTAAATTAACCGTATTATTCAAAGTACATGTAATTATAATTACATGTTCATTTCTGTAAACTATACGAAAACCTTAAAATAATAACAAGGGTGTTACATCAGCACTTGTTTCCGTTTTACTCATGGCTTATCGTTATTCTATCGAACTATCCAGGCTAACATTACTCTCAAGCGCTCCCTTCAATCCATCAACCGCTGTGAGTATACTCGATCCCTTTTCGCTTTAAGCACTTTTGGGTGTTACATACGTTACTTATACGAAAATCACATCGAACACACTACGCAACATTTTAAACGCTAACCGTTACCGCATGTTATACGTGACTTAATGAATGCTTTGTTTGTTATGTTTACACATGGAATGTTGTCTACCTGCCTTAACGACGATAGTACTATAGTTTGGGCTCAGCACCCGCTCATGCGGGGGTTGTTAAGGACAATTACTTGCATGGATTACAGTGGTGATCATGTATTGCAAACTGCCTTGGGCAGTCAACCCGCAGTCATTGGTATCGATAGATCCGTTTCGATAATTAACATGCTTTGTTTTCCTCTGTGTACGTGCTGGTTATGCGTAAACTATTCCGAACTCTATATGCTATTATCAAACTTGTATGCTCACCTTTACACTATGTGTATTGACTTTTATTCTAACGTATGTGACAGGTAATTAGGATGCTTATCTGCTAGGAAAGCGAGGCTAGAATAAGCTTCTAGAGCCCAACAAATAGTTGTCTGTAGATCTGAAAACAGGAGTCTCTAAAAGCAGATAAACAATTGGGCAATTTTGTAAAATCTGAGTTGTCGGAATAGAACTATTTGCCTGGATTTTGTCTGTAATAATTTGTTTACCTTTTAAGGCATGGTATGGGACATGTTAATTTAAATTAACTGGTAATGATAATTGTTATGGAAACTTCTGGACAATCTGTTTCGCTCAGTGCCACGCCCTGATGATTCGGCCATCGGTTGGGGTGTGACACATGTACTAACATTTAATACTTTCTACCATGGTTAAAAAGAAATAGAACTCATGACTAGTTTGTCAAGTGCATTCAAATCTTCTTGAATATCATCTCCTCCCACATACATATGCTTGTAAGTCCCTCTTAACATATCCAAGAGTCAAAAATCATAACTGTATTCATTAAAAACACAAACCATGCATTACTCATGCTCATACTTTAATAAGTTGAATAACCACATACGCTAAACAATTTATGCTAAACGCTTATTCTAGCACACAATTACTAATACAAACAACTTACATAATTGTGCCAATCAAGAATGATTCTACTAAGCTATCCAACGAAGTTTAGAAATAACCACTTAACATTTCTACGTTTCATGAGTATTTGATCCATATGATCCAATGAAATACTACACAAATACATCATACTCCAAGTATTGAGAACTTAACCTACGAGGTCTTTAAAATCAATGAACAACATAGACTTTCTACATATATAATCTAATAAGCAATATGATGTGCTTCTAACCTTAATGAAATCAAACTAACAATTCATACCAAAGTGGATATAAACCACTCACCTTTTCCCGTAGGAAAACATGATATCGTTATTGCCAATCTTGTCTCATCAACTCCTAAGATTTCATATACCTTCTCGCGTATGTATCGTGCATGCGGATTTTCTTGTAGCCGACATGCAATGAGATCCACATATGTAGTTGTGTTCATTTTTGCATCACAAACGTTTCTTTGGTCTCGAATTGTAGACACGACTCCATTAAACCATCCATGAAACACATTTAAGTTCCTGATTTTCGGATAAATAAACCATTACAAACTGATTTGTGTCAAAACAATTTTCCTTAACTCATCAAATAACATCTGCCCCGGGAAATCCATTCGGCTCAAGAATTCTAAAATGGGCGCCTGATAGGACAAGCCAAGAATTGACAATAGTCAGGGCTAATGAAAAAGTGCAAAAAAGCTCAATGAATAGTGCCTTTGGGCTTAATGATGAAGATCAGAAAAGACCTGATAAGTCTTCCACTTGAAAGGGATCCAGATGACTCTATCTCAACAAAATTTGAGCAGCAATTCAAAAGCCAAATCAGGGAGAAGTTGATGAGATATAAAAATTGATCTAATAAACATCTGTTTTGGCATCATCTATTTTAGGGGAATATTATTAGACCAACAAAAGAACAGATGATATTGAAAAGCCAAAACATGACATCTTGATCAAGAAATAAACAATAGATGAAGCATTTTCCTCCCAAAGTTAGTGAATCTTAAATCCTAATCAAAGCATATGTTTGAAGACATCAAAGATCTGTTTAAAGCCTTGGAACCACTATTGAAGAAGAAGAAACCGTTGTTCAAGGCCAAAGCTCTGTTGAAGCAAAACACTGATCATGAAGACCAAACAATGGTTATAGCCAAACAGATGTTTGATACAAGCTAACAATAGTTTGAAGAACATAGGTTTTCAAAATGTAACAGTACTTAGCTTAGAATTGACTTTTCATGTAACAAAACAAATGTTAGATCTCCGAAGATGTTTGCTAGCATCTGTAGAATCTTTTCTGTTAGGAATTTTAGATGTCACCATTAGGTTGACATCAGCTGATTGCATACAGACCTTTTGTACTTAGTATAAATAGAGCTCACCTGTTAGAGATCTATTTTATCACTTCATCACATTCTCTTTTATACAAACGGATTTTCGAGTGATCGGGCTTAGGGGGGAATGTATAATCATTATACTATAATTGTAATACTTGGATTTTAATATAAAACAATTTTGATATATCTTCTTGCTTGTGTGTTTAGATTATTTGCATTACAATTTATAAATTGCTTGTTCTTTGATTGCTTAAACTCACAAGTTCTGTAGACTCAGATCCTATATTGTTTTAGTATAAATACACAGCTTGTCATATTAGAATGTCCTAGACAAGGTGTTGGAGGGCTTTGAGTGTGGGTGTTGGAGGGCTTGAGTATGTATACTGTAACAAAACTATGTTAAAACAATATAGAAGTTTGTTGAGAATATTCTTGTGTTATTGATTATCTATTGCATGGTTTGGTGTTATAACTTGAATGTCGCACTCGTTGTTGCATTTTAAACAAGAAGTTATTATTGTTCATGATCGATGTAGGATCGTTTGCTGACCCGAACGAGTCGTTCAGAGGTTGTCTCTTGCGTTTCAGATGCGGAATAATAAGAAATGCAAGTAGATATAGCTTGTTCTTCCTTCTAACTGCTTGTTTTATTGATTTGAAACGTTTTACAGCTCAATCGTCACACCGGCAGAGCTTCGGCGTGGAATTCGACTTCTACGTACTGAGGTCCGCTCTAACGACCCCTATATATAGACTGTTGGGTTCGCTTATGTGACACATGTCCATAAGGGCGGACTAGTTTAGTCCACATAAGCGGACCATAGTGACAAATAAGCGATCCTAGATCCCTATGTCCCTATGAGCGGACCTAGCATATAAAACCTATACAGACTCCAGTTTTCTCGTAAAACATGCCCTATGCTATACAATACAATGTAAGACCTGATCCTAGACACCTAGACGTAATCAACAGATGTAGTGCACTAACAGACTCCCCCTCAGATGTTGATGGAGTCGCCAATACACCTTGACTTCAAAACTGTATCTTCATATCTTCAATCTAGATCAGTCTCTGGGCTTTCTCCTATTACAATCTTCAGACTCCCCCTTTCGATTTACTGGCATTCTTTTGTTCTTCAGTAACATCTTTAGGATCGTTGTCTGGCTTTTAAAAAAAACTCTAATTCTCTTGATCAGATCTCTTGATTCCTTAAGTTCATCAGCATCAACGATAGATGTGATCTTCAGGATCAGAATCTGACTCTACTCATTCTTTCTGTATCGATCAACCTGGCTACCTGCACAATCTCAACCCTGAAATAAATTTCTTTCACAAATATCTCAAATAACTCTGCACCAACATTTGATTCTCATATGAACTAAGCAAACATGTAATTTTAACAACTCTGACTTTCTCTCAAACATCTATGATGAACCACTTGAAGAAGGTTAGATTTAACTAAAACAGTTAGATTTACACAACCACTCCCCCTCAAATGCTGCTCATCATGTTTAGCACTTGGAATTTTGAAAATCAGTTTTCCAACGTCAGCTGTCGAAAATCTTTTTCACTTTTTCAAAATTTATGCTAAAACACACACAAAATCTTTTTGGATTTTCTGAGATATATTACCTGATACTTACTAGTAAACAAAGACATACAGAAACATACTCAGTATATGAGACAAATCACCAACACCATTAAGCTATAAACATACTCAGTTCTAAACAATTTACCTAGATTGTCAGTATGTTTGTCCACTTAAATTCTCAACACAAATTTCAATTGATTCGAGATATGGTATTAATGTTTTAGAGACTTAGACTTAATTGTGTATCACTCCACTTGAATATACTCCTGTATCCAGATCCCAAATATTCAGTCTTACAGGTGAGTATACCACAGCTGATATCTGTATAAGGGTTAGGTGCGAAACCGTGAGAGCTCAGGTCAGAACTTCCGTTCAGCAGAGAGATGACGGCTCGACTTTTGGTGGTCCCCTTTAGAGGATCTTTTTTTTACAACAGCAATGACTATCAATTTTATTGTTTAATCAGATTGCTGAGGGCGGCGCTTTTTCAAGCATTTGCTGAAAGTATTATCCGGGGACTAGGTCAGTACTTCCATACAGCAGAAGTCCCGGGATAATACCCCAGATATCACTGAGTATAAAGACCTAGTATCTCAGAATACGGGACCTTTCAAACAAGATTTCGGGGGTTACCCATATATTCAAGAATAGTTACCCACTAATCAAGCAAGTTTGAATTTAGGTTTATATCTCGTTTCAATTTACTAAATGTGCGAAAATCTACTGAAACATCCGCAGTAAGATCGTTTATCACATTTTAACTTTACATTTCTTTAGAGTGCCGTGATAGTCCACTGATGTACTATCATTTCCTCTTTTTCGCACAACGAAACTCATTTTTGGATTTTATCATGTTTTTGGCTTTTTCAAATTTTCAAATGTTTTTGGATTTTCAGAAAATTTCCCTACTCCCCCTAAAATGCAAACACATTTTAAAGGAAATTTGAAAACTTCTAGACTCTTGACCTTCTAGAAACATGAAAAGTAAAACAAAACTGTACAGAAAGTTGACAACTGACATCGATTCACATCAAATCGCCATCCACCAAGCATAAACAATCAGAACTCCCCCTATCACAAACCATTTTCTCATTTAGATTTCAAAACACTTAAGTTTGTTTTAATCGAAATGACTTTTCCAGAAAATGAGTTTATGTTTATAAAAACCACTTGTAGATTTATCAATTTTAAGAACGGGTATTTGGTTCATCATCTTGTCTATCATTTGCCATGAATAGTAAATCAAGTACAATTTAATGTCCCTGATTTACCATTTGTATTTTAGAACCTTCTGTACCACTTGTAAAAATACAAACATCTCAAAATATAACCACAAATACCACTTGTAAGATCAAGATTACCACTTGTAGGAATGTTACGTCTACATCACCATTTTACCAATCAGGATGCCGATTCCTGCTTCGCAATTACCAACCTGGAAGCTCCGGCATAGTCCTTCATCCTGCAAACATTAAACACATTTCAAAATCTTTCAAACAAACTTTTCAAACATTAGAAAGATGTCGATTCCTGATCCACGATATAAACTTGGGATCTCCGGCATAGTCCTTCGACTATCATGGGAAACAAACTTCCATCCAAGTCTTCTCAGACTTGATGGCTTTTAGCTCTTGAGCCGTAGGGTTGTTTGTTGCCTTTTTAGTCGCGTAAAAATCTTTTACCCCTTTAGCTCTCCCACTCAACATTTTCCCAAATATCTTTTTAACATTCCCGTTGAATGTTTTCTCGACATCAAAATCATTTTTTTCTTTGTAGAACTGATTCAAAATCTCAGTTTTTCCAATTTTCTTCTTAACTTCCTCAAACTTTAGTGACGGAAACTCTTCATCATTCACTAAAATTTTCTTCTCAACTTGTGGGTCTTCTGGCTTTGTGGAACCAGATTCATCGCCGACATTCACTTCACCTTTCTTTGCAACCCACACCTGGTTGTCTTTTCCTTTCTTTTTGTAAAAGTTCTTTTCCGAACACCCCCCAACCTCAAATTTTGAATTCTCAAAAATTTTAGATCTATTGGTTGGTGTGTCAACATCAACAACTTTCTCTTTCAACTTCTGAGAAACTCCCTGTATTGATTTGTCACTATTCGAACAATTCCATGCAATGTGACCAGCTTCATTGCGCTTATAACAAGTTCTAGTCTCTCTTTGATAACATATATCAGCTCCATTCTTCTTTCTTTCAGCAAGAAACTCTTTATTAGACTGTCTCCAGAATGGTTTCTGCTGTTCCTCCTCAGCACTTCCACCTGATACAAATTCAAATTTTGTTTTTGAATTTTTCATATTTTTATCATTTTCTGGTGGAACAAAACCAAGACCTTTCTTTTTGTAGCTACTATTCTGGTTAGGTTTCTTTTGAAAACCAGAACCAGGATTGTTGCCCTTTTTCTTATTTAAACGTTGCTGAACTCTAGAAATGTATTTTTTAGATTTTTCAAAACTTTTAATTCTGGAATATTAACTTCTATAAGTTTGAAAGTTTTGTTTATTAGTTCCGTTTTAATACTCATTATTGGGAACTCTTTATTGTAATATAATTTGTCCGAACCATTCAAAGTATACACAACTTCGAATGTTTCATCATTCAAATCTGCCTTTGACAATAAAAATTCTTTACTGTAAGACCGTTTATCCGACGAATTTTGATTGTTGACTGACGACTTTGACTTTCCAGACCCAGATTTCGACTCAGACTCCTCATCAGTATCCAACACCTGATCGACCACCTTTTTAGTTAGAACAGACTCATGATCAGTATCGGACGAGGTATACGTGACATCTATGTTATCTGGTAAAACGTCAGTTGTGTCGGTTTTAAGCTTTATATTGACTGCCTTTTCCAATTGCTCCTCATTTGGTCTCCTAGGTGAATAACCATCCCAAATCGGAGGCGGACATTTGTTGTAACTAACAGTCGATTTCTTACCACAGTCTTTCTTGTCTTTTAACTTCTCATCTTTGAAAGCTTCCATACCTGCAACAGTTGGGTAAATACGGTCAATGAGATAATCAGAACTAGAATAACTTTGTAATAACTGTCTAATTCTCTCATTCTCGATCTTTTCCGTCTCCAACTCTTGCTTCCACTTGGCACTCTCTTCGATGTAGAAATTTATTGCTTTTTGTTTTGTCATTAAAACTGCATTCAACATTGTCAGTGCTTGTTCTCTCTCTGAGTTAGTCTTTTGAAGACCAGTTACTGTTTTATTCAAAACATCATAGGATTCTTTCACATAGTTGAGATTGAACAGTAACTGCTCCTTTTTCTTCTCATACTCAGCTATGATGTCGTCTTTGGCTGCACAATTCTTGCAAGCTTCCAAGCACTTTTCACACGGCTTGACGACTTCAACAATCTTCTCAACTTCGATTGTTTTAACAACTTCTACCACTTTTTCTACTTCAATCACCTTTTCTTCTTCTTTCACAACCTCAGTAATCTTCTCAGCAACATTCTCAGCGTTTTGAATATCACCTTCAGATTCGGATTGTTGTTCTTTAGCAGCTCGTTTCTCCTTCAGTTTCTCCATTCTTTCTGCAAAATAAAAATGAAAACTTTCAGGTGAAAGATGAGTTTTTGCAATATTTATATGTTTTTCTTCCTCATCATCACTGCTGCTGTGATCTGGTGATTGATCAAATTTTACAGATTTATCAGAATCACCATCTGATACATCAGAATCAGACGGTGTTTTATCAAAAACAACTTCTTTTTCTTGAACATTTTCCTTTTGTACACTTTTATCAGAACTTTGTAATTCTTCATCTGAACTTTCTGAAATTTCCCCAGAATATTCTGAAAGTTTATCAGTACTATCTGAACTTTCATCAGATGACACAGACTTTTCATCTTCACATTTCACAGTCTCTCCAATAGATTTCATCCAAGTAGCGAACAAATCTGGCTCTCGGACAATCTTGGCAATGAAAGCTTTGAATTCTCCCTTCTTATCCACAAACATACCCCAACTGAAACCTTCTGGTAGTTTCTCATCATCTTGATCACTAATGCGTGCTGCTGTGACTTCAGATGATATGTAATTACTCCAGCTGAAATCTACCAAACATGCTCTTTTCGGGTCTTCAATCTTTCTCCCGTGAGCTGTCTGTGGTTCTTGGGCTTGACCAACTTGCTGATAGATAGCTTTTCGATAGTAATCATCTTTCCCGAATGGATTCTGTGCTCCGCTAGCTACTCTTCCTTTGCATTCCCGCTTGAAATGACCTTTCTCCCTGCATCGAAAACAAGTAACTTTAGATTTATCAAAACCTAAAGTAGATACATGAGCATCAAGAAAATCATTTCTCCCGGTAATGGTTTTGAATTTCTCAGCTCGTCGAAGAACACTAGCAAGACACCATTGAATATCCATGAGTTCCATTTCTTCGGCGTCTATCTGATCGTAATCCTCTTTGGTAAGCATAGGATTTCCGATCCGACCAGCAACAAGACCTTCATAGGATAACAGAACTGAACCCAGAAGTGCCATGTGGTCTTTAGCAGTGTCTTCAGAGAAGCTTTGACCTTCTGGAAGGTTAAGAGCTATGTTGCACTGAATTATGTATCCATTTCCGGTTTTTGTACTCTGAGACTGAAAACTCGTGTTAGTCTCTTTCGGATTCACACTCGGAAACAATGAAAACCCGCTACTACTATTGTTTGAACCCTGATCAGCTTTGTCAGATGAATCACCAGCACTGAATGCCGTTTGAATCTTTGGACTTCTTTCAGACTCAGTAACTGGAACACTACCCCGGTAATACATCTTCACATCCTGTTGACCACTCGGACTATTCATTCTTGCGATCTTCTGTTGCTCAAGATCCTGACTCTCAATTTTCTCAATAAACTGTGAAATAGTCAGCCCGTCATACACACCAGTATTCTTTAAAATCATCAAATATGTTCCCCACTCTTTTTGAGGTAACGCGTCAGCCAATTTATCCACCCATTCCTCACGACCTTTCTCAACTCCCAACATCGATAACGATCGCACCAAGTGACAATATCTCTCGATTATCTTTTTAGTATCCTCTCCCGGCAAACTGCTAAACAAATCGAATTCTTTCTTTAACAGTGCTTTCTTGCTCTTGATCATGTTTTCACTTCTCTCGAATTTAACCTTAAGAGCATCCCATATCGACTTAGCAGTTTTGTCGTGTTGTAACAAGATGAATATATCTTCCTTAATTGCCTGCTGCAACAAACTGATCATCATTTTTTCAGCTCTATACATTGCTCGTTCTTGATCGGTAAACTCGGATATCTCTTTAATAACTTGCAAATCTGTTCGAGGCAATGTGTACTTCTTCAATATGCATTCCCATGATCTGAGATGATTGGCCTGAACCCAGTTTTCAAACCGATCCTTCCACCCATAATATTCCTCAATGCTCATCAATCTAGGGGGTTTTTGAGTTGTTCCAGTCTCATTTTCTAAGTTCATTGCTTGAGCAATTGCGGCTGGAGTAGTCGATGATGCAAATGCGTTGTAAAACTCGGAATCCATATTAACTTAGCACGATTTTCAAGGCAAGTGACAGAAAAGCGAATCAACTTTGCACAGATAAGCGAACCAGATGTTCACACGAGCGAACCAGAAAGTGTTCTTTGGAGCGGACCAACAATGTCTTTGGAACGGACCTGTTATGACAAATAAGCGGACCAAGACGATCAAATAAGCGATCCTGATATGTGTAACACCTCGAAAAATTTCGTCCAATAATGTCTTGACACGTGTCATAAGGTTCCGTTATGTGAAAACATACTTTAGAGGGACTAAAAGTGACAAACGGTGAAAACTATGGAACGTAAGGGTCCAAAGTGTCAACAATGGATAAATAGGCTCTATGATAACCCCACATAATGTTTATAACCTTTAACGGATGGTTCATGGATCATACGACGCGGAAATTGCACAAAAGTGAAGTATTGTAAACTATAGGGGCCAAAAGTGTCAACATGTTTAATTTATACCTTTGAGTGAACTTTTGGCAGACCCGAAGCTTTGTATAGCTAAAATATACTCACTAGAATATGTGGTAAAAATTTCATGAAGTTTCGTCAACGTATGAGAAAGTTATGGCCAAAACCGTACTTAAGGGACTAAAAGCGTCAACGTCGAATTTCATGGCTTTTCGGTTGAGCGCAAAGTTATCCGAGGACATTACCATGTTGGTAAAAGTCCTAAGGTCCTTAGAAACCAAGTTTGGGGGTTTACGGGTCGAGAAAAGTAGCCGAAACATCGCGTACAAGTTCAGGGGTCAAAGCTGTCAATGTTTGAAACTTGTTTGGCTGAACCAGGGGTCAGGCGACCCGCCTGGGAAAGCCCAAGCGGGCCGCGTGGGTTGCCCAGCGACAGAAACTTCAAAAATGGATAGTTTGGGTCCGATTTTGGGTGGTAAACAGCTATAACTCGCCTCCAAGAGCTCCAATAGGATTGCTTGCATGGCTATGACTACAGTGAACCTAAAGAATTCAGCTTTAAATCCCAATTGATCTCATTTTTTGATCATTTACAATTGAAGAACAAGAAGCTCTCTACCAAGAACCTTCAAGCAAACTTTCTGGAGACAAACTGATCATCAAGGACGAATTCTAGTGTTCACTAAACGCCCATAGGACTCTTGTAAGCCTTCAATTCGTTCTTTAATCCGTTCTTGTTGTGTTTATTGATAAAAGTCAAACTGGGTGTTCATAACCTTTGACTTTCTGATTAAACGGATTTCTTTCAGTCATTTCTCGAATTGAAACTTGTTATAGATTGGTATTTATGTGGGAAACAAACCCTCTAAAGGGTACTAACTGATTCCCACTACATGCATGCTAAATGTCGAGTCAAACCTATTTCTAAAAAGTCAACAGAAACGATTTTTGTGAAAAATGACATGATTAATGATATAGATGACATGCAACCTGATTGATCATTAAAAATAACTTGTAATACATATAAGAATGTGTTTTAATCATCATCAACTCGACAATCTATAGTATAGCCACGAATCGGAACCGAAAGTCTTGTAAAACGATTATTTCGTAGACTATCGATTCGGATTCGTACATGCATGTTCGGGATCTGTATTGGAAAGTATTTTTGACTATTTATATTTTAGTTAAACTTTCTGGAATTTTCTTTGATTGAGTCTATGCTTAGCCTATTCGAATGCATGTTTCCGGTTTATGCATAAAGTTGACTATTTTGCCCTTTTTGATTTAAAACAGGATTTTTGGAAAAGTGAAAGGATAGAAATCTTTATTTTTAATATATGAACTTGCACCGAAAATTTCGGATCGGTTGGTGGTCCAGATTGTGAGTTATGGCCATTAGCGTAAAACTATATTATAAATTTACATAAACGGTCCTTTTCGCGTAGAACCCGTTTCTGGCCACGTTTTGATACGAAACTTTTTACCAACTAATGTATTATAATATTCTGGGAATTTTGATGATTTTTAATTAATTTTTGGCTGAACGGATCCTAGATCGCCTAGTCATTTCGGCTTATGTCGGTTTTGACCGTTTAGGCCATAAAATGAGTTTTACACATCCTTTTGACCCGAAACCTTTTTCTACTGATTTTATATGATGAATAAATTATTTTAAGTATTCTGGAAATATAAAAAATCTCAGATTTAATTTGAAAACCCGAAAACGCCCTTAAATCGCATATTTAGCGTTTTAAGCGCATAGTAAGCGTTATACTTGTTTTAAACATGTAAGACTTATACCTACTGATGTAAATAGCTTATTTTCATATAAAAACAGTAAGTATAAGTATATGAACTCAGATTTCCAGTTTTGGCATTTTTAGCCCTTGTGAAATTACTAAATTACCCCTACGGTGCATAGTTTGGTTTTAAATGATATATTTGGTATATGGGTCATACCCTACTGATATAATATGTTATATTAAGTATATTTACTGTATGAACCAGACCCGAAACTCAGATTTCTAATTTTACCCTTTTATTATCTTTTAAATGACCAAAATGCCCTTCTAAGGCATAAATTGAGTTTAAAATTATCCCGGGCAATATAGAACATAACTTACTGATATAATATCATATTTTAAGCATATTATCTCAGGGAACTTGCATTTGAATCATTTGACTACCCGTATCGTCCTTTTCGCGTTCGGTTCGGTTTACGTAACTAGTTTGCGTAAATTGACCGAAACGGGTCAAACGATATCATTTTTATTTCAAAATCCAGAATGTATTTAGTATACCCATATTATACAAGTATTCAAACTTGTCGGGTCTAAATCACATTCTATCCGGTCTTTCGCTTAATCGTGCGTAAACCGTATCATTCCTAAAACTAACCGGTCAAAGCTTAAGCTTAAATAAAAGGTCGTTAGGAATCTAATAGGTTAATTATAAACCTTTGTTCCAGATTAGGAGGCCCGGTAAAAGCTACCAACACTTAGCATTTGTGACTTATACTTGCTCAGGTAAATACATTTTGACTTATTTTCCCTATACGGGCTTGGGGTACGGTATTTAAAATACCGCTTGATCGGGCGCACAAGTCCTGCGCCTTATAGGTGTACAGTCTTGAATAGCTTGTGCGACTTCGTTTAAACAGTCTTGTCTTACTTAAAGGCTTTGGGGGGTTATTGACCATGTCCCGGATATCCTTGGCATTATCTTACGAGATGGCCACGACCAGAGCACGGGGTGTAGGCGTACACCCGTCGTGTATAACTCTTTAATGTGGTGTGTCAATTAAATCTCTAGCCCGGACAGTAGATCCCGGGCCACCAGAGATATAAGTGCATGTAATTCGTTCACAAGTTTATATTATATAATTATCCCAAGTTAATAAAAATATTTATGCCTTGTGCATTTAAATCAATTTTCAATCATTTTCAAAATGAGTCAGTCGATTTGTATTTACCAGTGTAAACTGACGTATTTTTCCCAAAAGATTAAGTGCAGGTACTATACGGAAATAGGCTGGCTGTTTCCTAAAGAGCGTCCACAATAGTCTCGCAAACTCGGACGACAAATATCTGTTGAACTATTTTATCTTATTTTATTGATCCGCCTGTGGATCCATTTCAACTACTGTGATAATTATTATTGCACTTTATTTAAAGTTGAAATGTTTCTATTCTGCTTCCGCTGTGCATTATTATATTGTGTTGATTGTCTATGACGATGCCAACTACGTCACTGTACCCCACACCGGGCCCACCGGTGACACGTGGAAATGGGGGGTGTGACAGGTTGGTATCAGAGCCAACGCTGAGTGAATTAAACACTAATATTTTGTGTTTAATCTCAGTTACACAATTGCACATTCCTCGATTTTCGAGTCTAGACAAGGAACTTAGGAAATGTTCAACTTTTCGTTTAATTTATTTTTATTTATTATTGCATTGTCTTATATATTTTGTTGTGCAACTTGTTTGACTTTTGACAGGATCACTATGCCGCCACGAATGAGAGGTCGAGGAGGATTTGCTACTACCCATGACCATGAGGCAGGGCCCTCACATAGGCGAGCACCATCCGCCACGCACAACACAGCCGCCAACGACCTTTGGAGGTCTTTCGCCGAGCCTGCTAGGCACTCGGTATCCGCCAGCACTTCACCGTCTTTACCCCACTCGTTTGGGCCCCACTCGGAGAATGGGCCCCATGGTTCGCATGGATCCTACATACCTTTGCATCAGTCACCGCACCAGTATCCAGCGCCAGTTTACCAGGGTTTATATAACCCTGATGCTTTTGTGGATGAGCCCGTGGGTCATAACCCACTTGGACCGGAGGACCACTTTTCTGGTGGTCACGAGATGGACGTCGACGAGGATACGGACCCCTCGCTACCACCATCAGGTACGCCTAACCATCCGATTGAGATATCGGATGGGTCGCCATTTAGGGGATCACCCTACAATGGTGGGGACAGCTTTCAGGAGAGATTTAAGCAGCATGATTGGTATTTCACCCCCAGCCACAACTCTCCGATGCTCCAGTCTCACCAGGTTTCACCGGTGCACTCGCAGCACCACTCGCAGCAGCTTCAGCAGCAGCCGCCTCTACCACAGGACCTATCTGAGGCCCTATGGCGTGACGTGATCACTCCGTCACCACCGCCGCCACCAGTTTTACCTCCTCCACCTCAGAGGCCGAGGAGGAACGCGCGCATGTCTACGCGCGGAGGGATTCGCATAGGCACCCCTCCACATGTTAGTAGCAGCCGCTACACGTCTCTTCCCGGGGAGTCCGAGACAGGGGAGTCTCAGCATCCCGTATCGGAGGTTACTTCTGTACCGATCCCGCCTCTGCCGCCGCAGAACTATGGAGAGCCGATTCCGGCTTATGCTAGTGCCGCTCAGTTTAACCCGTTCGAGCATGTTTTCCCTCAGGGTTATGATTACACGGGAGACCCTTATTGGCAAGCTGTGAACTACAGCTCACTCCCTCCTAGTGGTCCATTGGGAGACACTTGGATTGCTGGGCAGTCTACTTTTGGTTACCCTCCGGGTTACCAACAGCCACCGCAGCCGCAGCCGTACCAGCCGCCGCAGCCGCAGCACTACCAGCCACCGCCACCGGCGCCTATGATGTCGCCGCCGCAGGTTCAGGAGATCCTGCATGGGATTGATAGCATGCGACGGGAGTTGCAAAGTGATCGCCGTCACAACCGTGGCATGTTCAAGAAGGTGTTTGACCTGCTCAAGGGTAAGAGCAAGAGGGATCATTGAATCCTTCGATTTTTGTCTCATGTACTCATGTCCCTGTGTGGACATCTATCCTTGTACTCTACCCCTGCGTGGGTATATCTATCTTATTCTACCCCTGCGTGGGTATGTTATCCTGTTAACCCCTGCGTGGGTTTGATTTGTTTTATTTTGTTATTGATGTTACTTGTTTAGCCCCTGCGCGGGCATGTTATTCATGTTATTCATGTTATCCATGTTATTTCAAAGTCCCGTTTAGGGCAAATATGTACTGGTATTTTATTTGAAATTTGAAATGGTTAATTTGAATTTATCATTTTATTTATATGCGTGAATAATATCAAAATAATGGAAAATATCAATTTTTATTTGATTTGCCATTTTATAAGAATCTTAGTAAGGTATAACCTAGCTTGAATGCCTTATTAACAGGCCTGGCCATGATGGTAAAACCTGGTTGAAAGGATTCAACTCCCTGTTAACATCTGAAAACATGTTAACATTCCTGGCCAAGCGTGATCTGCAGAATCACACAAGCCACTTTTTAAAATTATCTACAGATTATATCTGTATACAAGTCTATTAATGACTTGATACCTACGGGTTATGACTATGTCATATAGTGGCAGTTGTGGTCTATGACTCCCTGCCTAGTAAAGAATTATCTACAGATTATATCTGTATACAAGTCTATTAATGACTTGATACCTACGGGTTATGACTATGTCATATAGTGGCAGTTGTGGTCTATGACTCCCTGCCTAGTAAAGAATTATCTACAGATTATATCTGTACACAAGTCTGTTTATGACTTGATACCTACGGGTTATAACTATGTTATATAATGACAGTTGTGGTTTTTGACTCTCTGTCTAGTAAAGGATTATTTGTTTAATTATACAATTTATAATCCTATAAAAATCTAAATTTATAATTTAGTAATTGTCCATGTGACTAGGCCTATGGTGCCAATATATATATTTTCATTCCTTGATTGCTAATGAAAGCCTGAATGAAATTTATTAAATTAACTGCTAAGGTTTTTGATACCATGGTTAATAAATCGTCTAGGACGATAATACTGTTAGGTTCTAAATTAGACCTTGTCCTTATTGTAGCTTAAAGCTACGATGGCCAAATCGGAGGAAACCAACAGTCATTCTGGGGAACACTCAGATAATGCAAAGATTCACGTTACCGGTGCAGAATTGCAAGCACTGATAGATAATGCTGTCGCCAAGGCTATGGATCGGCAGTTCAAGGAATCTAGTGGTACTCGGAGTAGGACCCGAACAGAAACGCACGCAAAGCCCAAGACTCATTCTGAGGCTCATAGTAAGCCACCCTCTAAAAAGAGTGAGCCAAAGAAAGCTGAGGATGATAATCATTCCTCCAACCACAGCAGCGTCCCAAAGCAGGAGATTAAGCTGAAACATGACACGTACAGCAGGTCCTGTACGTACAAGTATTTTGTATCTTGCAAGCCCAGAGATTTCACTGGGGAAAAGGGAGCCGTCGACTGCATGACGTGGATTGACGAGATGGATACTGTGGTTGATATCAGCGGGTGTGCTGATAGGGACGTCGTGAAGTACGTGTCCCAGTCATTCAAAGGAGATGCGTTAGCATGGTGGAAGTCACTCCTACAAGCTGCCGGTAAGGCCACACTGTACGGTTTGTCATGGGAACAGTTTGTGGCCCTGATTAAAGAGAACTTCTGTCCGCAGCACGAGGTCGAGCGAATCGAATCGGATTTTGTATCCTTAGTCATGAAGAACCTCGATTGTCAAGCGTATCTTACTACGTTCAACACCTTGTCTCGCTTAGTGCCTTACTTGGTGACCCCGGAGCCGCGCAGGATTGCTCGATTTATTGGGGGTCTGGCACCGGAGATAAAGGCTAGTGTCAAAGCTTCGAGACCTACTACATTTAGATCCGTAGCAGATCTATCCCTCTCCCTCACTCAGGACGTGGTAAGATTGAGAGCTATGAAGAGCTCTGAGGAGAACAAACGGAAACGTGAGGATGACACCTCACGAAGGTCTGAAAAGCGACATAGAGGGAACAACGACCACAGGAAAGGGTCGGGGTCTTGGAAGAATGATCATCAGTCGGGTGAGAAACCCAGATGCAAGATTTGTAGGAGACACCACTTTGGGAGGTGTCGATTAGAAACAAAATCCCAGTCTTCAGAGAAACGATGTGGAATCTGCAAGTCCACAGATCATAAAGCTGTGGATTGCAAGAAGATGAAGGATGCAACTTGTTTCGGTTGCAACGAAAAAGGGCACATTCGGCCCAACTGCCCAAAGAATGCGAAGAAAGCTGATGATGGGAAGAAGACTAATGCGAGAGTCTTCAGAATGGACGCAAAGGAAGCAGTCCTTGATGATAACGTCATTACCGGTACGTTTCTTGTAAATGATGTCTTTGCTAGAGTTTTGTTTGATTCGGGGGCTGATAAGTCGTTTGTAGATAATAAGTTTTGTAAACTGTTGAACCTTCCTGTTAAAACCTTAAGCGTGAAATATGAGGTGGAATTAGCCGATGGAACCATAGAAACCGCCTCAACTGTTCTAGATGGATGTGTTATATCCATTAGGAATCATTCTTTCCCGCTATCCTTGTTTCCCTTTAAGCTAGCTGGATTCGACATAGTGATAGGCATGGATTGGTTGTCGAGTAACCAAGCCCAGATTCTGTGCAATAGAAAGCAAGTAATAGTTAAGACTCCGTCTGGTGAGTCACTTACTATTCAAGGAGATACCCAGCATGGATTGCCGGAACAAGTGTCCATGCTCAAGGCATCCCGGTGCATGCAGAAGGGATGTGTCATTTATATGGCACAAGTTACCATTGATGAGCCGAAGCCGAAGATTGAGGATATCCCTGTTATCTCGGAATATCCTGAAGTTTTTCCTGAAGAGCTACCTGGTTTGCCACCAGATAGGCAAGTAGAGTTTCGGATAGACATCATACCAGGTGCAGCACCTGTAGCAAGAGCACCATACAGATTGGCACCAACGGAAATGAAGGAGTTGAGGACGCAGTTGGATGAGCTTTTAGCCAAAGGTTTTATTAGACCTAGCTCGTCTCCTTGGGGAGCGCCAATCTTGTTCGTTAAGAAGAAGGATGGCTCGATGCGTCTGTGCATCGATTATCGTGAGCTTAACAAGGTCACTATCAAGAATAGATATCCGTTACCCAGGATCGACGATCTGTTCGATCAGTTGCAAGGAGCAAGTTATTTCTCCAAGATTGACCTGAGGTCGGGTTATCATCAGTTGAAGGTCAAGGAGGAAGACGTACACAAGACCGCGTTTAGGACTCGTTATGGACATTACGAGTTCCTAGTGATGCCGTTTGGGCTCACTAACGCACCAGCCGCGTTCATGGATCTCATGAATCGCGTCTGCAAGCCTTATTTAGATAAGTTCGTCATCGTCTTTATTGATGACATTCTTATCTACTCAAAGAGCCAAGCTGATCATGAGAAACACCTTCGTTGTATTCTCAAACTTCTGCATCAAGAGAAGCTTTATGCCAAATTTTCGAAGTGTGAATTTTGGCTTCGAGAAGTCCAATTTCTTGGACATGTTGTAAGTGAGCGTGGTATCCAAGTAGATCCCGCTAAAGTAGAAGCAGTCATGAATTGGCAGGAGCCGAAGACTCCTACTGAGATTCGCAGTTTCCTCGGATTGGCAGGATACTATAGGCGATTTATCGAGAACTTTTCGAGAATTGCTGCGCCCCTAACCTCATTGACCCGTAAGAAGATTAAGTTTGATTGGGGCCCTAAGCAGCAGGAATCCTTTGACATTCTGAAGCAGAAGCTGAGCAATGCGCCAGTATTGACATTGCCCGATGGTATAGATGAATTTGTGGTGTATTGTGATGCATCACATACTGGCATGGGTTGCGTACTCATGCAGAAAGGCAAAGTCATTGCCTACGCTTCTCGACAGCTCAAAGTGCACGAGAAGAACTACACCACCCACGATTTGGAATTGGGTGCGGTTGTATTTGCATTGAAGCTATGGAGACATTACTTGTATGGAACCAAGTGTATCATTTATTCGGATCACAAGAGTCTTCAGCATCTGTTCAATCAGAAGGAATTGAACATGCGACAAAGGCGATGGATGGAAACTCTAAATGATTATGATTGCGAGATACGATACCATCCAGGCAAGGCAAATGTGGTTGCCGACGCCTTAAGTAGAAAGGAAAGGGTTAAACCAATCAGAATCAATGCCAAGCGCATTGAAATAAGAAATAACTTGAATGAAAGGGTGTTAGCTGCACAGAAGGAAGCTGTGCTGGAAGCTAACTATCCTGCAGAAAAGTTGGGAGTAACTGAGGAGCAGTTATCCCACGACAAAGATGGAATGCTACGTCTAAACGGACGAATATGGGTTCCAGTTTATGGAGGACTTCGGGATGTCATCCTCCAGGAGGCCCACAGCTCTAAATATTCCGTTCATCCTGGAGCTGATAAGATGTACCAGGATTTGAAATCAAACTACTGGTGGATTGGTTTGAAAAAGTCCGTGGCCGAGTATGTGGCCAAATGCTTGACTTGTGCGCAAGTCAAGGCCGAGCATCAGAAGCCGTCAGGTTTGCTTCAGCAACCTGAAATTCCCAAATGGAAATGGGAAATGGTGACAATGGATTTTATCACCAAGTTACCGAAGACGAAAAAGGGAAATGATACCATATGGGTCATAGTTGACAGACTGACTAAGTCAGATCATTTTCTACCCATCAAAGAGACGTATAGCTCAGATATGTTAGCTCAATTATACGTCGATAAGATAGTAGCGCTACATGGTATACCTATATCTATTATCTCTGATAGAGATACTAGATATACGTCGCATTTTTGGAAGAGTTCCAACAGTCGTTGGGCACTCGTTTGAATTTTAGTACGGCTTATCATCCTCAGACCGATGGTCAGAGTGAGCGTACTATTCAAACTTTGGAAGACATGCTTCGTGCATGTGCGATCGACTTAGGTGGTAGTTGGGATAAGAACCTACCACTGATTGAATTCTCCTACAACAATAGCTACCATTCCAGCATAAAGGCTGCGCCTTTTGAGGCCCTATACGGTAGGAAGTGTAGATCGCCCATTTGTTGGGCAGAAGTTGGAGATGTCCAGTTGTCTGGACCAGATATTGTCTTTGAGACGACAGACAAGATCGTTCAGATCCGTGATCGTTTGAAAGCTGCCAGGGATAGGCAGAAAAGTTATGCGGATCCTAGCGCAAAGATTTTCACTTTGATGTGGGTGAAAAAGTGTTGCTTAAAGTATCACCTTGGAAAGGTGTAATGCGATTTGGAAAGAAAGGCAAGTTGAGCCCGAGATACATAGGACCTTTCGAGATTATCGAACGTGTCGGGTCAGTCGCTTACAAGTTAAACTTGCCTGAAGAGCTTAGTGCTATTCATAATGTGTTCCATATCTGTAATTTGAAGAAGTGTTTCGCTGACGATTCACTGGTTATACCGCATACAGATATACACATAGACGAAAGTCTAAAATTTGTGGAAAAACCTTTGTCGATTGAGGATCGACAGGTAAAGAAGCTTCGAAGGAAGCACGTGCCTATTGTTAAGGTCAAGTGGGATGCCCGTAGAGGTCCCGAATACACGTGGGAAGTGGAATCCACGATGCAAGAGAAATATCCCCATTTGTTTGAATAAATCTCGGGGTCGAGATTTCTTTTAAGGAGGTGAGGATGTAACACCTCGAAAAATTTCGTCCAATAATGTCTTGACACGTGTCATAAGGTTCCGTTATGTGAAAACATACTTTAGAGGGACTAAAAGTGACAAACGGTGAAAACTATGGAACGTAAGGGTCCAAAGTGTCAACAATGGATAAATAGGCTCTATGATAACCCCACATAATGTTTATAACCTTTAACGGATGGTTCATGGATCATACGACGCGGAAATTGCACAAAAGTGAAGTATTGTAAACTATAGGGGCCAAAAGTGTCAACATGTTTAATTTATACCTCTGAGTGAACTTTTGGCAGATCCGAAGCTTTGTATAGCTAAAATATACTCACTAGAATATGTGGTAAAAATTTCATGAAGTTTCGTCAACGTATGAGAAAGTTATGGCCAAAACCGTACTTAAGGGACTAAAAGCGTCAACGTCAAATTTCATGGCTTTTCGGTTGAGCGCAAAGTTATCCGAGGACATTACCATGTTGGTAAAAGTCCTAAGGTCCTTAGAAACCAAGTTTGGGGGTTTACGGGTCGAGAAAAGTAGCCGAAACATCGCGTACAAGTTCAGGGGTCAAAGCTGTCAATGTTTGAAACTTGTTTGGCTGAACCAGGGGTCAGGCGACCCGCCTGGGAAAGCCCAAGCGGGCCGCGTGGGTTGCCCAGCGACAGAAACTTCAAAAATGGATAGTTTGGGTCCGATTTTGGGTGGTAAACAGCTATAACTCGCCTCCAAGAGCTCCAATAGCATTGCTTGCATGGCTATGACTACAGTGAACCTAAAGAATTCAGCTTTAAATCCCAATTGATCTCATTTTTTGATCATTTACAATTGAAGAACAAGAAGCTCTCTACCAAGAACCTTCAAGCAAACTTTCTGGAGACAAACTGATCATCAAGGACGAATTCTAGTGTTCACTAAACGCCCATAGGACTCTTGTAAGCCTTCAATTCGTTCTTTAATCCGTTCTTGTTGTGTTTATTGATAAAAGTCAAACTGGGTGTTCATAACCTTTGACTTTCTGATTAAACGGATTTCTTTCAGTCATTTCTCGAATTGAAACTTGTTATAGATTGGTATTTATGTGGGAAACAAACCCTCTAAAGGGTACTAACTGATTCCCACTACATGCATGCTAAATGTCGAGTCAAACCTATTTCTAAAAAGTCAACAGAAACGATTTTTGTGAAAAATGACATGATTAATGATATAGATGACATGCAACCTGATTGATCATTAAAAATAACTTGTAATACATATAAGAATGTGTTTTAATCATCATCAACTCGACAATCTATAGTATAGCCACGAATCGGAACCGAAAGTCTTGTAAAACGATTATTTCGTAGACTATCGATTCGGATTCGTACATGCATGTTCGGGATCTGTATTGGAAAGTATTTTTGACTATTTATATTTTAGTTAAACTTTCTGGAATTTTCTTTGATTGAGTCTATGCTTAGCCTATTCGAATGCATGTTTCCGGTTTATGCATAAAGTTGACTATTTTGCCCTTTTTGATTTAAAACGGGATTTTTGGAAAAGTGAAAGGATAGAAATCTTTATTTTTAATATATGAACTTGCACCGAAAATTTCGGATCGGTTGGTGGTCCAGATTGTGAGTTATGGCCATTAGCGTAAAACTATATTATAAATTTACATAAACGGTCCTTTTCGCGTAGAACCCGTTTCTGGCCACGTTTTGATACGAAACTTTTTACCAACTAATGTATTATAATATTCTGGGAATTTTGATGATTTTTAATTAATTTTTGGCTGAACGGATCCTAGATCGCCTAGTCATTTCGGCTTATGTCGGTTTTGACCGTTTAGGCCATAAAATGAGTTTTACACATCCTTTTGACCCGAAACCTTTTTCTACTGATTTTATATGATGAATAAATTATTTTAAGTATTCTGGAAATATAAAAAATCTCAGATTTAATTTGAAAACCCGAAAACGCCCTTAAATCGCATATTTAGCGTTTTAAGCGCATAGTAAGCGTTATACTTGTTTTAAACATGTAAGACTTATACCTACTGATGTAAATAGCTTATTTTCATATAAAAACAGTAAGTATAAGTATATGAACTCAGATTTCCAGTTTTGGCATTTTTAGCCCTTGTGAAATTACTAAATTACCCCTACGGTGCATAGTTTGGTTTTAAATGATATATTTGGTATATGGGTCATACCCTACTGATATAATATGTTATATTAAGTATATTTACTGTATGAACCAGACCCGAAACTCAGATTTCTAATTTTACCCTTTTATTATCTTTTAAATGACCAAAATGCCCTTCTAAGGCATAAATTGAGTTTAAAATTATCCCGGGCAATATAGAACATAACTTACTGATATAATATCATATTTTAAGCATATTATCTCAGGGAACTTGCATTTGAATCATTTGACTACCCGTATCGTCCTTTTCGCGTTCGGTTCGGTTTACGTAACTAGTTTGCGTAAATTGACCGAAACGGGTCAAACGATATCATTTTTATTTCAAAATCCAGAATGTATTTAGTATACCCATATTATACAAGTATTCAAACTTGTCGGGTCTAAATCACATTCTATCCGGTCTTTCGCTTAATCGTGCGTAAACCGTATCATTCCTAAAACTAACCGGTCAAAGCTTAAGCTTAAATAAAAGGCCGTTAGGAATCTAATAGGTTAATTATAAACCTTTGTTCCAGATTAGGAGGCCCGGTAAAAGCTACCAACACTTAGCATTTGTGACTTATACTTGCTCAGGTAAATACATTTTGACTTATTTTCCCTATACGGGCTTGGGGTACGGTATTTAAAATACCGCTTGATCGGGCGCACAAGTCCTGCGCCTTATAGGTGTACAGTCTTGAATAGCTTGTGCGACTTCGTTTAAACAGTCTTGTCTTACTTAAAGGCTTTGGGGGGTTATTGACCATGTCCCGGATATCCTTGGCATTATCTTACGAGATGGCCACGACCAGAGCACGGGGTGTAGGCGTACACCCGTCGTGTATAACTCTTTAATGTGGTGTGTCAATTAAATCTCTAGCCCGGACAGTAGATCCCGGGCCACCAGAGATATAAGTGCATGTAATTCGTTCACAAGTTTATATTATATAATTATCCCAAGTTAATAAAAATATTTATGCCTTGTGCATTTAAATCAATTTTCAATCATTTTCAAAATGAGTCAGTCGATTTGTATTTACCAGTGTAAACTGACGTATTTTTCCCAAAAGATTAAGTGCAGGTACTATACGGAAATAGGCTGGCTGTTTCCTAAAGAGCGTCCACAATAGTCTCGCAAACTCGGACGACAAATATCTGTTGAACTATTTTATCTTATTTTATTGATCCGCCTGTGGATCCATTTCAACTACTGTGATAATTATTATTGCACTTTATTTAAAGTTGAAATGTTTCTATTCTGCTTCCGCTGTGCATTATTATATTGTGTTGATTGTCTATGACGATGCCAACTACGTCACTGTACCCCACACCGGGCCCACCGGTGACACGTGGAAATGGGGGGTGTGACAATATGTACTTTTGAGCGAACCAGAAGCAAAAAATGTACAAATGAGCGATCCAAACCACTAATTTTGGAGCGAACCAGACTTAAACATGTACAAAAAAGCGAACCAGACAGTGATCTATGAGCGGTTCATGATGACGTCAGTACGAGCGATCCATAAAACGAACATGTTTTGACCTGTTTTTAGACTGTATTTTGATCTAAAACTTTCAAGGGTTTGCCTTTGTATGATAATGCACAGTCTGTGAGTTTTTGAACGAAATTTGACCGTGAAATCTCCTGGAAATGAGAAAAGAATGTGTAGAAGTGAGAAGAAATGATGCAAAACAGCTACAATCTGTAGAAAACCTCCTCCCAAGCTCTGATACCACTTGTAGGATCATTTGCTGACCCGAACGAGTCGTTCAGAGGTTGTCTCTTGCGTTTCAGATGCGGAATAATAAGAAATGCAAGTAGATATAGCTTGTTCTTCCCTCTAACTGCTTGTTTTATTGATTTGAAACGTTTTACAGCTCAATCGTCACACCGGCAGAGCTTCGGCGTGGAATTCGACTTCTACGTACTGAGGTCCGCCCTAACGACCCCTATATATAGACTGTTGGGTTCGCTTATGTGACACATGTCCATAAGAGCGGACCAGTTTAGTCCACATAAGCGGACCATAGTGACAAATAAGCGATCCTAGATCCCTATGTCCCTATGAGCGGACCTAGCATGTAAAACCTATACAGACTCCAGTTTTCTCGTAAAACGTGCCCTATGCTATACAATACAATGTAAGACCTGATCCTAGGCACCTAGACGTAATCAACAGATGTAGTGCACTAACAATCGAAATCTGAGCCCATATCTTGGAGTGGAAGACTGACTCATATGAGTTGGTTTACCATGTGTGCATGTTTTTCTATGCGCACACGTTTCTCTTATATTTGTTACCTAACATTTCTATAGTTGAAATTTTAATTAGCACTGATGGTAATGTTTGTGGTTGTCAGTCTAGGTATGTAGTGATCCCATGTGTGCATGTTGTCCTTTATGCACACTTGTTCTCCTAGAATTCCTTTTTCCGAAGGTGAATGAACTGTTGGTATGTATTTTTTTAATAAAAAAACAATAATTTTCTTTATATGATTACTCCTTGGTACATGTTCACGTTAGGATACATGTTAATTAACATATGTATAATATACATGTTCTACTTGTAGCAGTGTGTTGTTGAAGTTTATATAAACTAGCACTTTTACTTTTTGTTGTGGTAAAGCATGAAAGATGTATAACCAGGACCATCCCTGAGAAGTCGGGGGCCTTATCCGAATAAAAAAATAGATCCTTGTATTTTTAAGTAATAACGTGTTAATCTCAATAACAAATAATAAGAATTAACATAAACAAAGAATTTAATGTAAAGAAAAGAATTAACTCAAAAAAATTACCCGTATTCTTAAAGAGAAAGGTCGGTGCACTGGCCAAAAGACAATAATGCCCCTTCAATAGAGAAGTCGTACGCTTTAGACAAGTGTGTGGCCAGGGTTTTCTTCTAGATCTTTCATCATTCTGCTCTCACTATCTCGATCTTGCTTCAGGGTTTTCTTCTAGATCTTTCATCATTCTGCTCTCGCTATCTCCATCTTGCTTACTCTCGCCATCTTGAAACCATTGCTGCTGTCAATATCTCTCAACGGCTTGCTGTTTAGGTTAGTATCAAATTACTTTTCTTCTTTTTCGTCTTCTATATTCATGCTTTGCAAAGACCAGTTTAATGTACTCCTGCATCCACAAAATGGAAGATATCATCAATTAATCATTAGATATCATCAATTAATCATTATACAAGCCTTGAACCCTAATTTTTCTTAACAAAAATTGTTATTATTCAGCCAAAAATGCTTGGTTCGCCTTTGTTTTATGCTCCATAAACTTTTCTTATGCTTTACTCACTCTTATAAGTTTTGTATTGAAGCTGGGTTTTAGGATTATGCTTGATTGCACTTTAGGTTTTTGATTTCATGCTCCATGGTTTTAAATTTCCTTAGTTCACTGACCGGTTGCCACGATTGTTAATAGCCGAAAAACCACCCAACACATGTGTGTGTTGCTTACTCCCTCTAAATACGTGAATGAAGGGCTTTTATTTAATTCTGAAGTGAGTGAAGAAGAAAATGAGAAAGTAATAACTATTGGCCACTGAAACTTGGTTAAACAAATTTGTGAAATATGACTGACAAAGTAAAAAAGCCAAAAAGTTAAGAAGGGAAAGGTAATTGCAGGTCTTTCTTAGGAAAAAGTAAAATGGACAAGTCAAAATAAACTCATATATGAATAAGCTCTTGACATCCATGTTGAATAATATTTGGAATCCATGCCATATGTAATTGAAATCCGATACCATATGATGTAACACAGTTATGGCCTCCTGCAATTTGTGAGCCATTACAAGATTGTTATAAAAGATTTTCAAATGGAATATAGATAGGCTAAGAAAATTAGTGTAAGTAATGATGGGCTGAAAGTTTTTGAAAGCAATGTGAAGCTTGATGATCAGTTTTCAACATGTGGCGGGCGCAACGTGCCGCCATATTGGTAAAATACAAGCATAATCTTAAAGACAAATGTCGGTGAGTCACACCCCAACCGAAGGTGGAAACCTCGGGGCATGGCACTGAGCGAAACAGATTGTCCAAGAGAAATCCCTAACAACTAATTTTACCAAATATTTAAGTTAAGTCCCATACCATAACATACTTAGCAAATCAGTTAATACAGACATTGTATCTCACAGACAAAATAAATTGTTTCGACCACTCAGATTAAAATAGAATAAATTGTCTTTGTTTCTAGACTCCATCCTACTTGATTCCACAAAAGCAGGAAAAACACAGCGTCCTAGCAGATAGCATCCTAAACACCTGTCACATACATTAAAATACGGGTCAATACACATAGTGTAAAGGTGAGCATACAAGTTTGATAATAGCAAATAGAGTTCAAAATAGTTTACGCATAATCAGCATGTAACATGTACAAAGTGAAGGCAAGTAGGTTATCGACAGAGAAATATGCACAGACGTGACTGAGAGTTGTAGAATGCGCAACACATATTCCCACTGGGACACGTGAAGTAAAGCCCTTAACAACCCCTGTCCACGACAGGTGCTGAGTCCAAACTATAGTACTATCATTGCTAAGGTGTCAGGCAACAATCACTGTGTTAACATAACATACAAGCATTCATCGAATAACACATAACATGCGAGAGCGATTAGCGTATAAATAGTGTTTGCGTTGTGTGTAAATTGTGATTTAGAATAAGTAACGTATGTAACACCCAAAAGTGGTAAAAGCAAAAAAGGTCGAGTATACTCACAGATTGTGTTTAACAAATAAACACAGCCTTGGATTGAAGGGAGCGCTGAGAGAGATTAGCCTGAACAGTTAATGATAGTATAAACTATAAGCGACGCGTAAAACGGTGCAACAATACCAAGTGTCGGACGGTAATCCGATCAGATGGCAATCCGATCGGATGGCCGGTCGATTGGATGACAATCCCTTTGGATGGTCATCCGATCGGGTGACCATTCGATTGAATTGTCATCTTGTTTGTTGAGGATGTGTTTGTGTATGATGGTTTGCCTTTTGAAGTTTTCGATGTAGCAATTTGAAAACAGAGAAGTATCTCTACCCTTCAGGTCGATCGATCGAACGACGGTTCGATCGAGTGACGATCCGATTGGTTGGACACTTAGTGAGAACAAGTTCACAGCAGTTTGTCACCCGATCGGATTGCAATCCGATCGGGTGGCAATCCATTTGGAACTGACTATGTATTGATCATGTTGAAAATTGGTTAAGTGTTGAAGTTCAGAACATCACGTGATCGGATGGTCATTCGATCGGATGGCTATCCGATCGGATGGCAATCCGTTCGATGTTTAAAACCTTGAAAGTTGAACAAAAGTTCAAGTGGTGGGACCAAGTGCAAGCCGACCGGACGGCTATCCGATCGGATGGCACTCCGATCGAACGGCAATTCGATCGGACGTCAATCCGTCTCGTCGTTCCAATCGTCTTTGACACTTGATTGTTTTTTATAGTTTGTAGTTTTTGATCGAGACAATGTGATAATGTGCCAAGCAACAGAAACCTCGTCGAGACTTAAGTAACCCGATCGGACAGGAACCACCCTAGTCCGACCAGTTAACATGTTCGAGACGGTGCTTCATGTTTAACCCGAAATCGGTAGTCTCTCGGATAGAATTCAGACCTTGAACCAACACATCAACAAGAAGGAGTAGAAGGTCAGAACGAGCTCCGATTCTGTCGGTTTTGAGTGCATCGAGTGTAAAAGAGTTGAAAGAAAGTTAGAAACCATCTTTCAATCCTTTTCATCGTGAATGTGTCCAGATCTATGCAAGATCTTTGTTTATTCATGTGGAAATCATCCAGATCTAAGTTGTTCTTGGTGGATTGAAGCCAAAACATGAAGTTCATAAGAACTCCATGATGACATCATCCTAGAACACCTCAAATCCGTTGATTTCACGGTTAAAAGTTAAGATTCAAAAGATAGAGAGGTGAAGGAGTGCGTGTAGATCATGAAAGTACAAGATTTACGTTGGAAACTTACAAGAATAGCGAGAAATCGAGAGAAATGAGAGCTTGAGGGCGGCTGGGTCGAGCGAGAGCTGTCACATCACAAATGATGTGACAGGTTGGTATTTATAGGGTTTCCCAAAAAGGAAAGTGCAGGGGATCGAGTGGGTCACCGATCGGATGACTGTCCGATCGGGTGGCAATCCGATCGGATGGCAATCCGATCGGTTAGCCATCCGATCGAGTGGCTCCGATGGCTTGAGTTTCAGTGTTTTGTTTCATGCCGTCGGGTTTTGCGATGCGTTTCGATTTAGTGATGTGATACAACTAATCCCAAATACTATATCTAACATATAATCACTAATATTAACTTGCGTTTAGCGTCTGCGACAGGATTGCGATAGAGTTTGCGATTGCGTTTTGATTAATCACCATACACCAACATAACTAAACATGCACAAGTAACACATAAATAGCACACACACGTAAAACAGTATCCAGAACGCATAACTTGGGTTGCGAAAGCGGTTGCGATGCGATAAGCGATAAGTAGCGATAATCCTCAATTATTAACATGTACTCCACATAATACAACTAATGCGATAAAATAATTAGATTATCTACAAGTCAAAGAAGTCAAAACAGGAGTTTAGCAAGGAGTGACAGATCGCAATTAGCAATCTTTTCTTCCTTTGACTTCAATCTTGACTTTGACTTTGACTTCCGAAACACGGGGTGTTACAGCCTCCCCTAGTTGAGGGAATTTCGTCCCGAAATTAGGCTTTAGCCGTAACAAACAACTGCGGGTACTTCGCCTTCATGTCACTTTCGAGTTCCCAGGTGAACTCTGCGCCTCGTTTGCCTTCCCATCGGACCTTCACAATGGGTATGCGTGAGCGCCTGAGCTGCTTAGTTTCTCGGTCCATGATCTCGACAGACTTCTCCACGAAGTGTAATGTTTCATTTATTTGGAGGTCCTCTAACGGAACTTGCAAATCATGCTCAGCCAGGCACTTTATGAGGTTTGATACATGGAAAGTCGTCCTTTCAGTCTGACCGTTGGTTTGGGGATGGTATGCGGTACTTAGATTAAGCGTAGTACCAAGAGCAGATTGAAATGTTTCCCACAGACGCGAGGTAAACCGACCATCGCGGTCAGAGATGATGTCGCGAGGCGTCCCATGTCGACATATGATCTCGTTAGTGTAGATTCGGGCTAATTTTTCTACCTTGTAGTCTTCTCGAATTGGCAGAAAATGAGCAGATTTAGTCAAACGGTCAACAACAACCCAGATGCTATCGTGAGCAGAGGTTGTACGCGGAAGTTTCATTATGAAGTCTATGGCTATGCTCTCCCATTTCCACATGGGAATTTCGGGCTGGACGAGTAAGCCAGAGGGTCTTTGGTGCTCGGCCTTGACTTTCAAGCAAGTCAGGCACCTTGAAACATAGAGAGCGATATCTTTCTTCATGCCCGGCCACCAATACTTGTAGCGAAGGTCCTGGTACATTTTATTGGCACCGGGATGAATAGAATATCGAGACTTGTGGGCTTCGTCCATCAGAATCTGTCATAAATCGGTCCACTTAGGGATCCAGATTCGGTCCAGATAATGGAATATCCCATTTGACTTATTCACTAGCTGGCCTCCATCATTGAGAATCCTTTCCTTCTTCAAAGTGCGCTCGGTAAAGCAAGCATGTTGGGCTTCGCGAATCAGAGTTTCGAGATGATGTTGGGCGTGAACATTGCGAGCACTATGCAAATAGCTTCGTCTGCTGAGTGCATCGGCAATGACATTTGCTTTGCCAGGGTGATAACGAATCTCACAGTCGTAATCATTGAGAAGTTCCACCCATCGGGGCTGACGCATATTCAGTTCTTTCTGGCTGAAAATGTGTTGTAGGCTCCTATGGTCGGTGAAGACCGTATACTTTGTACCATAAAGGTAGTGTCGCCAAATCTTCAACGCAAAAACAACTGCGCCTAGATCGAGGTCATGGGTTGTATAGTTCTTCTCGTGGATCTTGAGCTGACGAGACGCGTAAGCGATAACCTTGTCTGTGTTGCATGAGAACACAACCAAGGCCAAGGTTCGATGCATCACAATAGACAACGAAGTCATCGTTTCCGCCGGGTAAAGCAAGGACGGGAGCATTGCAAAGCATATGCTTGAGTGTTTGAAAGGTAGTCTCTTGTCCAGTTCCCCAGACAAAAGGCTTATCTTTATACGTGAGAGAAGTAAGCGGCACGGCGATTTTAGAGAATCCTTCGAAAAATCGGCGATAATAGCCCGCTAGTCCAAGAAAAGAACGGACTTCAGACGGGTTCTTAGGTGTAACCCAACTTTTAACAGCTTCGATCTTCGCAGGATCGACGTGAATACCTTGACTATTGACAATATGACCGAGGAATTGAACCTCCTCTATCCAAAATTCGCACTTGGAGAACTTGGCATAGAGTTCATTTCCTTGGAGTAGCTCGAGAACCAAACGTAGATGCTGCACGTGTTCGGCTTTCGACTTGGAATAGATTAGGATATCATCGATGAATACGATGACGAAGCGGTCAAGAAATGGTTTACACAAGCGATTCATCAGATCCATGAAAACCGCGGGTGCGTTAGTTAAACCAAAAGGCATAACAACAAACTCATAGTGGTCGTAACGAGTGCAGCAAGCGGTTTTGGGTATATCATCCTCTTAAATGCGTAATTGGTGATAGCTGAGCGTAGATCGATCTTCGAGAAACACATAGCACCTTGTAACTGATCAAACAAGTCATCGATTCGAGGCAGGGGATAGTGATTCTTGATTGTTAGCTTGTTCAATTCCCTATAATCGAAGCACATCCGGAATGACACGTCCTTCTTTTTGACAAAAAGGGCTGGTGCACCCCAAGAAGAGGTGCTAGGGCATATAAATCCTTTATTAAGTAATTCCTGGAGCTGACTCGAAAGTTCGTGCATTTCGGACGGAGCGAGTCGATAAGGAGCTCTAGCAACAGGATTGGCTCCAGGAATGAGGTCGATGCGAAAGTCGATATCACGACTTGGAGGCAAACCGGGTAACTCTTCGGGAAAGACGTTGGGGAATTCACAAACAACGGGGACATCTTTCACTCCAGGAGTACCTTTCTTTTCCTTCTCCGCTACTACAATGTTAGCCAATAAAGCTTTGTATTCCTTGTGGAGATACTTGCTAGCTTGGATACATGACATGAGCTTGAGACCTTTCGAAGCAGTTTCACCATAAACACATAATAAATCACCATTAGCGAATGAAAAGCGAATCATCTTATCGAAACAGACAACTTCAACACGGTTTTCCCGAAGGAAATCCATGCCCACTATGATGTCAAAACTATCGAGCTGCATCGGAATAAGGCCGATAGGAAAAACGAGATATTTGAGTTCCAGAGTACAATCACGAAGAACAGAATGACGGCGACGGTTCTTCCGGTGGCAACTTCAACATCGAATGACGAAGGGAGACGAGCGCGCTTACGATTAAGGAGCTTTTCGAATTCTAACGGCACAAAACAGTTATCGGCTCCAATATCAAATAAACACGAAGCATATATACCATTCACAAGGAACGTACCATTGACCACATTGTTGTCAGCTTGAGCTTGGCGGACATTGATGTTGAAAGTTTGTCCGCGTGCTGCTTACTGTTGCTGTTGTTGTTGCTAGGGCTGCTGCTGCTGGGGCTCTTGTTTAACCACCCTGTTGGGACACATATTTGCGAAGTGGTTGAGATCACCACACGCAAAACAAGCTCTAGCATGAGCAGCGATTGCAGGAGCTGGTTGTTGTTGACCCTGAGGGGCAGTAAGAAGAGCTTGTTGTCCAGGAGTTTGACCTTGTGTTGGAGCTGTAGCATAACGTGGGCCAGTATGGCAATTAGCGGTGAAGTGGCCGTACATGTTGCAATGAGCGCAATATCTGCAGGCGATACCCACCGGGTGATGATAAGTACATGTTGGGCAAGCAGGGTGAGGACCAGTATATGCACGCTTGGCCGGCGGTGGATAGGTAACTGGTGCTGCAGCTGGTCGGTGTTGAGGTTGTTGCTGAGCCGGTACGGCTTGAAGCGGGGCAGGGTGGTAACAGCACAGTTCTTGTTGTTGTTCTTCCTCTTGCGACGAGAGGACTTTGACGATTGCGGAGCGGCGGCGGTGGTTTTGGAGGTTGCAGTGGTTGTAGCTTGATGTAGGTTCTTCAAGGTATTATCCCAATACCCAGCTTTGACACGCTTATCATTAATTTTAGCGGCGAGCAAAAAAGTCTCCTCAATGGTCGTCGTCTTGGCAGCTTGGACGAAATCAGCCACATAATCCGGCAGAGCACGGATGTATTTCTTGATGGTGATTTCGGGCGTCTTCACCTGGTCTGGACAGATAAAGCTGAGCTGCTTGAAGCGAGCAGTCAGAGCTGCGTTATCACCATCCTTCTGCTTCAGATGCCAAAACTAGTCCACAAGCTTTTGGAGTTCATGGGGAGGACAGAACTCTTGCATCATCAGTTCCTTCAGCTCATCCCATGTTAAACCATAAGCTGCGTTGTTTCCCCTCTTGTTTCTCTCGGCCGTCCACCAGTCTAGAGCGCGGGACTGGAAGACGCCGGTGGCATTAACAGTTCGGAGGTTGTCAGGACAGTTGCTCTGACGCAGAGTGACTTCAATGGAATCAAACCATTGAAACATGGCCGTAGGACCATCTTCGCCGGTAAATTCCTTCGGACCACAAGCTTTGAACTGCTTGAAGCTAAAACCAGACTTTGGCGAATCTGTTCGGGACTCTTCAGAAGATTTGCTAGCGTTTTCATTCAGCTCGCTAACAATCTGGGAGATGACTTTCGCGATTTGCTTGGCAACCAAAGAAGCGATACGCTTGTCTTCATGGTTGCGACGTGCGGAGCGAGCAGTGTGAGATCCAAATGACGACATTGTCTGCAACAGACAGCGCCATAGGATTCAAAACACTATTTCGATTAAGCCTATTATAGTCTAGCGAAACATCATAAGTTACCTTATATAAAGCACAGGAACACGTCTACCACACAAGCACATAATCACAAAATCACATAGCACATAAACACATAGGCACGTAAGGCCCATAGAGCACGTAGAAGCACATAGAAGCAGTCAGAATACAGAAACCTATCATTCAAGGTCGCGCGTTGGAGAATAGCGTTTGCGAGTACACAGCGAGTAGTATAGCATAAGCGATCAATGTAGCATGCGATCATCAATGATTTGTTTGCGTGTTGAGATAAAGGTGCAGTGCGATTTGCGTGTTGAGAAGCGAAAAGCGTATAAATCACCAAAATTGAAACATGTAACAGGTAAAACACATTAAAGTCCACATAAAATCGACAAATATCAGAGTCAGCAGTTGCGGGCTCAGAATCAAAACACATAAAATCAGCGATTGCAAGATTGAAATCGAAAATAGATTGTCCAAGGCTCGATGGACATTGACTACCCAAAGTGATTCGACTATTCACAAGGACCTTTGGTACACACTTTGGCTTTTGGGACTATGCTCTCGCCTCGATTTTGGGCGAACGACACGCATCCTCTCAGTTGCGGTGTGACTTCAAGTCGTTGGAGTCCATCGAGACTTTGGTGAGAGTTTTTGTAAAACCAACATGAGAATGGAACAAGTCGTCAAGGTTCGGCTTTCACCCCTAACTTGGCGACTACATTCCTGTTTTGATAAAATAGAGAAGAAAATCTGCGTCAAAGTGCGGATTTCACTCCTGATTCAACGCAAAATCTTGTGTTTTATAGTAAAAATGCGGGTCGAACAAGAGATTTTATCGAGAGTTTGCGGTTTTCACACCTAATCTCGATCCAATCACTCGTTCATTTTCGAAATAGTGCGGTGCGACTACCTTAGGAAAGGCAATTGTGATAGTATGGCGTGAGTGCGAGGCGATCGAGAAATAGTAGTAAGCTTGTACGAAACCCCTAATGGGTTCGCACAAAGCGGCCTATTGGTACTTAGACTATAGACTAGGTCGTTTCTAAGACATTAACCCGGACTAGGTCGAGTCTTGCCTAATTCCCTATAGTTATGGCTCTGATACCAATCAGTCACACCCCAACCGAAGGCGGAAACCTTGGGGCATGGCATTGAGCGAAACAGATTGTCCAGGAGAAATCCATAACAACGAATTTTACCAAATATTTAAGTTAAGTCCCATACCATAACATACTTAGCAAATCAGTTAATACAGACATTGTATCTCACAGACAAAATAAATTGTTTCGACCACTTAGATTAAAATAGAATAAATTGTCTTTGTTTCTAGACTCCATCCTACTTGATTCCACAAAAGCAGGAAAAACATAGTGTCCTAGCAGATAGCATCCTAAACACCTGTCACATACGTTAAAATATGGGTCAATACACATAGTGTAAAGGTGAGCATACAAGTTTGATAATAGCATATAGAGTTCGAAATAGTTTACACATAATCAGCATGTAACATGTACAAAGTGAAGGCAAGTAGGTTATCGACAAAGAAATATGCACAGACGTGACTGCGAGTTGTAGAATGCGCAACACATATCCCCCACTGGGACACGTGAAGTAAAGCCCTTAACAACCCCTGTCCACGACAGGTGCTGAGTACAAACTATAGTACTATCGTTGCTAAGGTGTCAGGCAACAATCACTGTGTTAACATAACATACAAGCATTCATCGAATAACACCTAACATGCAAGAGCGATTAGCGTATAAATAGTGTTTGTGTTGTGTGTAGATTGTGATTTATAATACGTAACGTATATAACACCCAAAAGTGCTAAAAGCAAAAAGGGTCGAGTATACTCATAGATTGTGTTTAACAAATAAACACAGCCTTGGATTGAAGGGAGCGCTGAGAGAGATTAGTCTGAACAGTTAATGATAGTATAAACGATAAGCGACGCGTAAAACGGTGCAACAATACCAAGTGTCGAACGGTAATCCGATCGGATGGCAATCCGATCGGATGGCCGGTCGATCGGATGACAATCCGTTCGGATGGTCATCCGATCGGGTGACCATTCGATTGCATTGTCATATCGTTTGGTGAGGATGTGTTTGTGTATGATGGTTTGCCTTTTGAAGTTTTCGTTGTAGCATTTTGAAAAAGCGAAGTATCTCTACCCTTCAGGTCGATCGATCGAACGGCGGTTTGATCGGGTGATGATCCGATTGGTTGGACACTTAGTGAGAACAAGTTCACAACAGTTTGTCACTCGATCGGATTGCAATCCGATCGGGTGGCAATCCGTTTGGAACTGACTATGTATTGATCATGTTGAAAATTGTTTAAGTGTTGAAGTTCAGAACATCAAGTGATAGGATGGTCGTTCGATCGGATGGCTATCCGATCGGACGGCAATCCGTTCGATGTTTTAAACCTTGAAAGTTGAATAAAAGTTCAAGTGGCTGTCCGATCGGATGGCAATCCGATCGAACAGCAATCCGTCCCGTCGTTCCAATCGTCTTTGACACTTGATTGTTTTTGATAGTTTGTAGTTTTTGATCGAGACGATGTGATAACGTGCCAAACAACAGAAACCTTGTCGAGACTCAAGTGACCCGATCGGACAGGAACCACCCTAGTCTGACCAGTTAACATGTTCGAGACGGTGCTTCATGTTTAACCCGGAATCGGTAGTCTCTCGGATAGAATTCAGATCTTGAACCAACACATCAACAAGAAGGAGTAGAAGGTCAGAACGAGCTCCGATTCTATCGGTTTTGAGTGCATTGAGTGTAAAAGAGTTGAAAAAAGTTAGAAACCATCTTTCAATCCTTTTCATTGAGAATGTGTCCAGATCTATGCAAGATCTTTGTTTATTCATGTGGAAATCGTCCAGATCTAAGTTGTTCTTGGTGGATTGAAGCCAAAACATAAAGTTCATAAGAACTCCATGATGACATCATCCTAGATTTCACGGTTAAAAGTTAAGATTCAAAAGATAGAAAGGTGAAGGAGTGCGTGTAGATCATGAAAGTACAAGATTTAGGTTGGAAACTTACAAGAATCGTGAGAAATCGAGAGAAAGGAGAGCTTCAGTGCGGCTAGGTTGAGTGAGAGCTGTCACATCACAAATGATGTGACAGGTTGGTATTGATAGGGTTTCCCAAAAAGGAAAGTGCAGGGGATCGAGTGGGTCACCGATCGGATGACTGTCCGATCGGGTGGCAATCTGATCGGTTGGCCATCCGATCGAGCAGTCACTCTATCGCGTGGCTTCGATGGCTTGAGTTTTGGCGTTTCGTTTCGTGCGTCGGGTTTTGCGATGCGTTTCGATTTAGCGATGCGATACAATTAATCCCAACTAATATATCTAACATACAATCACTATAATTAACTTGCGTTTAGCATCTGCGATAGGATTGCGATTGCGTTTCGATTAATCACCATACACCAACATAATTAAAAATGCACAAGTAACACATAAATAGCACACACACGTAAAACAGTATCCAGAACACATAACTTGGGTTGCGAAAGCGGTTGCGATGCGATAAGTAGCGATAATCCTCGATTATTAACATGTACTCCATATAATACAACTAATGCGATAAAATAATTAGATTATCTATAAGTCAAAGAAGTCAAAACAGGAGTTGAGCAAGGAGTGACAGATTGCAATTAGCAATCTTTTCTTCCTTTGACTTCAATTTTGACTTTGACTTTGACTTCCAAAACACAGGGTGTTACACGGTGGCTGTCACATCAAAAGCCACCGACTTTGTTCTTTATATAATTTTCTCAAAATAAAGATGTAAACAATATATTGGTTAGATCAGGTGGCTAAGACATGTGCATTTTTACAACTTCAACCCGCGTTTGAATCTTTCTTTAAGGATGATGTAAGTTGTTTTCTTTCTTCTGCACATGTTTATTTTTTTTCCTTACCTTTTCACTCTATTTCTTTTTCCTTTTTTTAGTTTCAGACAAAAGTATACATTTGTTGATTCCATCTCCATGAAAAAAAACTTTTTATTTTGTATTTTGTGCAAATATTTATTTTTCCTATAATTTATATTCACAGGTTTTCTTTTGTTTCTTTTTCTTTTTTAGTTTTTACTATTTAACTTTAATTATAACTAACTAAACATTTTGTAATAATTTTTAAAATGGTTTTCTCATGTAACAATCTAATGATCTAACGAAAATCAGATAAACACGTTTTAGCCATGTCACTACTATATTGTTTTTAGTTTTCTATTTCCTCTACTACATGCGCACACCGAACATAAAGTCTGTAACAAAGTAAAAAAACTGTGTAATGTCAAGTGCGGGCACAACGCGTTAATGTCACCATCGTTACGCGTGTAACGAAATAACAAAAGTGATGTTGTCTACGACCCTACGCCATGTTCGCCCACTCCAGCTTTCTTTCTCACCCAGTAAACATCTTCTGTGCATAGAATCGCACTCCACTGCTCCAACCCTTCACCGCCCTATCCCCCACCACAGTCACCGTCACACTGCCAATACCATTACGGATTCTTTATATTTTTGGATGCAACTTGGGTTCCACGTCAACAAGAGTGGATGATCTGGTTTGTGATGGAGAACAATGACTGCATTGGCGGCGATTTAACAACCGTGGTCAATCAAACCTTTTGTGATTTGGGGGTTTTCGTGATTAGGAACGAAGTGGAGTGGAGTAGGGTCAGTTCTAGGGTTCTAAGGATGGAGTTCAGGGTGCAACAACGGTGGATATGTACACTGGTTTTCTAGCAACGAAGGTAAGATCCAACACTTTTAACCCTAATTCTCCGGTTATCTGACTTAAATCTGCAATATGATCTTCCGATTTTTGGTCTTTTCGAGATTGTTGGGGGCTAAGGTGGTCGTTCCACGCGTCAGGGCTCGCTTCGCCGGTGGAGACGAACTCTGGCAACCGGATATCAACGGTTGATGGAGTCCCTGAGTAAGATGGTACTGAACCCCAAATCACTCATAAGAGGTTTGGTATGTCAACTTTTATTTTTAAAGTTATGGCTTAGAAAAAGTTTGATGTGTTTATATATGATGTTCTTTACGATAATTTAATTTTTGATACCATTAGGGCTTTTAATTTCTGCTAGAAATGGAGAATTTATCTCGAGGAAAGATTATATGTTTGTTGCTTGATCTTCTATGTAAAGTGAAGGTGTTTTTTAAGGATTCAAAATGGTTATGAAGTGCTAATAAAGATCATAATCTATGTTTTTTTACATTATTTTATAGACACTGGTCTTATATAATACTTATATTGATTTGAAGAGATATGGTGCTGATTTGAAATTTATACGAGTTCAAGTTTTGAAACAACAATACCACACAAAGATGCATGCAACCAAATATTGGAAAGTCCTTACTTTTTTATGAGAAAGTTTGAGTTTTCATTTTTTTTGGAGAATTCAGACAAGTTTTAATACAATTTGATTATAATTTTATTTCTTTTTTCGGGAAAAGTTTTGTTTTCATTCTTAGTGCAATTTCATTATAAAATTTAAAGGTTGTTGATTGGATAAAATATTTGTAGGCATTAGATTACGTGATTGCAGAAGCAAGACAAGTTGGATGTCGACTTTTGATTTACTTGGTTAATAACCTCCTGGCATACGGCGGCAAGACTCAATATGTGAAATGGGCATGAGATGAAGGTGTTGGCTGGAGTGCTTCGAATGACTCCTTTATCTTTGATCCATAGATTCACCTTTGTTTTAAGAATTATCTCATGGTGGTCGGTGCATTTTACATGTATGTTCCCTTCTTTTTCAGTCTTTACATTTATTCTCCCCTTCCCAGCCGCTGCATATACCTGTTTCTCCCTTTCCCAAATGCACCACTTTCCTCTTCCTTTCTTTGAAATTGACAGACATCTATATTCGTTGATGGTGGTTAGCTCTAATTCGGTGACTTACAGAGGACCGATGACGGTGAAAAGCTGGAGAACATTCAGAGGAAGAAAAGGATTCGAGTAATAGGTATTATTATTCTTACCTAAGTCAATGCATTCAGTAAACTAATTTATTTCCACCAGTTAATTGGCTTTACTGTAAAGCCTGCTATAGGTTACTATATTAGATTAAAAAAACATTGATTGATGAAAAAGTACTTAGAAAAATAAAGAGAGTAGAACTTGATCCACTAGAGAAAGTTAAGAAACTCAACTACCGAAATTTTGACCCGTAAAGGACATATTTATAGAAGACAGCCCGATTTCGACCAATTAGAAAAGAGCAGGTGAATACAAAACACACAAGTTAGTTTTAATTATATTTCAATGCTCCTTTAAATTATCAAAAGAATGTGCACTCTAATTACTTCATTTCTGCAGGACTTTGTTTGAAGTCTTTTATTAGGTTGTGAACGGAATTGAGCAAACTACTAGCAAGTTAAAACAGATAGATGGCCATATTAGTAGTTGTTTCCTATTTCCCTTAACCCATTCCTGTCGACAACGCTTTGAGATCTATCAAGATGAAATCCAAATGGGAACATAACATGTGATTGTCTTTTACTAATGTATTTTCTTTGTATATTTGAATCTTTGCCAGGATGTCTTGAATTATCCCTTTAAAGTTCAGTATGGTTATTTCATGGTTTGGTGCATGCATGTTCGAAAGCGAGTCAGATCGACAAATATAATACGTTTTCATTCGACGGCGACGTAATTTTTTTCGAAAATGAGCCGTGTCAAATACAATGTATAATTCCGAGTTACAATAACTTTTGACGCCGCCGCAACGCGCGGCGGGTCAAAATCCTAGTATTTTAATATAAACAAAACAACTAATATAAACAAAACAATAAAAAATGATATAAACAAATCAAGGAAAAGAAACTTACATATGACAATGTATATTAAAAGTTTTGTATTGTCCGTGTTGCGGGGCACTAAGCTGAATATTTCTTTCTCATAATATGTACGTCTGTGTTTTCTTTTACTTGTACATACTACTCATAACACGATCTATAAAAATAGCATCGACTCAACCAATTCATACAAAACACTACAATATTTTTGCTAAAAAAAAACTAAAACGATGGAAAGACTATAATTTTAAACTAGGGGTAAAATTATAATTTTTAGGACAAATAAGCGTGTGTCAGGCAGTCGTCTGACACGAATAAAAATTACAATGAGTCAACCAATTAAAACAAAACACTATCATAATTTTGAAAAAAAAACTAAAACGATGGCATTACTGTACTTTTACACTGGAGGCAAAATTGTAATATGACACGGAATAAAAACAAAAACAATGGCAAAACTGTAAATTGAAACTGAGGGCAAAACCGTAATTTGGCTTGGAGAAAAAAAAAAAACAAAACCAATGATAAAACTGTAAATTTAAACAAGGAAAATCGTAATTTGGTTGGACAATTAGGGAAGTGTCACTCCCCTCCATTTACTTTGTAGGGGGAAAACAAAAACAATAGCAAAACTGTAAATTTGAATAGAGTGCAAAATCGTAACTTAGCTGAGAAGAAAAAAAAACCAATTATAAAACTGTAAATTTAAACAGTGTAAAATCATAATTTGACTGGAGCGAGGAAGTAGTGCCTGGCACTATTCCCTCAATGCCTTCCGTATGTATATGAAATAAAATCTATACTATATAATAAAAGAAACCATTTTGAGACACTTGTCATCATATTAGACCATGTCTCTTATGGATAATTATTATTTAGTTTAATATCTTATATTAATTATAGATAACCCACCTACTAAATATTATTTAGTTTAATATCTTATAAATAATTATAATTTAGTTTAATCTTTCTAATTAATTATAAACATATATTGAAAAAAAAATTAGGTAGAAATGTTGAATAAGAGGCAAGGTACCCGTTATGAACTTTATTACGAAAGACTAATGATTAACTTATAGTTTTGAAGTGTCAATGTACAAAGACTTAGCCAAACCAAAAGTCAATATGAACTAATTAGTTATCAGTTAATTTAACAACAACATCAATATCTATATTATATAAACATACACTAAATATAAAATAATATAATGTAAAAAGTTAAATGTCATTTTAGTCCTTGTGGTTTGGTCCATTTTATCAGTTTAGTTCAAAAGTTTTATAATACACATGATTTATAAAGATATAACAAGATATAACTTTTTATTGATTGGTGTATTAAATTACATGTGCTCAACCCATACTATACATGAGGTTCTTAAAAATGTAACTTTTTCATTATTTAATATATAAAATTAAATCTACTCAACCCATACAATACACGGGGTTCGTGAAGATATAATTTTTTTATTATTTAATATATAAAACTACATTTATTCAACACATATAATAAACGAGATTTTTAAAAATATATTGTTTTATTATTTGGTATATAAAATTACATTTATTCAACCCGTGTAATAAATGAGGTTTTAAAGATATTTTTTTTTATTATTTGATATATAAAATTACATTTATTCAACCCGTGTATTACACGGGGTTCTAACCTAGTAAAATATATATAGATCTATGCAATAGGTCCCCCATTTATAAAACTGCACTCCAAGTCTCCAATCTACTAAAATATTGGGCCAATTTAGTAAGCATTGGGCTTTTTATGTATTCAATTATAAAACTGCAGTCCAAGTAGAGATGGGCAAAATCGGGTATTCTTAAAACCCGGAACCGGTTCCAACCTAGAACCGGGTATGGATACAACTGAGTGGAACCGGGTTCTCGGTGGAACCGGGTCCGGGTACAACCCGGGTACACGTAAATAAATATAGAACCGGCGTAACCGGTTACGGGTTCAATGGAACCGGGTACGGGTACTGTTTGGAACCGGAACCGGGTCTGTGTCGGGTCCACTGGAATCGGGTAGGAACCGGTATTTATGCCCATCTGGGGATGGTGGTGTGGGAAGCATACGTGAGGTGACGGTCATATCGGGCCTCCCGGCCTCCACGAGTACTGAACGGCTGGAGTTGTTGGATGATGAGAAGCATATTTTGAGCTTTAGAGTGGTGGGTGGTGAGCATAGATTGAATAACTATCTTTCGGGTACGTCGGTTAATGAGTTTGAGAAAGATGGGAAGGTTTATACGGTGGTGTTGGAGTCTTATATTGTTGATATACCTGCATGGGAGTGAATGACTTTGGAAGATGGTGTTTTTATAGCTTTGGAAAATAGTGTTTTTGAATTTGTCAGTAAAGGTCATGCTTTTGTACAGACCTACACCTGAGGTCTAAAAATAAAATAGTTTTTAACTCTTCTATTTGTAAAAAAAAAAACAGTAGGCACAATGGGAGAAATGCGATTGGGACAGGTTGATGTCAGGTTTTGAACCGGTACATCATGATTAACTTGGGAGTGTGCAACCATCAAAGATACAACAACATTATTCATTTATTTGGGACTGTATATATTTTATATATAAATATAAAGAATAAATTTTTGGGCCCTCAAAAGTATTGGGCGCTGTGCGGCTGCACACCTTCTAGGTCGGCCCCTGGGTATAACGAGTGAAACATGGAAAAATATGCTTACATGGATCTCTTCGCGGTATATGTTGATGACCCACAATTGTGAGAGAAGAATGTTGGGGGCTGAGAGAAGTGTACCTTTGGCTACACGACCACTCACGATCCCCATTATACCATGACGTACTGATTATGTCAGTAGTTTCAGACTTCATTAGTAGATCTCATTCTTCTTATCCTCAAATATATGAAATTACTTTTGGTGTTTTCTCCCCAAGTGAACAGAAATTTAGGATGGGGTTTAATGGGCTAGCTCTAAGAGAATGAGACAAAAGTTGAAACTTTTATACTGAAATTGATGTTTTCAATTTTGGACTACAACTGTTATTATAGTTAAATAGCAGGGACGGAAATCGTGTTTTACATGAAAAAAAAAATATTTTTGTTGGGTAGCTTGACCCGTACGATAGATTATGACATCGTATTTTACTCAAAAGAAAATTTCTATATGGTTACTTGACCAGTACCATAGAGCTTGACGCCAATCTCTCTATAGACCCTCTTCATCAACAAACCTCCACCTCACCGTCATAACATATTTTAAATTTATGTAAAAAACATTCACTTTCCCCACAACAACAAACTTACACAAACAGCCTTAAAAAATATTTTGTATATAAGTGTGTGGGAGAGTGAGTGTGGGTCAGCCAACTCGTCTGCTTCCCGGCCCGGAATTTCATACTTCACCACCGGACGAAGGGAGCGGGCTGCTGCGGACCTATCACCCGGTTCTAATCTGCTCCTCTCGGTTCTAATCTTATCAATGACGCTCAAATCAAGATGCACATGTTTATAAATTATGACCTATTTATGACCTATTGAAGTTACTTTTGTTAATATTTTAGGAAGTTAATATTCACACACACCTCTCCTCTCTATTATATATACAAAAGTTATAAATTATGAACTTTACCTGCTCCTCTCGGTTCTAATCTTATCAATGACGCTCAAATCAAGATACACATGTTTATAAATTACGACCTATTTAAGAGAATCCCAACTTGTTGTCCTGTGATGATCAAGATAGAGATTTACGGATACGATCACTTGCAAGTCTTGAAAAAGGAATCAATTCGTTGGTTAGCACAAGACATATACCAATTTAAAATTGCACGTTTATCGTCCCACCAACCTCCCATTTTCTCTGTTTCCTATGTACACTTTCTTTATTTGAATAGCATAATATATAATTCCGCCCTTTGATTCAAAAAAAGTTAAGCATAATATTTCTTGCTTAATTATCAATAAATTAATTATCATAGTTGCTATTCAATTTTGGTTGATTGCATACAGCTATAGGTAAGTAGGTAGAATGAATGTGGCATATAATTTTTTACATCTCTTTTCTTCAAGTATTATTTAAAATACAAATTAACCTTTGTGGTTTAGTTTGGATTTTAATATACCCTATACTTTATAAGTTTATTGAACTAATCATACTTTATAAACTTAGTTATTATTTTCTATAATAATAATTTACATTTCGATCTAAATTTGATGAGTAAACACGCCAGAATGCACATGTGTGGTTTACGTTTTTACGTCTATTTTTTATTCCGTTTAAAAGACATGTCTTAATGCACGGATCCTAAGTGCTAGTTATTTTTTTTAACATATATACTGAAGTTACTTTTGTTAATATTTTCATATATATATTGAAGTTACTTTTGTTAATATTTTAGGAAGTTAATATTCACACATACCTCTTCTCCGTCTCTATATATAGATCTAATCTAAACTTTCTATAAAAGGAGAAATCCAAATGACATAAGAAAAGCTGATGTGTCAGCTTGAGAGCATGTCCAACAAGGCTTTTCTTATGTCATTATTACATCATAATGCCTAATATATAAATCACTTTAAAATACATTTAATGTTCTATCAAACCACTGCCTTGTATATTCAAGTGTTAAAAGTCTGTCCCACATTCCAAAGGGCAAACCACTGCCCATCTACAAGAAAGTAGTAGATGGTTCCTTTGGTAAAGGTATACCTAGCAGCAGATGTTTTGAAATTGCGGGTAATTTGAATTTCAAAATGAATGGGGATATGTAATTTTCAATTAATGCATATCACTCGCCAATAAACATCTGTCTAGATTCAAAATTCTGGCTCCACATTCAAAATTCAAACCATATATTCTAACCCTGTAAATAAGGGTTAATAATCTGGCTCCATATTTAAATCTCTCCCGCTCACATCTATGAGCGTGTCTCTCCTTCTCAAATGCATCTTTCTTGTGATTCAGCCGCTAATCTCCGATTACATTTCTTTGTTCGAATGTTTGGTGATTATGTTTACATGTTCGTTCCAGTATCATTGTTCCAACATCGTCGTTTCAATGAAGTTTCCCATCACACATCAACCTTTCAATATCGTTGTTGCAGTATCATTGTTGCAACATCGTGAAAAGTTGCATGTGATATTTTCTTCGATGGGAGACTTCCATGGTTTTATAGAAAGTATATATAGATTCGTGCAATATCGTGAAAAGTCAGATGTAGTACAACAGTTCTGTTTCGCCCTTTGCATGTTAGGTTTGTTTCTTATTTTGATTAACTGTTGATGATGTTGAGAGTTTTTATAGACACTGAAATTTTAGAATATTTAAGATGCATGCTTCTATTATTAAAATGAGCTGTTACATAGAAAATACAAATTTAAAGAAATATTTATAAAGGATTACACGCTAGAGTTAACACTTGCTAGGATTTCATAGACTCTGGCCTTTCTCCATATGATTTCATGTTCTCTTTTGATTTTCAGGTCAGTTAGCATGTTGCAGATTTTCTGATCCTGTTTTAGAAGTTGTGTCAGAAACTCCTCTGCATTCTTCTGGAACTCTGATGGAGGAGAGTGGAGGACTTCATCGAGCAATGCTATGTTGTTCCAGGTTTTGTTGTAATTCGTGTCATTTATTATGTCGACTTTCCTGTTTAGTTCTTCGTCTGTTCTTTGTTCTTTGAGTGACCACATGGAGAACTGTGTTTTAACATTGCTGGTGTCTGACCAGTGGTAGAAGCTGAAGTTTGCCATGTAGATTTTTTGTTGGTTTTCTGATTTGGAATAATTTTTGACAGAAAGTGATTTGTAGGGCAATTTGTTGATGTTTTGAATCAAAAGTAATCATCGGTCTTTTATAGAGTTTAAAAATGCGTCTACATGGTAAATCAAGAGGTTAATTGTAATTGTGATAATCTGCTTTAGTTCTTTGAACTTTCGAAATATTGTCCCTTGGGTTTCTTGGTATTTAATTTTACAGTTTTCCCGTAAAAGTTGGGGTTTGAAAAGGTGTTTGCATTAAAAGATTGCTGTTTTGAAATATACATTAATTAATATGTTTATATTAAATGTACAAGTTTTCATAATACCAAATTTCAGTATATATAATCATAGTCACTTCACCTATTTTTCATCACGTTTCCTACGAAGATATCATAATTTCAGGAAAGTCGAGTAATATAGTTTATTCAAATGGCATCATTCACAAATGCAAAATCAGATGATTTCAAGCAACGTTTTGTCAGGCAAATCGAGGAACAGGTGTATGAAGATAGGGCTACTCTTCAAGAGTTGAAGAGATGTTTTGATGGATTGCAAGTTGGCCTGTTCACTAGAGAGCAGGTTTCCAGAGATCTTATGCGGATGCCTTCAACCTCTGTTCGTGAGCTTTGTGTTGTCAGTAATATAGAGTGCGGTGATAGAGACGTGGAGTTCATGGCGATGTTGAAGGACATACATCGAGAGGTTCAACAATCGATGGAGTTAAAGCTAAAGTTTCTTAATTCTTGCTGTTATTGCTAGATTTGAAAATTAATGTTGTTCAGTATTTGATGTTATTATTATTATTGGAGTTTTAGTTTTAATGTTATGAATAAATGAATAAATTTTAATTTTATGAATTTATGTTGTGTTTTGTTTTTAGTTATTTAGTGTTTGAGTAAGATTTAGATTATGTTCATGTTGAATTGTGTTTGAACATCTGTTTGGTAAGTCAACAGAGGTTTAATAGTATGAAGGGTTGGTTTGATGGTGAACAGATGATAAAAAGATAAAACAAATGTTTAGAATTTGATTAAAAAAAATAGCAGTTTTTTGAAGAATCTGTGCTCCTGCAAATTACAGTGAGTCAATACTTCGAGTTGTAAAAGGTCTGTGTAGTTAAAGTTTGGCAAAAGAGTCAATACTTCGAGTTGCAAATTACAGAGAGTCAATACTTCGAGTTGTAACAGTGGTTGGGCTAATGATGAATAAGTATTATTATATAACGTCTGCTGCAAGTATTATTATATAATTTTGTTTATCAATAACAGTTTTTTGGAAGAATTTACGGTATATTTTGGTGTTATAAAATTTGTGTTGTAGCTAAAGTCTGACAAAAGAGAACATCTGTTGATGAATAAATGTCTGAAGATGCAAAGGTCTGATATGGGTCAACAGATGTTAAGGAACAACAGATGATATTCAGTCTTAAAATGCTTAACAAAGGATTTGATACTAACAGTGGTTGGGTTAATGATGAATAAGTATTATTATATAACGTCTGCTATAAGTATTATTATATAATTTTTTTATCAACAACAACTTTTTGGAAGGATTTACCGTATATTTTTGTGTTACAAAAGGTGTGTTGTAGCTAAAGTCTGACAAAAGAGAGCATCTGCTGACGAATAAATGTCTGAAGATGCAAAGGTCTGCTATGGGTCAACAGTGGTTGGGCTAATGATGAATAAGTATTATTATATAACGTCTGCTATAACTATTATTATATAATTTTTTTATCAACAACAATTTTTTTGAAGGACTTACTGTTACGGCCCTCGGCCTCGGTTTGACCCGGTCCAGAGCCGCGAGGCAGGAAATCCCGTGGTATTATATTTAAGTGACAGCGGAAGTCTTTTTAAGTAGGATCTTGAAATATTAAAACTGCCCGTTTATATAATTTAAGGATAGAACCTCGTAATTTACAATAAGGTGATTTCACTGGGAAATCTTTATTTTACAAAACATGTTTCTTTATTTATTTACATTGAGCCACTTCTCTAAGCTTGTAGTGCTTCACGGCACTTTTCTTGGATCACAATAGATCACCTGAAACATGTTTGGAAAAGGTTTTGTCAGCGGGAAATACTGAGTGAGTTCATTAAGTTTACTGAAAACGACACATTTGTTATAATTTACAATATTAAGAGAGATTACAATGTTTCTGATATCAAACCAACTACCCACAGTATTTGTCACTCGACTTATTTCGGTGACTGTGGTCATATCCCCCATTGGCTGCCCCAATGGTGACGAATATCACTAATTAGGTTCGCCCACCTAAAGTGATAAAAACAGTAGTAATGTGCACAATACCCCACATACCGGCTGTAATTTGGTGATTATATAAACTTAATCACTGTAATTATAACTCTGAAAACAATTTGGAGTATTGTGAAATAGTTGATAAAAAGAGAATGACTCACATTGCAGATTTAACGAGCAGAGTATAAGCCTACTGATTAGCCTTGATTAACCTAATTTAAATAACAATGCACACACAAACGGGTTAGTAACTAATACAGCAGTTACGACAATTCACGAGATTAAACCCTCACAACGATTTACAAGTGCAATACTTAACAATCCAGCGGATTCACAACGAATGACAGAGTATAGCCCGAGTTCGGACAGCACTCAAACATTCAAGTCGAAATCACGATGAATAATAAAGCATAAACTCAATTTGAGCGGCACATAAACAATCGTTGGATAGTTTCAATCGATCGGACGTTGTATCGTAATAGCGATCGAGTTATTACCCTGTTTGTTGCAACAGCGTTCTGTGATTTGTGTGTGTTGATAGTAATTTACGTATAACTTAACGTATACTGTGAATTTCTACGTCGAAGTAAAGCAGAATGTCAAGTGCCAACCCCCTCTATATATACTGAAATTTGGAACCGCCCGCGTGTCGCGAAGGGTTCCTTGGTCCCTGTCGCGTGTCGCGGGGCACACCTCTATGGCCCAGGGTAGCCTGGTCATCTGCATAGCCTAGGTGAGTCGACATTGCTCGAAAATTCAATTTAGACAGCGAGTTTTTATGATAATTATCAATCAGGGTTTACCCCCCTGAGTTTTAGGGGCCTTGATCCTGATTCCGATTGTTCTAAAAATTTTAGGGTTTATGCAAAATTACTTGGGTTTCTCAATTAGGGTTTCCTTAATAGGTAATTAATATACTAAGTAGTAATTTTAGTGAGAGTTGTTACATCCTCCCCACCTTAAGAAAAATCTCGTCCTCGAGATTTACTGGAATAGATGAGGGTATTTTCGCTTCATTTATGATTCCAGCTCCCAAGTGTATTCTGGTCCTCTTTTTGAATCCCATTTAACTTTGACTAGTACTAGTCGCTTGTGTTTGAGAAACTTGACTTTTCTCTACAAATTTTAACTTTTCATTTACCTCTACATCTTGAAGAGTACTACCAGGGATTCATCGGATAAACATTTCTTAAGATTGGATATATGAAACACATCATGTACTCCAGCTAGTTCTTCTGGTAGTCGTAAACGATAAGCAACTGGTCCTATTCGTTGCATTATTGGAAATGGTCCTACGTATCTTGGACTTAGTTTTCCTTTCTTACCGAATCGTACTACTCCTTTCGAAGGAGAGACTTTCAAAAGTACTTTGTCTCCGACTTGAAACTCTAGTGGCTTACGGCGATTGCCTGCATAGCTTTTCTGGCGATCTCGAGCCTTCTTCAGTCTTTCTTTGATTTGAGTTATCTTGTCAGTGGTTTCTTGTACAATTTCTGGACCTGATAATTGTCTTTCTCCTATTTCTGCGCAACATACTGGAGTTCTGCACTTGCGTCCATACAGTGCTTCGAATGGGGCAGCTTCGATGCTTGAATGATAACTATTGTTATAGGAGAATTCAATTAAGGGTAAGTGGTTATCCCAATTACCACCAAAATCAATTACACATGCTCGGAGCATGTCTTCCAAGGTTTGGATCGTCCTTTCACTTTGTCCGTCTGTTTGAGGATGATATGCAGTACTTAAGTTGAATCGGGTTCCCATTGCTTCCTGGAAACTAGTCCAGAAATGGGAAGTGAAACGACTATCCCTATCTGATACAATGGAGAGTGGGACTCCATGTAAAGATACTACTTCATCTACGTACAACCTGGCTAGCCTTTCCATGCTAAAAGTTTTCTTCATTGGTAGAAAATGAGCTGATTTGGTTAATCGATCCACAATTACCCAAATCGCATCATTACCTTTTCTGGTTTCGGGTAACTTAGTAACAAAATCCATTGTTATGAGTTCCCATTTCCATACAGGCATTTCCAACTGTTGTAGTAGTCCTGAAGGTTTCTGGTGTTCTGCCTTAACTTGTGAACAAGTAAGACATTTTGATACGTATTCAGCTATATCCTTTTTCATTCCTATCCACCAGAAATTGTTTCTTAAATCTTGGTACATCTTATTGTTTCCTGGATGCACGGTATACCTAGATTTATGAGCTTCTTCTAAAATCTTATTTCTTAATTCTCCCTGCTTAGGTACCCAAGTTTGTTTCTTGTGGAATCTCCAAGTTCCATCATTTCCTTGCTCTAGTTCTTTTACATAACCTTTCATACCTTCAGCATCATCCTTGATGGCTGTTTCCTGAACTTTCTTCAATTGTTCCATTAAATCTACTTGTAGATTTAATCTAAGAGCACGAACTCGTTTTTGCTTCTCCTGATACTTACGACTTAAGGCATCTGCGACTACCTTCGCCTTTCCTTCGTGATATTGAATATCATAATCGTAATCGCTTAGGATTTCCATCCATCTTCTTTGCCTCATATTTAACTCTTTTTGCCAAAATATGTACCTTAAACTTTTATGATCTGTATAAATAGTAAACTTACTTTCATACAGATAATGTCTCCAGATTTTAAGGGCAAAATTATGGCTCCTAATTCTAAGTCATGAGTCGTATAATTTTCTTCGTGCTTTTTCAACTGTCGGGAGGCATACGCAATTACCTTCTTGCGTTGCATCAACACACATCCGAATCCTAATTTTGAAGCATCACAATATACTTCAAAATCTTCTGTTCCTTCAGGTAAGGCTAAAATTGGAGCATTCGTCAATCGGTGCTTTAAAATCTTAAAAGCTTCTTCTTTTCTATGTCCCCATTCAAACTTAACAGCTTTACAGGTCAACTTAGTCAAAGGTACAGCTATCTTAGAGAAATCTTTAATAAATCGTCTGTAGTATCCAGCTAAGCCTAGAAAACTTCTAATTTCCATAGCTGTTTGCGGGACTTTCCAATTGGTGATTGCTTCTATTTTAGCAGGATCTACGTGAATTCCTTCGTCATTCACCATATGACCTAAAAATTGTACTTCTTGCAGCCAGAATTCACACTTCGAGAATTTGGCGTAAAGATTTTCCTTTCTTAACAAAGTTAAGAGTGCATGTAGATGCTCACAGTGTTCTTTCTGATTCTTTGAATAAATAAGTATATCGTCGATAAAGACAATTACAAATTTATCCAAGTATGGTTTACAGATTATGTTCATCATGTCCATGAATGCTGCTGGAGCATTTGTTAGTCCAAAGGGCATGACTGTAAACTCATAATGGCCATACCTAGTTCTGAAAGCAGTTTTAGGTATGTCTTCTTCTTGTACTTTCAGCTGGTGATATCCGGATCTTAAGTCTATCTTAGAAAAATACCTAGCTCCTTGAAGTTGATCAAAAAGATCATCAATCCTAGGTAATGGGTATCGATTTTTAATTGTAACTTTATTTAGTTCCCTATAATCGATACACATCCTCATCGATCCATCTTTCTTTTTAACAAACAACACTGGTGCTCCCCAAGGGGATGAACTAGGTTGTATAAATCCTTTGCTTAGTAATTCATCTAATTGCTTTTTCAGTTCTAGCATTTCGGTGGGTGCTAATCGATAGGGTGCCTTGGCTATTGGTGTAGTACCCGGAATTAGATGAATTCTAAACTCTACTTCTCTGTCGGGTGGTAACCCAGGTAATTCTTCTGGAAAGACATCTGGGTATTATGAGACTATAGGGATGTCCTGGAGTTCTTTACTTTTAGTGTCAATGATTACAGAAATCATATACACCATTTCTTGTTTTCTTGAATAACTAGCCAACTTCATTACTGAAATGAATTTCAGTGGCTTTCGAGGTCTATCTCCTGTAATTAAAATTACCTCTCCTGTGGGGGTACAGATTTCTATGGAATTCTTATCACAAAGGATTCGAGCATGGTTGGCTACTAACCAATCCATTCCTAATACTACATCGAATCCGGCTAATTTCATAGGTAATAGGTTTGCAGAAAACTTATGGCCTAAAAGTTTTATCTTTCCTTCTTGTAAAACTTTATCTATGTTAACAGAATTCCCATCCGCCGTTTCGACTGTAAAAATCTGCCTAAGGGTGGTTAAAGGTAAGTTAAGAGCTTGGCTGAATGAAGTATTGATAAAACTTTGGTTTGCACCAGAGTCAAATAATACTTTTGCAAACACGTCATGAACTAAGAACGTACCGGCTATCACATCTGGAATGAGTTCTGCTTCCTGGGTGGTTAGCTGGAATGCTCGGGCATTCTTCTTTGTTGTTCCATTAGCTGGTTTGCCTTTATTGTCTGTGGTTTTGATCAATTTAGGACATTCTGTTTTGTAATGTCCTGTTTCTCCACAGTTATAGCAGACTATGGTTTTCTTTTTGCAGTTTTCTTCACTATGTCCTATAGCTTTGCAAAAATTGCAGGTCACATTGCACCTTCCAAAGTGTTTCTTCCTACAATTTCTGCAAAAAGGAGGATTTGAGGATTGCCCTATTCCTCTTTTCTTTGTATTACCCATACGAAATCCTTGGGTAATCTTTTGAGCCAAATCCTTCTTCCTGTTTTCATCTCTTGTGCGTATCAGTTCATCGGTTAGGGTATTAGCTAATTCCACAGCATCGTCAATAGTACGAGGTCGTGCAGCCTTAACGATGTTACGGATTTCACTAATTAGTCCCCAAATATAGCGAGAAATGAGTACCGATTCTGGCGAAGCCAGTGTTGGTACCACTCTAGCATATTCAAAGAATGTCGAGGTATAACCGCGACACTCTACGCCTACCATACGATGGCTTAGGAACTTATTCGCCATTTGTTCCTTTTCATATTCGGGACAGAATTTTCTTTCTACAAGATTCTTAAATTTTTCCCAGTTCATAGTATAAGCCATCCTTTTTCCTTTTGCTTGTAATACAGTGTTCCACCACTCTAGCGCCCCTTCTTTGAACAAATTTGAAGCATACATGACCTAATCTTCTTCGGCACACTTACTTATTGCAATTACTGCTTCGGTTTTCTCTAACCAACGCAGTGTTGAAGTTGCCCCTTCATTACCTGCAAATTCTGCTGGTTTACAAGTAAGGAATTCTTTGTAAGTGCAACCAGGCGTTGCAGCTTTCATTTTCTTAGGAAGTGGGGCCTGTCCTGGATTATTATCGTCATTATTGCCGCCTCCATTTATGCTGTTACTATCGTTATCTTCCGGAGTACGTTTACTAGGAATGATTTGTTGTGGTTCAGCAGGTTTCTGAGCAGCAGTCATAATTGTTGGAATAGCATTGGCTATCTCTTGAGCAATGATATTTTCAATATCCTGCCTAGTCATATATTGATTTTCTTGATTTTGCTCAGATTGGTTTACTTCATTAACTGGTTCATTTGCGTTTTCCATCTGATAATTAGTATTGATATGGATTATTAGTATCCAGTAATTGATAGTTAGATATAACAAACAATTACACATAAGCACATAAAATCTTACAACACATATATATATCCAAAATCGTCGATGTCTCGACTTCTATTTTGTTTTATAGGTTATATAGGCATCCATACACACTGTTTATCTTACAAGGTTTTATTTCCCATTTTACAGAGTTATATTTTACTATTACTGTTATGATACAGACATACTTCCCCACCCCACTATTCTTTGGTCAACTGGCAGTTTAGTAACGACGCTCCCTTTCGTCATATTTCCAGGAGATTTGTTCCCCCATTTCCCGGATTCTATTCCCTATACCTATCAGTTCTTCACTAAACTGACGAAGTTCGGCTAAGTTTTCGTTGCTCATTGGAGGATTGGGGATAGGTTCTGGATCAAACAGTGGGAGGAAGGAATAAGGACTATTAATTATGTTTTGATTTTTCCAGTCATTTGTCCACCATTCTTCCATTTCGCCTAAAGGTCGTGTGTGGATTAGAGGGTCCGGAATTGCTGGTTCCAGATTTACTGGAAGTTGGAGTTCAGCCGGATAAGGGAAAAGATTGTTGTTGATAGGGCTAATGACATCACAATTTGCCAGTAGACGGTCGATTTCGTCTTGAAATGTGATTTCTTCAGGTTGTTTAGAGCTCTCTCCTACTTCTATTCCCTTTTGTTTAAAATTTTCCCTGGTTTCTATTTCTGCTGGTTTAGAACTCTTTCCGGTCTCGATTCCTTTTCCTTTGTCTATAGGGTTTTCTACTTTGGGGAGTTTCCTAGTGGCTGGCCTCCTCCTGCGTACTTTCCTCCATCCTACATATCTTCTTCTTTTCTTAGGCTTTGCTTTTTCTGGAGGTGGAGCTTGGAATTCCAGGGGTTCCTCCACATCAGCAAAATAACCAGTAAAATCGTGAGAGACTTCGATTGGTACTGGGTATAGGTTGAGATTCTGAAATACTTCAGATAGCTCACTCATGCTGTTTAGCATATATGCAAAATGCACAAAAATGCTAAGTTAAAATCTGAGACGCTTAACCAAGTTTGCGATTTTCTGGGTGCATTCGTTTTTGCGTAAAAAAGTTTTTTGTAAAAAAAAAAATTAAACCGTAAAATTTTTAACGTAAACCGTAAACTTTTTAACGTAAAAATGTAAAACGTAAAACGTAAAAAGTTTTACGTAAAACGTAAAAAGTTTTAGGTAAAACGTAAAAAGTTTTACGTAAAACGTAAAAACGTAAAATTTTTTTTACTAAAACATAAAAAATGTTAACGTAAAAAACCTGAATTTAAAAATGTTAACGTAAAAAACGTTAACGTAAAAAACCGGCGCGTAAAACGTAAAAAAACGTTAACGTAAAAAATCGGGGCGGAAAATGTAAAAAACCCGGCGCGTAAAACGTAAATAACGTTAACGTAAAAAAACCGACGCGTAAAACGTAAAAAAAAGTTAACGTAAAAAAACGGTGCGTATAATGTAAAAAAACGTTGACGTAAAAACCGGGACGTAAAACGCAAAAAACCGGCGCGTAAAACGTAAATAACGTTAATGTAAAAAACCGGCGCATAAAACGTAAAAAAACGTTAACGTAAAAAACCGGCGCGTAGAACGGAAAAAAACGTTGACGTAAAAAACCGGAACGTAAAACGCAAAAAACCGGCGCGTAAAACGTAAATAACGTTAACGCAAAAACCGGGACGTAAAATGCAAAAAAACCGGCGCGTAAAACGTAAATAACGTTAACTTAAAAAACCGGGGCGTAAAACGTAAAAACGGCGCGTTGAAAAAACGACGCGTGAAAAAGCCGGGCGAAAAAACGGCGCGTCAAAAATCGAGGCGTGAAAAGGCCGGGCGTAAAAATCTTAAAAATTAAAAAAATTATAATAAAATTTTGATTTCAAAAAATTGTTTTACAAAAAGAAATCTGTTTATAAATAAAAAATAACTAGAATTACGACCCGCCGCAATGCGGCGGGGATTCTTTAATTATAACTAAGTCGATATAGGATGTGCACGTTATATTGAACATGTCAACTCGGAAAAAATAGACGATGTAAAAATGTCTATTCACACACGCACGTTGCGTCGTGTTAACTCGTAAAATTTAGAACGAAACGTAAAAACATTAAAACAAAGACGCACGCTACGATGTGTTAAGTCACAAAATTTAGAACGAAGCATAAAGCGAAAAATTTGCGGAAAATGAAAACTATAAAGGACCAAAGTTGAAAGTAAAAAAAGTTGTGAGTATAGATTGCAAAATATAAAAAGTTTTGTGTTAAAAGTAAAAAAACAAATAGTTTTAGGTTAAAAGTAATTTATGAAATACTTTTGGGTGAAAAGTAAAAAAATAATTTTTTTTTTGTAAAACCCCCCAAAGCGAATGTCACAACAACCATATGTATAACCATTTTTTCTTTGAAAACCCTCAAAGCCAAGATTACAACACATAAGTAAAAAAATCAAAAGTAGTTAAATCGCAAAAGATGGAAACTTTTGAATTAGAAGTGAAAAATCAAATTAATCAAAGGGGTTAAATTACAAAGATTAAAACTTTAAACTCAAATTGTCAAAGATTAAAACTTTAGAGGGAAAAAGGAAACAAAGATTAAAACTTTAAACTTAAATTGCCAAAGATTGAAACTTTAGAGTTAGAAAGGAAAAATCCATTTTTTTTTTGAAAAACTCCCAAAACCAATGGTACAACTACTATATGCATAAAGTAGTTGCTTATTAATAAGGTTTTAATTAAGTCAAAAAACTAATTAATGAATAGGACAAAAAAGGTAATTTAAAATTAATATATATAAAAAGACAAAATAGAGTGATTTTACTTAAATACCCTTTTTGGATTATAATATTAAAGACATAATAAGACAAAAAAACTTTTAATATTAATATTAACTACTTTTAATCACATCCATCCATCTAGTTGATCTAAGGGCCAGAAATATATATTTATATATATATATATGGGAAGGTTCATTTGAGAAGAAAATTTTATTGAGAAGAAAAAGAATAAAAGGGTATAATTGTAAAACATTAAATAGTTTTTTTTCTCATCTCATTTATTATTATGTTTGACTAATTAATTAGTCATTAAGACTATAATCCTCCACACTAAATATTTTTTCCTACACACATCAAAAGTTATCCTACACATTTCGAAATTTATCCTACACATATTGAAATTTATCCTACACAACTCGTAATTTATCCTGCACGTCTCGTATTTATCCTACACTATAAATGAAATTTTATTTTTATTTTTTTCAAAAATATATATCTTAAAAATAAGTTACAAATTTAATATAGTTAATTATTAAAGATGAAACTACCAATTAATGATGTATGTAAGTTTACTAATATACCCTTATAGTTACATTAAGTACAAATATTAAATGAAGTCTAATAAAGCATTTCTATTGGTTGAAATTTCTTCTTTTTTCTTCTTACAAAGAATTTCTTCTCATTTGAACCCTCCACATATATATATAGGGTCAGGATTTAGGGAAAACGGTGGAAAGTGTATGAACGGTGAGAACGTTTATGGATCGTCCGATCAAAACAATCTATTGACTAGATTGGCGCGGTGGCGTTTTCGTAAATAACACGAATTCTATTAAGTGGACGCGCTTCATTAAGGGTAAAAGGGTCTTTACACTTCTATACCAAAACGCCAAACTAATCAATAAAACGCCATTACCGGCAAAAACACATCCCTATATAAACAAAACATCTCAGACATAAAAACACACACCCCCCCCCCGAACCTGAAACGCCATATTTTCTACTATATACCATTCATCTTACAAACGCCAAAATCCCCAAAACATCAAACACACCTACTCAAAAAACGCTTACTATATACCAATCATCTTAGAAAACGCCAAAACACTCAAACATCAAAGATTCCAAAAATTCGATGTTTCTTTCAGATACAATATTTCCTCAGTAAAACACCAAAAATGGCAAATATCGTTTCTTGTATATTCAATATTGTTCTACGCGAAGTTTTGGAGAATGGATTCTTCCTTGAGGTGCTGTGACTCAAATAACACTTTGTTGCATGAGATGGACAAATCATAAACAAAAATATGCTGGTGTCAGACTTATGTCATTTTTTTGTGTTTTGTTATTGATGAATATTATAATGGCATGAAGAGACGAATCACACTGATGAGTGGTTTGAAGATACATATTCAAACAAAAAACGCATGTTATTTTGTCTTTCCAAACGGCCACAAAAACACAAGCATGACAAAGCCAAACCGCCAGTGAACATGTTTCAAAGAAGAAAGAGACTGATGACAGTGAAGATTTGGAAGATGAATTGTTTCTATTTTGATTTTTTTAATTTTCTTTTTCTGTTGTTTGTTATGTATTTTTCAACTTAGAATAAAAAAATACATTATATTAATAAAACGCCAAAAAGTCTTAATGATTGTGAAACGCCATAATGCAGTAAAACGCCAAAAACTCCCAAACTATAATAAAAGTAATTTGGAGAAGTATTATAAAATGGAAAAAAAAACGCCAAAAACTACTTAAAGCCATTAAAAAACGCCAACCTTGGAAGATGGAACGTCTATGACCCTAAAAACTTATAAAAAGCTGAACAAAACAGTAAAAATACACACAGTAACTGAAAAGACGGCTACTTTATTAATATCATTTATTATATATAAAATGCCGCCTAAATTACGTGCCAAAAACATCCTATAAGAGAGACGTCTCTGCACAATCAACTGATCACAAACCAAAACAACGCCATGTTCCCTAGAAACCATTCACTTTAAAATGCCAAAAAATAATTAAAAAAGACACGGACGCGGAACCTCGTTTCTTCTATATTGAGTATTGTTCTGAATGAAGTTTTACTGAATGGATTCTTCTCTGAGGTGGGTATCTATATAAGCTTTTGCTGAATGAGATGGACAAATATTCATGAAAAAGAGACTGATGACACTGATATTTCATCATGTCACTTTGTTCTTGATGGATATATTGTAACACCCCAGTGTTTCGAAAGTCAAAGTCAAAGTCAAGATTGAAGTCAAAGGAGGAAAAGATCGCTAATAGCAATCTGCCTCTCCTTGCTCAATCCCTGTTTGACTTCTTTGACTGTAGTTAATCTATTTTATGTTTTTACGTTAGTTGTATTATGTGGAGTAATTAATTACAATCGAGGTATATTTCTTATTACGAAACGCTTTACGACTGTGAATAATAGGAAGTAACAATGCGATAAAGTTAATTAAACGCTAATCGATCTAATCTAATCATCATCGCGCTCGCAAACTCGAATATACGCATTTTAGGTTACTGTTATACGTGTGTGTGTGTGCCTGGTGTGTTACTTGTGCGTGTTTATTTATGTTAAATGAGGTAATCAATCAAATCGCAATCGAAACTCAATCGCAATCAAATCGCAATCGCAAACCGAATACGGAATACGGATACTTGTATGTTGATATAGTAGTTGGGATTAAAAGTAATTTAAATAGGAAACTCTATCGCATTCGCATCTATCACAATCGAAATCGAAATATCACAAATCATCACGCCGAACACTCGAATCAGGCAGCTGAACGATCAGGCTACCAGCCGATCAAACAGCCAGCCGATCGGACTGCTGTCCGATCGGACAGGCTGTCCGATCGATCTGCCTGGCCGATCGGCCAGCCTTTTCCTTATTTGGAAGCCTTTAAATACCCCTGTCATTGTCAAACTTTCTACTTTTGGAAACCTCTGACCGACCAACTCGTGCTCCCCATCTTTTATCAGATTTCTCTTGATTCCGGTAAGATCTCGATCTAAATGTTGTACTTTCTTGATCTACACGCACTCCTACACCTTTCTATCTTTCAAATCTTAACTTTTAACGGTGAAATCATCAAGATTCAAGTGTTCTAGGATGATGTCATCATGGGTTCTTGAAGAACTTCATGTTTTGACCTCAATCCACTAGACTTCGCTCCGTCCATGAGTGCACTATGGAGTTCTATAGCACCTTCACTTTCAATTCAAGGTGCGACCCTTTCGACAATGATGGGGTGGCATTCCGATGTGGTGGAACGAAGTACTCGATCTCAATGGCACAATTTGGGGCAATAGTTGGGCTGTATACGGAGGAAGATTCGGGTAGGGAAGAGAACACCGAAGGGGTGCGGGATTTGGATGAGAACAAGCACCAAGCCGCGTGGGCACAGATTGGTGAAGGGCACTACAACCCAAGCAACACAAAGAGTACCAAGTTGAGGGACCCACTCTACCGATACATCCATAGGGTCCTCGGTTACTCTCTAAGCCAAAGGCATGATAGTGGTGGCGTTGTTGGGTTGAGAGATTTGATAGTCCTTCACTGCATTCATACCCAAAGACACCTCGATGTTCCGTTTCTCCGGCTCCAAAACATGCATCTGAACCGGCTAGCTAATGCACCAACCCCTATCTTCTTCGGGTGGTGGGTATACCGTCTCTTCAAGCACTTCGTGAACATACCTAGGTCTTTCGAAAGGAGCCCATGGTCGGGAAGAGTCAATGTACACATCTGCTACTCCATGAACCTAATCTATGAGGCAGAAGACGGGTCGGTTAGCATTCATAGGATGCAAAGGCATGCATGGAACCCGCAAGAGGCGCTAGTCCTTCACGCTCCACAGTTTCAACAACCTTCCCACTACCAGTACCACCCTCACGGTGATCCGGGCCAATCCTCCTCACAAGGAGGTGGTTTTCCTAACTTTCAAAGTTTACATGATCTTTTGCAGGAAAACCTTATGTGCACCAGGAACACCTACAACCTCGCCAACAACACATACAACCGGGTCGGAGCCATTGAAAGAAACATCTCCGATATCCAAGATGACATCGGGAACATCCGGGAGTACATGGCTGGGCATGGAGGGGGAGGTGATGACGATGATGAAGACATGGATTAGGCGGGTGGAGTAGGAGTAGGAGCGGCTGGTTGGTGATCCCACAGGTTAACCCTTTTTCTATCGAACAATTTCCGTCCTTCGTGCCGAGTGTTGAACAATTTACTTTCCCTAACTTCTTTTTATTTTCTGCTTTTGTTTTTATTTTTTTACTTGTTGGTTTGGATGTTGAACTTGGTAATCTAGGATGTTTGGTATTGTTTGGTGTGGTGTTTATTGATAAAACAGGTACATATGAGGCTTAGAGTACTAAACATTAGTACTACTAAAGCCAGGACAGGAAAACCGGAGCTAGAAACCTGTTTTTCACCTTTGCAGACTGTCTACACGGGGTCGTGTCCGGCCGACACGCCCCCGTGCTCACCTTCCAGACCTGCTGTTTGATTAATTTCTGCAGATTTTTGCCAGACATGGGGTCGTGTCCAGCCAACACGCCCCCGTGTCCACCTTCTGTAAGCTTTCGTTACTGGCACCTGAACACGGGGTCATGTGTATCCGACACGGGGCCGTGTCCAGAGTATCAGTAACATGAAATTTTGCTTTTTCACACCTTTTTACACATTCAATCAACCTAAAAACTTATTTTTGGGACACATTGAGGATAATGTGTAATTTAAATGTGGGGGGATGCTAAAACTTTGAATCTTGCAAGTCCCAATTAACAAGACTTACACAAAACTCTATTGGAATCGCTAATCACCCCAAATTTTTTTACCACCTACCCAAAATCCCCCTAGTTAATCCCTTTGAGCCTAAACCTTTTTATTTCTTAACCCAAACCAAACACCCTTTTTACCCACCTAAACCCTTTTTCATTTTAAACCCTTTATTTTAGTAACAAAGCTCGGTTTTTCTTATGACTTCCTTATCAAAAAAAAATGATGATGATGAAGCCAAAAGAAATAAACAAAAAAGTCTATCAAAAAGAACTTTGTTTGAAGAAGTGCTTCATCAAAATAAAAACTTACAAAAAAAAAAAAGAAAATAAAAAGTCTTACGAAAACCGACGCTTTTTACGCCTTTCGCCCTTTTCTACTAACCACTAACCCAACCACCTACATTTAACCCTAGCCTAACCCTTCCCCCAAAAAGTCCTCTTGATATTTACAAAGGTATATAGTTAAAAAGGAGGATGATTGATTGCTTGGCAAACTTATGGTAGGAGTAAGTTCCATGCCGGTCTCGAGTGTTTCACAAAAATACATATTCGGCCGAGTGTTGAGTGATCCCCCGTGAGGTATGTGAACTTGTATATAAATGGAATTTTAAAAAGGCTTGTTATGCCCTAATAAGTAATTTATCTTATGTAATGTTTTAAATAAATCATGACGAATAGGATTGTAAATAAATAAAAATAAAACTTAATAAAGAATCTTGGAAATCCCGACACTCTATGACAAGCCCAAAAACCTTGTCTTCTACCCATTCCATTTGGGAGTGAAAAAGCCACATTATAAAGAGTTTTGCTTGAGGACAAGCAAAGATTCAAGTGTGGGGGTATTTGATGTGCACAAAATGCAACATATAAATAATATCAATTGTGACATAAAACTAACCCTTTTTAGTACTAATGTTGGAAAAAGTGTGCTTTTGTCTTCCTTTTGTATTTTCAGGATTAAATGAGCTCAAATAAACAAAAGAAGCAAAAAGGCAGCTAAATCTAACATAAATACAAAAAAAGGAACAAACGTGGCATGCCCGGCCTCCCGACAGCATCTTCCCAAGCAAAACAAGGAAACAGAGGGCTGAACACGCCCTGTGCTCAATGAGCACAGGGGCGTGCCCAAGTGTCAGCAGAAAAGACAAAGTTGTTGAAGCTTCCATCGCCCACCACGGGGCCGTGCTCAGCGGACACGGGGTCGTGGTCAACTATAAGATTCGCGGAATCCAGGCAAATCTTGATAGTACAGTTATGCTTCTGCACACGGGGTCGTGCTCAGCGGACACGGGGGCGTGGTCAACTAATGCAGACAAACTGCATTTAATGACGAAAGAGAGGAGGATGGACACGGGGCCGTGCCAAATGGACACGGGGCCGTGCCCGAGCTTCTGTTCAGCCTATAAATAGGAGTGCTTGGAGCTCTTGCAACTCATCCCTTAGCACACCACCTCTCTCACACTTCACCCACCACCCACCACCATCACAACACCATCATCCACCACCATCATCCATTGTCCATCATAAAGTGTGTGAGTCGTCTCGAGATCCAAGATTGATCGTAAGAGTTCTTGACAATCAAAGGCCATGTTTGCCTAAGTCTCTTACATCACTTGGTGAAGACAAGTGTTTAGCGTAATACTTTTTATTTTTAATCTTTTGCACTTTTTAATTGGTTATGTATTAATGACTTTAATAACTAGTTTCTTATGTTGAAGGTGATTCCTCCTTATCGTTTGTCCGTGGTGTCTTGGCATTATTTTACTGTCTATATAAAATAAAAGATTTTCACCATTCATATCTCCACGGTCTATATGGAGGTATGTTGGCTACCTGGTCGGGGGTTAAGGGAACGGTTTGGTAAGAGTCTTGCCATTGTTCAGTGTATAGATCCTGCAAAGGACCTGGGTCAAATTTAGTAGGACCTCCTTCAATACCCAACGGTATTGGATGGCGGGGGTCCAAACTCTTTGACCCCCTCATAAGTTAAACTACTATTAAAACTTTAACCCGACAACTTAGGACTGTATCCTTGCTGACTCAGACTACTTAGCCGAGGGTAACGTCGCCTTCAAAAGAGGGGCCTACCACATTATGCATTAATAACTTAATTAATTATCTTTCAATAATCCGACCCTTTAGGATTGTATCCTTGCTGACTCAAACTACTGGGTTAAGGGTAACGTCTCCTTCAAAAGAGGGGCCTACTACAATAACTAAGATATTCTCTTAAACAAGTGCAAAAGTGCGGAAATAATCAAAGGTTACACTACACACGAGTCGGATCCAAGTGATTCATCTTGTCTATCTGTTTTTACTTTTATTTTACTTTTCAGCATTTTAGTTAGTTTTATTTTTCTAGTTTAAAAATCTTTTTCTTACTTTTTGATTTGATTAGACATTGAGGATACTAAAAGCTCTTGGGTCCTTGGACGACCTCGGTATCTTACCAACACTATACTACGTCCACGATGGGTGCACTTGCCCATATGTGTGTTTAGTGTTAGTGAATATCGTGTTTATAAATTTAAAACTTGGCTAAAAAGTGTAAAAAGGGCTTAAAATATACACCTAAAATATACTACACTTCACACGCATCAGCTATTATCAAACTTGTATACTCGCCTTTACACTATGTGTATTGACTTTTATTTTAACGTATGTGACAGGTAATTAGGACGCTTATCTGCTATGAAAGCGAGGCTAGAATAAAGCTCTAGAGTCCAACAAATAGTTGTCTGTAGTAATTGAATTAAGGGTCTCTAGAAGCAGATAAACAATTGCTATATTTAAATCTGAGTTGTCGGAACAGAATTATTTGCCTAGATTTTATCTGTAATAATTTGTTTACTATTTGAGGCATGGTATGGGACATGTTACTTTAAATTGAATAGTAATGATAATTGTTATGGAAACTTCTGGACAATCTGTTTCGCTCAGTGCCGCGCCCCAATGATTCCGCCATCGGTTGGGGTGTGACATATATTGATGGCATGAAGGGATCAATACATTCGAGCAGGCGTTGATCTTCCACATTGTAGGATCGTTTGGTGACCCGAACGAGTCGTTCAGAGGTGTTTTCGTCAAGTACAGGTGCGGAATAACAAGTAAATGACGTAGGAATAGCTTGTATATCACTTTAAACTCCTTTTTTATTGATTTGACGATGAGTACAACCTGTTTTCGATCCGGCAGCACTTCGGTACGAAAATCAGGAACCGTTACAAATGAATCCGCTCATAAGGTATATATAGGAAACTGGAACCGCTTATTGGACAGGCCCAATAAGCGGTCCAGGTACATGTCATAAAAGCGGTCCAACCTGTTGTCACATGAGCGGCCCACTGACCCTATGTACCTATGAGCGATCCAAGAACTATAAACCTATACAATCTCACTATTTCTCGTATATTGTGCCCAGATCTAACATTTAAGACTAATGACTCGATACAAGATGTAATCAGCAGATGTAGTGCACCAACAGACTCCCCCTCAGATGTTGATGGAGTCGACTATCGAGTCACACCATGCTGTATCTTCACATCTTCAGTCTTGATCAGTCTTCGAGCTTTTCTCTCTCTTTCTACAGACTCCCCCTCTCGATTTGCTGGCATTCCTTTGATCTTCAGCAACATCTTCAGGATCGCTGTCTGATCTATACAGGCCTTCAGAATCAAATATCCTAGCTCTAAAAAACGCTTTAATTCTCTTGATCAGATCTCTTGATTCCTGCACAATCTTAACCCAGAAATAAATTTTCTAGATTCATCACATATCAACAACATGTGCACCAACACATGACTTTCTTTCAACAATCTATGATGAACCACTTGAAGAAGGTTAGAATTAATGAAAACAGTTAGATTTACACAAACACTCCCCTCACATTCTGCTCATCATGTTTAGCACTCGGAATTTTGAAAATCAGTTTTCCAACATCAGTTGTCGAAAATCTTTTTGAATTTTTTTTCAAAATTTATGCTAAAACACACACAAAATCTTTTTGGATTTTTCAATGTGAGAAAATAAAATGCAGAAATAAACTATTTGCAAACAATATTTTTTGTGAGTTCGTGCAAGAGGATCATATCAGTTTATGAGACAGATCACCAACACCGTTAAGCTTGATTTCATTTTAAGCTTTAAACAATTTACCTAGATTGTCAGTATGTTTGTCCTCTTAAATTCTCAACACAAATTTCAATCGATTCGAGATACGATATTAATGTTTTAGAGACTTAAACTTAATTGTGTATCACTCCACTTGAATATACTCCTGTATCCAGATCCCAAATATTCAGTCTTACAGGTGAGTATACCACAGCTGATATCTGTAAAGGGGTTAGTTGCGAAACCGTGAGAGCTCAGGTCAGAACTTCCGTTCAGCAGAGAGATGACGGCTCGACTTTTGGTGGGTCCCCTTTAGAGGATCTTTTTGCATTTCAACAGCAGCGACTATTAATTTTATTGTTTCATCAGCATGCTGAGGGCGAAGCTTATGTTTCAAAGCTTTAGCAGAAAGTATTATCCGGGGACTAGGTCAGAACTTCCATTCAGCAGAAGTCCCGGGATAATACCCCAGATATCACTGAGTATAAAGACCTAGTATCTCAGAATACGGGACCTTTCAAACAAGATTTCGGGGGTTACCCATATATCCAAGAATAGTTACCCACAAATTAAGCAAGTTTGATTTAGGTTTATATCTCGTTTCAATTTACTAAATGTGCGAAAATCTACTGACACATCCGCAGTAAGATCGTTTAACACTTTTTAACTTTACATTTCTTTATCGTGCCGTGATAGTCCACTGATGTACTATCATTTCCTCTTTTTCGCAACAAAACTCAATTTTGAATTTTTTCATGTTTTTGGCTTTTTCAAATTTTCAAATGTTTTTGGATTTTCTGAAATTTCCCTACTCCCCCTAAAATGCAAACACATTTTAAAGAAAATTTTGAAAACTTCTAGACTTTTGACCTACTAGAAACATAAAAAGTAAAACAAACTATACAGAAACTTGACAACTGACACTGAATCACATCAAATCGCCATTCACCAGGCATAAACAATCTGAACTCCCCCTATCACAAACCATTTTCTCATTTAGATTTCAAAACACTTAAGTTTGTTTTAATCAAAATGATTTTTCCGGAAAATGAATTTGTGTTGATAGCAACCACTTGTAGGTCTATCTATTTTAAAAACGGGGATGTGGTTCATCATCTTGTCTATCTTTTGCCATGAATAGTAAATCACGTACAATTTAATGTCCCTGATTTACCATTTGCCTCTAAGAACCTTATGTTCCACTTGTAAATGTAAACACTTCAAAGTATACAAACATCTCAAGACTTAACCACAAATACCACCTGTGGAGTCAAGATTACCAATTGTAGATACCCAACAACTATCACGTGTAGGAATATTACGTCTACATCACCATTATACCAATCAAAATGCCGATTCCTGCTTCGCAATTACCTACCTGGAAGCTCCGGCATAGTCCTTTTACCTGCAAAACATTCAAACATTAATCACAATCATTCAAGCAAATATATCAAAAACTAGAATGATGCCGATTCCTGATCCACGATATAAACTTGGGATCTCCGGCATTGTCCTTTGACTATTCTGGGAAGCAAACTTCCCTCCAAGTCTTCTCAGACTTGAGGACTTTCAACTCTTCAGCTGTAGGGTTGTATGTCGCCTTTTTAGTTGCGTAAAAATCTTTTACCCCTTTAGCTTTTCCACTCAACATTTTCTCAAATATCTTCTTAACATTCCCGTTGAATGTTTTCTCAACATCAAATTCCGTTTCATCATCATAAAATTGATTTGAAATTTCAATTTTTCCAATTTCCTTCATAACCTCCTCAAACTTCAATGATGGAAGAACATCATCATTTTCTGAACTTTTCTCCATAACTTGTGGCTCTTCTGGCTTTGTGGAACCAGATTTATCGCCGACTTTCACTTCACCTTTCTTCGCAACCCACACTTGGTTGTCATTTCCTTGTCTTTTGTAAAATGTTGTCTTTTTCTTTTTCTTTGAGCATTCTCCAACTTCATTTTTCGAATTCTCAAACATTTTGGATTTCTCAGCTTTTTCTTCAACTTTGTCTTTCATCTTCTGAGAAGCTCCCTGTTTTGCTTTGATATCTTTCGAACAATCTGATGCAATGTGACCAGCTTCATTGCATTTCAAACAGGTTTGAGCATTTCTTGGATGAAATACTCCAGTTCCATTCTTTCTCTTTTCAGCAAGAAACTCTTTGTTAGTTTGTCTCCAAAATGGTTTCTGCTGTTCATCTTCCGAGCTTCCACCTGTCACAAATTTAGATTTCTTTTTAGAATTTTTCATATTTTTATCATCTTCTGGTGAAATAAAACCTAAACCTTTCTTTTTGTAGCTACGATTTTGGTTAGGTTTCTTTGGAAAACCAGGACCAGAATTGTAACCCTTTTTCTTGTTTAAACGTTGTTGAACTCTGGAAGTATATTTTTTAGGTTTTTCAAAATTTTTTAAAATTTTAACTCAGGAATATTAACCTCTATTAGTTTAAAAGTTTTGTTGATTAGATCCAAGATTGATCGTAAGAGTTCTTGACAATCAAAGGCCATGTTTGCCTAAGTCTCTTACATCACTTGGTGAAGACAAGTGTTTAGCGTAATACTTTTTATTTTTAATCTTTTGCACTTTTTAATTGGTTATGTATTAATGACTTTAATAACTAGTTTCTTATGTTGAAGGTGATTCCTCCTTATCGTTTGTCCGTGGTGTCTTGGCATTATTTTACTGTCTATATAAAATAAAAGATTTTCACCATTCATATCTCCACGGTCTATATGGAGGTATGTTGGCTACCTGGTCGGGGGTTAAGGGAACGGTTTGGTAAGAGTCTTGCCATTGTTCAGTGTATAGATCCTGCAAAGGACCTGGGTCAAATTTAGTAGGACCTCCTTCAATACCCAACGGTATTGGATGGCGGGGGTCCAAACTCTTTGACCCCCTCATAAGTTAAACTACTATTAAAACTTTAACCCGACAACTTAGGACTGTATCCTTGCTGACTCAGACTACTTAGCCGAGGGTAACGTCGCCTTCAAAAGAGGGGCCTACCACATTATGCATTAATAACTTAATTAATTATCTTTCAATAATCCGACCCTTTAGGATTGTATCCTTGCTGACTCAAACTACTGGGTTAAGGGTAACGTCTCCTTCAAAAGAGGGGCCTACTACAATAACTAAGATATTCTCTTAAACAAGTGCAAAAGTGCGGAAATAATCAAAGGTTACACTACACACGAGTCGGATCCAAGTGATTCATCTTGTCTATCTGTTTTTACTTTTATTTTACTTTTCAGCATTTTAGTTAGTTTTATTTTTCTAGTTTAAAAATCTTTTTCTTACTTTTTGATTTGATTAGACATTGAGGATACTAAAAGCTCTTGGGTCCTTGGACGACCTCGGTATCTTACCAACACTATACTACGTCCACGATGGGTGCACTTGCCCATATGTGTGTTTAGTGTTAGTGAATATCGTGTTTATAAATTTAAAACTTGGCTAAAAAGTGTAAAAAGGGCTTAAAATATACACCTAAAATATACTACACTTCACACGCATCAGCTATTATCAAACTTGTATACTCGCCTTTACACTATGTGTATTGACTTTTATTTTAACGTATGTGACAGGTAATTAGGACGCTTATCTGCTATGAAAGCGAGGCTAGAATAAAGCTCTAGAGTCCAACAAATAGTTGTCTGTAGTAATTGAATTAAGGGTCTCTAGAAGCAGATAAACAATTGCTATATTTAAATCTGAGTTGTCGGAACAGAATTATTTGCCTAGATTTTATCTGTAATAATTTGTTTACTATTTGAGGCATGGTATGGGACATGTTACTTTAAATTGAATAGTAATGATAATTGTTATGGAAACTTCTGGACAATCTGTTTCGCTCAGTGCCGCGCCCCAATGATTCCGCCATCGGTTGGGGTGTGACATATATTGATGGCATGAAGGGATCAATACATTCGAGCAGGCGTTGATCTTCCACATTGTAGGATCGTTTGGTGACCCGAACGAGTCGTTCAGAGGTGTTTTCGTCAAGTACAGGTGCGGAATAACAAGTAAATGACGTAGGAATAGCTTGTATATCACTTTAAACTCCTTTTTTATTGATTTGACGATGAGTACAACCTGTTTTCGATCCGGCAGCACTTCGGTACGAAAATCAGGAACCGTTACAAATGAATCCGCTCATAAGGTATATATAGGAAACTGGAACCGCTTATTGGACAGGCCCAATAAGCGGTCCAGGTACATGTCATAAAAGCGGTCCAACCTGTTGTCACATGAGCGGCCCACTGACCCTATGTACCTATGAGCGATCCAAGAACTATAAACCTATACAATCTCACTATTTCTCGTATATTGTGCCCAGATCTAACATTTAAGACTAATGACTCGATACAAGATGTAATCAGCAGATGTAGTGCACCAACAGACTCCCCCTCAGATGTTGATGGAGTCGACTATCGAGTCACACCATGCTGTATCTTCACATCTTCAGTCTTGATCAGTCTTCGAGCTTTTCTCTCTCTTTCTACAGACTCCCCCTCTCGATTTGCTGGCATTCCTTTGATCTTCAGCAACATCTTCAGGATCGCTGTCTGATCTATACAGGCCTTCAGAATCAAATATCCTAGCTCTAAAAAACGCTTTAATTCTCTTGATCAGATCTCTTGATTCCTGCACAATCTTAACCCAGAAATAAATTTTCTAGATTCATCACATATCAACAACATGTGCACCAACACATGACTTTCTTTCAACAATCTATGATGAACCACTTGAAGAAGGTTAGAATTAATGAAAACAGTTAGATTTACACAAACACTCCCCCTCACATTCTGCTCATCATGTTTAGCACTCGGAATTTTGAAAATCAGTTTTCCAACATCAGTTGTCGAAAATCTTTTTGAATTTTTTTTCAAAATTTATGCTAAAACACACACAAAATCTTTTTGGATTTTTCAATGTGAGAAAATAAAATGCAGAAATAAACTATTTGCAAACAATATTTTTTGTGAGTTCGTGCAAGAGGATCATATCAGTTTATGAGACAGATCACCAACACCGTTAAGCTTGATTTCATTTTAAGCTTTAAACAATTTACCTAGATTGTCAGTATGTTTGTCCTCTTAAATTCTCAACACAAATTTCAATCGATTCGAGATACGATATTAATGTTTTAGAGACTTAAACTTAATTGTGTATCACTCCACTTGAATATACTCCTGTATCCAGATCCCAAATATTCAGTCTTACAGGTGAGTATACCACAGCTGATATCTGTAAAGGGGTTAGTTGCGAAACCGTGAGAGCTCAGGTCAGAACTTCCGTTCAGCAGAGAGATGACGGCTCGACTTTTGGTGGGTCCCCTTTAGAGGATCTTTTTGCATTTCAACAGCAGCGACTATTAATTTTATTGTTTCATCAGCATGCTGAGGGCGAAGCTTATGTTTCAAAGCTTTAGCAGAAAGTATTATCCGGGGACTAGGTCAGAACTTCCATTCAGCAGAAGTCCCGGGATAATACCCCAGATATCACTGAGTATAAAGACCTAGTATCTCAGAATACGGGACCTTTCAAACAAGATTTCGGGGGTTACCCATATATCCAAGAATAGTTACCCACAAATTAAGCAAGTTTGATTTAGGTTTATATCTCGTTTCAATTTACTAAATGTGCGAAAATCTACTGACACATCCGCAGTAAGATCGTTTAACACTTTTTAACTTTACATTTCTTTATCGTGCCGTGATAGTCCACTGATGTACTATCATTTCCTCTTTTTCGCAACAAAACTCAATTTTGAATTTTTTCATGTTTTTGGCTTTTTCAAATTTTCAAATGTTTTTGGATTTTCTGAAATTTCCCTACTCCCCCTAAAATGCAAACACATTTTAAAGAAAATTTTGAAAACTTCTAGACTTTTGACCTACTAGAAACATAAAAAGTAAAACAAACTATACAGAAACTTGACAACTGACACTGAATCACATCAAATCGCCATTCACCAGGCATAAACAATCTGAACTCCCCCTATCACAAACCATTTTCTCATTTAGATTTCAAAACACTTAAGTTTGTTTTAATCAAAATGATTTTTCCGGAAAATGAATTTGTGTTGATAGCAACCACTTGTAGGTCTATCTATTTTAAAAACGGGGATGTGGTTCATCATCTTGTCTATCTTTTGCCATGAATAGTAAATCACGTACAATTTAATGTCCCTGATTTACCATTTGCCTCTAAGAACCTTATGTTCCACTTGTAAATGTAAACACTTCAAAGTATACAAACATCTCAAGACTTAACCACAAATACCACCTGTGGAGTCAAGATTACCAATTGTAGATACCCAACAACTATCACGTGTAGGAATATTACGTCTACATCACCATTATACCAATCAAAATGCCGATTCCTGCTTCGCAATTACCTACCTGGAAGCTCCGGCATAGTCCTTTTACCTGCAAAACATTCAAACATTAATCACAATCATTCAAGCAAATATATCAAAAACTAGAATGATGCCGATTCCTGATCCACGATATAAACTTGGGATCTCCGGCATTGTCCTTTGACTATTCTGGGAAGCAAACTTCCCTCCAAGTCTTCTCAGACTTGAGGACTTTCAACTCTTCAGCTGTAGGGTTGTATGTCGCCTTTTTAGTTGCGTAAAAATCTTTTACCCCTTTAGCTTTTCCACTCAACATTTTCTCAAATATCTTCTTAACATTCCCGTTGAATGTTTTCTCAACATCAAATTCCGTTTCATCATCATAAAATTGATTTGAAATTTCAATTTTTCCAATTTCCTTCATAACCTCCTCAAACTTCAATGATGGAAGAACATCATCATTTTCTGAACTTTTCTCCATAACTTGTGGCTCTTCTGGCTTTGTGGAACCAGATTTATCGCCGACTTTCACTTCACCTTTCTTCGCAACCCACACTTGGTTGTCATTTCCTTGTCTTTTGTAAAATGTTGTCTTTTTCTTTTTCTTTGAGCATTCTCCAACTTCATTTTTCGAATTCTCAAACATTTTGGATTTCTCAGCTTTTTCTTCAACTTTGTCTTTCATCTTCTGAGAAGCTCCCTGTTTTGCTTTGATATCTTTCGAACAATCTGATGCAATGTGACCAGCTTCATTGCATTTCAAACAGGTTTGAGCATTTCTTGGATGAAATACTCCAGTTCCATTCTTTCTCTTTTCAGCAAGAAACTCTTTGTTAGTTTGTCTCCAAAATGGTTTCTGCTGTTCATCTTCCGAGCTTCCACCTGTCACAAATTTAGATTTCTTTTTAGAATTTTTCATATTTTTATCATCTTCTGGTGAAATAAAACCTAAACCTTTCTTTTTGTAGCTACGATTTTGGTTAGGTTTCTTTGGAAAACCAGGACCAGAATTGTAACCCTTTTTCTTGTTTAAACGTTGTTGAACTCTGGAAGTATATTTTTTAGGTTTTTCAAAATTTTTTAAAATTTTAACTCAGGAATATTAACCTCTATTAGTTTAAAAGTTTTGTTGATTAGATCTGTTTTAACACTTAAAATTGGAAACTCTTTGTTGTAATATAATTTGTCAGAACCATTCAAAGTATAAACAACTTCGAATGCTTCATCATTCAAATCAGCTTTTGATAACAAAAACTTTTTACTATAAGCCTGTTTAACCGACGAATTTTGACTGTTGACTGACGACTTTGACCCTCCAGACTCAGATTTTGACTCTGTCTCCTCATCAGTATCCAACACCTGATCGACCACCTTTTTTATTAGAACAGACTCATGATCAGTATCGGACGAGGTAAACGTCACATCAATATTTTCTGGTAAAACGTCAGTTGTGTCGGTTTTAAGCTGTATATTGACTGCTTTTGCAAGTTGTTCCTCATTTGGTTTCCTAGGTGAATACCCATCCCAAATTGGAGGCGGACACTTGTTATAGCTAACGGTTGGTTTCTTACCACAATCTTTCTTTTCTTTCGGCTTCTCAGCTTGAAAAGCTTCCATACCTGCAACAGTTGGGTAAATACGATCAATAACATAATCAGAGGTAGAATAGCTCAACAATAACCTCCTAATCCTCTCATTTTCAATCTTTTCTTTCTCCAACTCTTGCTTCCATTTGGCACTTTCTTCAATGTAAAAATTTATAGCTTTTTGCTTCGACATTAAAGTTGCATTCATCATCGTCAGCGCCTGTTCTCTTTCTGTGTTTGTCTTTTGAAGGCCAGTTACTGTTTTGTTCAACACGTCGTAAGATTCCTTCACATAATTGAGATTGAACAATAACTGCTCTTTCTTTTTATCGTACTCAGCTATGATGTCATCTTTTGCTGCACATTCTTTGCAAGCTTCTAGACACTTCTCACAGGGCTTGATGACTTCAACAATTTTTTCAACTTCGACTGTTTTCACAACTTCTACCACTCTCTCGACTTCGATCACCTTTTCCACTTCGATCACCGTTTCTTCTTTCACAGTTTCAGTAATCTTCTCAGCAACACTTTCAACATTCTGAAATTCACCTTCAGACTCAGATTGTTTATCTTTTTCAGCTCATTCCTCCACTAGTTTCTCCATTTTTTCTGCAAAATAGAAATGAAAACTATTAGGAGACAATTGAGATTTTGCAATATTTATATGTTTCTCTTCCTCATCATCACTGCTGCTTAAATCAGGTGATCGATCAAAATGTACAGACTTATCAGAATCACCATCTGATACATCAGAATCCGATGGTGTTTTGTCAAATACAACATCCTGTTCTTGAACAGTTTCATCTGAATTATCTGAAATATCCCCAGAATGTTCTGAAATTCCATCAGTACTATCTGAACTATCATCAGACGACACAGATTTTTCATCTCCACTTGACACATTCTCTCCAATAGATCTCATCCAAGTAGCAAACAAATTTGGCTCTCGGACGATCTTTGCAATGAAAGCTTTAAAACCTCCCTTTTCATCTACGAACATATCCCAACTGAAACCTTCTGGTAGTTTCTCATCATCTTGATCGATAACTCGTTCTGCTGTGGCTTCAGATGATATGTAATCACTCCAGCTGAAATCTACAACACATGCTCTTTTGGAATCTTCAATTTTTCTTCCGTGAGCTGTCTGAGGTTCCTGGGATTGACCAACTTGCTGATAGATAGCTTTGCGGTAATAGTCATCTTTCCCGAATGGATTCTGTGCTCCGCTAGCTTCTCTTCCTTTGCACTCCCGTTTGAAATGGCCCTTCTCCCTGCAACGAAAACAAGTAACTTTAGATTTATCAAAACCTAAAGTAGAAACATGTGCATCAAGAAAGTCATTTCTCCCGGTAATGGTTTTGAACTTCTCAGCTCGTCGAAGAACACTGGCAAGACACCATTTGATATCCATGAGTTCCATCTCTTCGGCGTCTATTTGATCGTAATCCTCTTTGGTGAGCATAGGATTTCCGATCCTACCAGCAACTAGACCTTCATAAGATAACAGAACTGAACCCAGAAGTGCCATGTGGTCTTTAGCAGTGTCTTCAGAAAAGCTTTGACCTTCTGGAAGATTGAAAGCTATGTTGCACTGAATTATGTATCCATTTCCGGTTTTGGTACTCTGAGACTGAAAGCTTGTGTTGGTCTCAATCGGATTCACACTCGGAAACGATGAAAAACCGCTGCTTCTCTTGTTCGAACCCTGATCAACTTTCTCAGATGAATCACCAGCACTGAAAGCGGTTTGAATTTTCGGACTTCTTTCAACTTCAGAAACTGGAATACTACCTTTATAGTACATTTTAACATCTTGTTGACCACTAGGATTATTCATCCTCGCGATCTTTTGCTGTTCAAGATCCTGACTCTCAATTTTCTCAATAAACTGACCAATTGTAAGTTTATCATAAACACCCGTGTTTTTCAGTATCATCAAATACGTTCCCCACTCTTTCTGAGGTAACGCGTCAGCCAACTTATCAACCCATTCCTTCCAACCTTTTTCAACTCCCAACATCGATAACGAACGCACTAAATGGCAGTATCTCTCAATTAGCTTTTTAGTATCCTCTCCCGGCAAACTACTAAACAAATCAAATTCTTTTTTAAGCAATGCCTTCTTGCTTTTGATCATACTTTCACTACCCTCGAATTTCACTTTAAGAGCATCCCAAATTGACTTCGCAGTTTTGTCGTGTTGTAGCAGAATGAATATATCTTCTTTAATCGCCTGCTGTAACAAACTGATCATCATTTTCTCTGCTCTGTACATTGCACGTTCTTGTTCTGAGAATTCAGATATCTGTTTAGTGACTTGCAATTCTGTTCGAGGCAATGTGTACTTTTCCAATATGCATTCCCACGATCTGAGATGATTTGCCTGAACCCAGTTTTCAAAACGATCTTTCCACCCGTAGTATTCTTCAATACTCATCAGTTTCGGGGGTTTCTGGGTGGTTCCCGTCTCATTCTCAAGATTCATGGCTTGAGCAATCGCGGCTGGAGTAGTCGATGTAGCAAAGGCATTGTAAAATTCAGAATTCATGATGACTTAACACGTTTTTCAAGGCAACTGACAGAAAAGCGGTTCAAGTAAATCCTTAAAAGCGATCCAAGATTGATCCGAAACAGCGATCCAGAAAAATATCTTTGGAACGGTTCAAGATATGATGTTCTAATGAGCGGTTCAAGGTAAGTTTGTTCGAGCGGTTCAAGAAATAATCAAATGGTCCAAATTGGCGATCCAGGTAATTGTTCATACGAGCGGTTCAGAAAGTGTATGAATAAGCGATTCACACTTGTTTTTGGAACGGTCCAAGTCACTCGACCGAATAAGCGGTTCTATACACGTACGGATAAGCGGTTCACACTCGGTCCAATAAGCGATCCAGAGAAATTCCCGAAAAGCGATCCAACTTCGGACAACAATTTGACCCACAATTTCTTCGAATTTCAACCCCAAACTTTCAAGGGTTTGTCTTTATACCTTCGCGCACAATTCCTGAGATTTTGAGCAAGTTTCGACCGTGAAAAGTATCTGAAACTGAAAAAGAATGAGTAGAAGTCAGAATTTTCAACAATTTCCAGCTATTTCCTGTAGAACTCCTCCTCCTGAAGCTCTGATACCACTTGTAGGATCGTTTGGTGACCCGAACGAGTCGTTCAGAGGTGTTTTCATCAAGTACAGGTGCGGAATAACAAGTAAATGACGTAGGAATAGCTTGTATATCACTTTAAACTCCTTTTTTTATTGATTTGACGATGAGTACAACCTGTTTTCGATCCGGCAGCACTTCGGTACGAAAATCAGGAACCGTTACAAATGAATCCGCTCATAAGGTATATATAGGAAACTGGAACCGCTTATTGGACAGGCCCAATAAGCGGTCCAGGTACATGTCATAAAAGCGGTCCAACCTGTTGTCACATGAGCGGCCCACTGACCCTATGTACCTATGAGCGATCCAAGAACTATAAACCTATACAATCTCACTATTTCTCGTATATTGTGCCCAGATCTAACATTTAAGACTAATGACTCGATACAAGATGTAATCAGCAGATGTAGTGCACCAACACACATGTCACCAAACAAGTATATATCAAACCACAACAAAGGATGCCACAAAAATAAGCATCTTCTAAAGACGGGCATTATGTAGGAAAGTAAGGATCTACATTAGGTATTAAAAAACAGGTTCAAAACGCCAAAAATGTTAAAGTAGAAGAGGCTAATGACAGTGAATATTTGGATGAGAAATTAGATTATAATTTTTAATTTGTTTTCATTTTCAATTATTTGTTATCTAATTCTCTGTTGTTTATTATCTAATTCTCTACTAATAAAAAAGTTGAGTATAAAATGCCAAAAACTACAAACACCAAAATGCCTGATAGTGTGAAAACTGTGAGAACGGATGCTATCAAAGCACGATGCTGCTATATAAAACGCCAAAAAACGCCAAACAAAAAATTACTGGAAAAAGCAACACTAATTGACAGATGAAATTGAACGAAACAGTAATTGCAAAACAGTAAAATAAAGAGACGGTAACATTATTGTCAAACATTTATTATATTAAAAGCCACAATATGGAAAATTGAATTTATTTATCTTTTCAAAACGCCATAATTGCCTGTCAAATTATAGGCCTGTATCCTACATGGCACAACACATAATAGAAAAAAAATAAACATCAAGAAAATTACTAATGTTTTTTACATTATAGGCCTGCATCCTGATCTAAAAACAATAAAAACGCCGCGTATTTATTAAATGCCAAACAATGGAAATGTGATGTGACACGCATTTAAAAAAGAAATATGAAAGGACAAAAAGCCCCTCCGCACTTCTCTATGCTGCGTGACATGTGTTGGGCCAGGATGCGTTCTCACCGTTCTCACACTTTTGGGCGTTTTCTCATGATCCCAATCCAATATATATATATATATATATATATATATATATATATGTGTGTGTGTGTGTGTCTGTGTGTGTGTGTGTGTTTCATATGCGAAATACTGTTGATCAAACTCTGTTGTGAACAGATGTTTGAAAATAAAACAGTGGTTGATACATCTGTTGACTTTGGTCAATAGATGGATGAAAACAGATGTTTGAAACCACTGTTGGGTTAAAACAGTGTTTTGTGGAGAAAGAACTTGTTTGAAACTACTATTGAGTTAAAACAGTGTTTTGTGGAGAAAAAACATGCTTGATTGCAAATGTTATTTCGTTCACAAAGATTAATAAATCGTATATTTTCGTATTTTTTATACTCTAAACTTTAAGTATTTACCGACTGACTTATCTATTTATAACTTAGCGACATTCACCATTTATTTGTGTTATGCATGGTTTTTTAAAAGCCATCCGTGTTTGCATACGGGTCGTACTACTAGTATATAATAATAACAATAATCACATCGCATATGTAATAAGCTTTGTTTAGCTATTTCATTTTTAGTAATTTAAAAGTTTAATATTTCTTTAAGGACAATAGAGTTGTTTTAATTAAAAAATAATAAAAAAAAACAAAGTAATAAATTTATAACGATATAAAGTATAGTAATCACTAACGAGAAATAAAACTATCAAAATAATAATAATTTTTACATTTAAAAAGAATATATATATAATATTGAATTAATTTATCCAATTAGTTAATATTAACCAAGAATATATGTGTGTGTCTGTATATATATATACATAGGAAAAGTGTAAAATACAATACGGCTTAACGTACATCATGTACGTGCGTTATTATGTGTATAACGTGTGTGATTAATGTTTTCATCATGCGTGATTAATGTTTCCAACATGCGTGATTTAGGGTTTTTAGTTTATAACGTGTGTGATCTTCAAATGAGTGTGCGTAATTATCTGTCATACATGATGTACGTTAAGCTGTATTGTACGTTTACTGGCCTATATATATATATATATATAGGAGAATGATCCGTTAGGAACCACCCTTTATTGCGAGAACCGCGAGAACCAGTGTGAACAAAAATAGTAATACCGAAAAAATCTAAAAGACACCAAAAAAAAATTTTTTTTTTTACCATTTTTTTGTAAAAATCGCTATATTTTGTTTACAATAAAAAAAATTTAAAAAAAAAATCGAGTCACAGTTATCCATGCACATGTGCATTTGTATCATTTCTTTGACAAATTCCGTAATTTATTACAAATATTAGACAATTGCACTTTCATTTACACTACCACGTGTAATGCACTACTTTTTACGTTAACAATATTCGTAATGCACATGTGCATGTATATGTATCAACATGAAATAAGGTGTGTTGGTACACTACTTTCTCTTTCGTCTATCTATCATTCCATCCATAATACACAAACATGCACATGTGCAATTTTGTCATTTCTTTGACAAATTCCGTTATTCATTACAACTATTAGACAATTGCACTTTCATTTTCACTACCATGTGAAATACAATACTTTTTACATTACCAATATTAGAAATGCACATGTGCATCTATATGTATCAACATGAAATAAGGTGTTTTGGTACACTACTTTGAATACACTTTCCCTTTCATCTATCATACCATCCATAATACACTACCATTACCTCCTACCATCCATAATACAATACCATTACCTCCTATCATCTATAATACAATACCATTACCAATATTTTCACTTTATTACATGTATGTAAACACCATTTATACCATACAATCAACATATTACATCATAAATAAATTGACAACTATAACCAAACCATCAACCAGTAGATATAACTAACCAAAAAACATGTATATGGGCCTACTTCTCCATTCAAAATCACAAAGGTTTTGTACCAAAACCCGTTATATCATGGTTATACCTAATGATGTACATGTGGATTTTGAATATTGGTAATGTAAAAAGTAGTGTATTACGAATGGGATTGTAAATTAAAGTGCAATTGTCTATTCCTAATAACGTATTACCGAATTTGTCAAACTAATGATACATATGCACATGTGCATGAAAACTGTTACTCGAAAAAAAAGTTTTTTTTATGGTAACGAAATATAGCGATTTTTTAAGAAAAATATTAAAAAAAAAGAAATTTTTTGAGTGTTTTTTTGATTTTTTTAGATTTTATTTTGTGTTCACACTGGTTCTCGCGGTTCTCGCAATAAGGGTGGTTCTCGTATAAACCTTACCCTATATATATATATAGGGTAATGCTAGACAAAAAACCCTTAAATTTTTAGAAAACTCTGGAAACTCAAATCTCCCCCCATTTTTACCCAACCTCCCGACATTTTTTTTTTTGAAAAAAATAACACATGTAATATACATGTTTTAAAGTGTTTTGGGCCAAAAAAAAAAAACAAAAAAGCGCGGAAGGGATTTTTTTTAAAAAAAATAAACAAATTTCAGCAATGTCCGGTTGCCTAACATGTGTTAGGCACAAAAGACAGAAATTGCTGAATTTTTTTTAAATCATCCCTTCGGCGCTTTTTTGATTTTTTTGGCCCAAAACTCTTAAAAACATGTATATTACATGTGTTATTTTTTTCAAAAAAAAATGTCGGGAGGTTGGGTTTTCTAGGGTTTGTTATATATATAGGGTTTTCTATATAGCCCTACCCTATATATATATATATATATATATATATATATATATATATATAGGGTAGGAGTTGGCTACAAAGCCTACTTTTCCTACAAAGTGTAGGAAGTGTTCTCCTTGTGACATGTGGCATTTAGGTATTTTTTTTTACTAAATGGCATAAAGGTAATTGACTAATTAAATTATTTATGGAAGATTTATTTTTCAAACAAAAAAGGAGATTTTTAAGGAAACAAAATAGCTCAAATCAACTCAAAATTCGGTACTTACTTTAAACTACAAAGATCAATTTCTGATGTATATTTCATTCATTTTTTTATTGTTTCTTTCACTTGAACTTACAGATCAAATAAATGGTGATGTACAAAGCAATGGTTGATTGTGTTTTACCAATTACAAGTTCATCACAATGTGTTATGGCTTTCGTTTTTTGCTTGTAAACGTAACCTGTAAAAAACAATTTCTTGATGATGTGTTTTACCAGTTAAAATCATTCATGAACAATTTCTTGACGATGTGTTTTACCATTTACAAGTTAATTCACACGATGTGTTATAGCAGTTTATTTTAGGAAAGAGATGTATTTGTAGTTATTAGCGTTGTGTTTTTTAGGAAGGATATGTTTTTGTAATTTCTTGACGATGTGTTTTATCAATTATAGGTTAATTCATGATGTGTTATACTAGTTATTATGATTCACGAATGAAATGTTTTTTATGTTTTCTTGACGTTGTATTTTATAATTTTTAGGTTTCTTCACGATGTGTTATATTGTATAACACACCACACAAGTTAAATGATGGTGTGTTATATTGTATGATTCACGATGTGTTTTCTTGGATTTCTTCACGGTGTGTTATATTTTATGATTCATGATATGTTTTCTTGACATTGTGTTTCTTCGTTAAGGTATAAAGAGAGAGAAATAGGGAGAGAGAGAGAGAAAGGGAAACTTGCGAAAAAGATGGAGAAGTTTATGGTCAACATTAATTATTTCCTTATTTAAAATAAGCTAAATGACACATTTACCCCCAATTAACTAAATCATTCTATTTTTAAGACACACATATTACCAAAATACCACCAAGATGATCTCAACCATCAAAGACACTCATCCAATGGTCAAGATCACTTCCTACACTTTGTAGGAAAAACACACTTTGTAGAGTAACCTCACCCTATACATATATATATATATATATATATATATATATATATATATATATATATATATATATATATATATATATATATAGGGGAAGGTTCATTTGAGAAGAAAATTTTATTGAGAAGAAAAAGAATAAAAGGGTATAATTGTAAAACATTAAATAGTTTTTTTTCTTATCTCATTTATTATTATGTTTGACTAATTAATTAGTCATTAAGACTATAATCCTCCACACTAAATATTTTTGCCTACACACATCAAAAGTTATCCTACACATTTCGAAATTTATCCTACACATATTGAAATTTATCCTACACAACTCGTAATTTATCCTACACGCCTCGTATTTATCCTACACTATAAATGAAATTTTATTTTTGTTTTTTGTGAAAAATATATATCTTAAAAATAAGTTACAAATTTAATATAGTTAATTATTAAAGATGAAACTACCAATTAATGATGTATGTAAGTTTACTAATATACCCTTATAGTTACATTAAGTACAAATATTAAATGAAGTCTAATGAAGCATTTCTATTGGTTGAAATTTTTTCTTTTTTCTTCTTACAAAGAATTTCTTCTCATTTGAACCCTCCACTATATATATATATATATATATATATATATATATATATATATATATATATATATATATATATATATGTATGTATGTATGTCTGTATAAAGGAGGGCGGGGCATCAAGCGGCTTCGACAAGCTTTCTACAAAATGTTACCTGGCAATTTTTAATGTAATTGAGCTTTTAAAATACAAGTTAATTGTATCTATAATCTTATTTAAAGGATTCTATAAAATACAACTTGACAATTATATTGAGCTTTTAAAATACAAGTTAATTTGATCTGTAAGCTTTTTTAGATTTAATATGAATTCTAATTCTAACAAAAGAGTCATATAAACTTTTTAAAAGGATTCCATAAAATACCACTTGACAACTTTTAATGTAATTGAGCTTTTAAAATACAAGTTAATTTGATCTATAAGCTTTTAAATTTAATATGAATCATAATTCTAATAAAAGAGTCATATTAATACCACATGACATCTTATCATTCAATTCACTAATAATATACATTTATATTTCATATGCACAATAATAATAATAATAATAATAATAATAATAATAATAATAATAATAATAATATCTTTAGCTATTTCATATTTAGTAATTTAAAAGTCTAATATTTCTTTAAGGACAATAGAGTTATTCTAATTGAAAAAGTTATAAAACAACAAAAGTAATTAATTTATAACGATAAAAAGTATAGTAAACACTAATGATAAATAAAACTATCAAAATAATAATAATTTTACATCTAAAAGGAATACATATAATATTGTACTAATTTGTCCAATTAATTAATATTAATTAAGAATACATACAAGGGCGGGCGGGGCACCAAGCGGCTTTTGTGGCACCTGGGGAAAATCCACAGTCATCCTGATCTAACAGCTGGCTGTTTTGGGATTTTTGGGATTGCTTATCAAATTTCGAGATGAAATTTCTTTCAAGTTGGGGATGATGTGACAACCCGAACTTCCAAGGTTAGTAACGTTTAATCTTGTGATCTTGTTTTCTAATTTTTCCTCTTCTATGTTCCTTACTGTGATCAAATTTGTTAGCCGCTCATAGCTAGGATAAACTTGTCAAGTATAAACATAACTGGGTATGATTGAATGTGTTATTGGGTTATTTCAAGTGCCGAGTAGTAGGCACGGGCCGCACATGCAACTGGGCCACAAACCACACTCTTTAAACTATCATACCACTTCTAACTCACCTTGGCCTACACTTGTTGTCCCATCTCGGCCCATACATGTAGTCAGGCCCAAATAATTTAAGCCCAACCCTATGAATTACGTACATTAGTTGAGATAGGATACGTAATTATAGTTTGGAAAAACAATTACAAACCCTAATACATCCTCTTCTTCTCTCTTGATCGGCGACAACACACCTCCGCAGAAGTCTTCTCCTTTACGAAATACCTCATCTCCCCCATTCTATAATCGGTATGTATGCTTATTGGTTTTGGTTATGGTAGATTATGTGATCACATATGGTGTTGTATGCGTAGGAGTAGGATTAAAACATGGTAAGAATTATGATTACAAACTGAGTTAATGGGGGTCGAATAACAAATGTTATGATCAAATAATAAGGGATTCTTGGTGTTTGTTCGTGATGTTTGTAGACTGTAAATGAGTCGGGTTGGGTAACCCACGATCTCAGTTAGTGTTATAGTCCGTAACAATAGCTGGAATACTTAGTTTAATGTTATTCGAACAATTAATATTAATGATTCGATAAGAATGATGGCATGATAAGTGGTTGTTGTTCTGATCAATCGGGTAACTCCTGTCAATGGTGATGATCTAGAGAAGACTTATAATGTTTAACCAACAATTGTGAATTGTGTTGTAAGGAATATCCGAGTAATTTGACCTAGTCATTAGGTAATGATTTTTGATTGGGTTGTTTTGAAATAGGAATGAGTTATGATATGCTATGTATAATGTTTATTATATGATAAAGTGCATCTGTTAGTATAATTAGAACCCTTGATATGTGCATGGCAATATGATAATTGGTGTATGAGAATTCATAAAATGTTAAATTGGATTAATACACTTTTGTGGGTGGTTGTGGTTAAATCGGGCTGTACATAAGTGGGCCGCACACCCCTTGATGGTATTGGACCACTCAATTAAAAACAACAATTGTTTGGGCCTGGATTAGATTGGGCCACATATTAGGGGGGGGGGGTGGTAAAGTGGCAGTTGGACTGGGCTCGGGTACAAGCAGCCCAAAACGACTCAATCTAGTTGGGGCCGGAGAACAATCGGTTATATTGTTAGACTAGGCTGGTAACTCATGGAATCAATAGAATGATTCGGTATATTATATTAACTTGTGTAACGATATGGCATAAATCTGTGAATTAATATGGTACATAGTGTCACGGATATCTGTGTTATATGATTCTAGTTATAAGTTGTATGTTCACTGATACGGCAATCAAATCATTCGACATGAATTATGGTATTATATGAACTAGTGTTGTGATTGGGTATAGGACCCAAATACTTTCTATAACTTGAGTAATAATATGTGTTCTGATTATTGGTAACCTATGTACTAAATGCAAGGAACACATGTTTTATGTTTACATGAAACTGACTAACTCTGGTAACCACGGTAGGGCTTGGTTGACCACTTTTGTTAAACAAGTAGCTAATTCTACCGAGCAATCGAAGGTGAGTTCGTCTCTTGAGCATGCGTCCCGGTGGTTGGGACAATTAATTTGGTATTCCTGGGAGGAATGGGTTTTGGGTAAATCATTGCGTATTCCTGAGAGGAATACATCTCTTGGTTAAAACGTGAATGTTAGATAATACACTCTTTCCTATCATTTAAGTCCCATCTTATACCGAATAGTTGCCTGAGAGGTAACGGGGTGTTAGTTAATAGCGCTATTATGCTTGGCAACCTCACACCGTACCTGAGAGGACGGGCGTGAACTAATGACCTTAAATCATGACCACTGCTTAGATAGTGGGCAGTGGGGACGGGCAAAACAATCTGGTAGCCATCTTGTACGGTACTCGAGTTATTATCTACATTATCATCAATGAACTGAACTAAACACTTGGTAACTAACGTTTTCACAAAACTATGAACTCACCAGCGTTGTCTGATACACTTGTTGCATGCTCGCAGGTCGTTAGATGTCTTGAATTGGAACTTGCTGTCTGGTGTAGCTGGAGTGGTCATGGGTCGAACTGGATGGATACATGTGTTGGATTTATTGATATGACACGTTGGTTTTGAAACAGTTAAACTATGATTTCTTTTATTAGCTTCCGCTGAACATGTTGGTTTTCATTTAAACTTATTGCTGATACTTTTTATTAATAAGTGATGATTTCATTTAGAAACTTGTATGGGTTCAACATGATTAGTGGCTCGTTGTTGGTACGTCACACGCCTAGCAGGGGTATTCCCTAGGTGGTATTTTGGGGGTGTGACAGTTTGGTATCAGAGCCACGGGTTACAGTGAACTTGGTTTTAAAACGTTTTTGTAAAACCAGACTATAACCGAACAGTTCTGAATACGTGAATACGTGTTGGGATTGAACCCTACCAGAGGAACAGATAATTAAAGCCAAAACTGGATCAGGTCAGTGGATCCAGAATAAGCAGATGATATGCATACAAGTCTCTCCCCTTGAAAGTGGTTTCAACATCTACTGACCTCCTATCTACTGATCATACAAACTGCTGACCTACAACTACTGATCAAGTCAAAGACTGATGAAGAACTAAAGTCCTGCTGCCCAATCTACTGCCTTGAGTCAAGCACTGCTGATCATGACAAGTACTGATGGGATCACAGCAGTGGAAGGATGTAGCAGTAGTTTTGTTTACTTTATGTAATGAATTGTAATAACAGTAGTGAGCATAGCAGAGGTTGTATAGATCAGAGGTTAGAGTTTGTTAGGAGGTTAGATGTCACTTTCATGGTGACGTCAGCTTAGATGCTTCAGTAGTTTGTTCGTGCCTATAATTAGAACAGCGCTCTGTACTGTTCTATTAGCTCTTTCACCATCTTCTTCCTGCACGAACAAATACTGTGAGCTCGGGCTGAGGGGGAGTTTGTATTCATTCATGCATTGTAATCGTTATTGAAATAAATTCAATCTTTCGGTTCTTTGTTGAAAATGTTTGATTAAAGCCATCCTCCTGTTTGATTGTGTACAAAATTTGTTTCCATTATAATTCCGCTGCACAACTCATTCATCTTCATCTTAATTCAAACGTAAAACACAATCAAAACCAAACTCAGATCCTAACAATTGGTATCAGAGCTTGGACAGTCAAATTTGATTTAACAATCATTTTGACATAAATAGTTCAGCTCATAATCGTTGATACTGATAGTTTGTTCGTTTTTATTGAAAAACAGAGCAAGGTTTAATCACCATTAAAGTTGATTAATCAGTGCCTGTAAAACAACCAGGATGACGTCACAATCGCAAGATGATAAGAATAACATTGGCTCTCTTTTCAAACCACCTATGCTTAAACGTAATGAATACAACATCTGGGAGAGAAGGATGGGTCACATCCTTGCTCAACAGAATACTGGATGTTGGAGGTCTGTTGTCTTTGGTCCCCATGTTCCTATGGTGCCAAGTGCTGAGGATACAAAGAAGTTCGCCCCTAAACCAACTGAAAACTATACTGAAACTGATTTTCAAAAGTTCGAACTTGATGCCAAAGCATTTAGCATCATAGCTTCTACATTACCCAATGAAATCTATGCTGGACTGTTACATTGTAACAGTGCCAAAGAATTATGGGATGCATTGAAGGAACAATTTGGGGGAACAGAAGAGGTTATTGAAAACAACAGGGAAATTCTGAATCAGCAGTATGAAACATTTTGTCACATCAAGGGTGAATCCTTAACCCAACAGTTTGAACGTTTTAGCTGTCTCATTAGTGAACTAAGGCTTGTTAAAGTTACATTTTCAAATGCAATTCAAATAGCAGGTTTCTTAGATCACTACCTGAAAAATGGGACACAATTGCATTTGTTACTAGAAATTCAGCTGAGTTCAAGGATCTGACCCTGACCCAACTCCATGGTAGACTCCTGACCTATGAAAGGGGGATAAACCAGAAAAGGAGGTTGCAAGAGTCTGGAAAAGTTGTAGATGACTATTCATTTAGCAGCACAGCTCTTTTTGGTCAGGAAGAATCTGGTAGTAGCAGTAAGGATCAGAGTTTTGATCATTTTATTAATATAACTGCTGGTTTTAACAACTCTGATCCTCACTCTGCAAATTATGCTTTCACTGCAAATAGTGAAAATCAGATGTCAGATAACTTGTGTTTTGAACTCAATGATTTGCAACATTTTGATCCCACTGACTTAGAAGAGATGGACATTTTGCATCAATTAGCTTTGCTTAGTGTTAGAATAAGCAAATTCTACAAAAGAACAGGGAGAAAATTCCCAAGGCTTCATGGGAATTTAAGGGTGGGGTTGGATAAGTCAAAAATCAAGTGTTACAAGTGTAATAGGATAGGTCATTTTGCTAGGAAATGTAGGAGTCAAACCACTGGTCCAATAATTACTCATCCTAGCTCAAACCCTAGACCACAATAACAAAACACTGTGTACTATACCAATATACCCCTGCAGCATATGTTAACACTGCTCACTATGCTGCAACCCCTGTGCCTGTGCATTATGTTCAAACCACTGTTCCACAAATTCAGTATGTTCAGGCCCCTGTTCCTCAGGCACAGGTGCAACCTGTTGCACCTCAACAAGCTGCTCCAACAGTGGCACAACCAGATCAGCAAAGCTTTTTAACACAAGGCTTTGTTGATTGGAGCAGCATGCCTGATGAACTTGGTGATGAAAATTTTGCTCTCTATGCTTCTAATAATACTTTTGATGATGAATTTTGTTTGATGGCATTAGAGTCAATACCAGAAGGGGTAGAAACTGAAGGTGAACAGCTAAGTGCTGAAACAGTGGTTAAGGTTCTAAAGCAGTGGTTACTGAAGTTGCTGGTGAACTACTGCTGGGAGAAAATTCAGAAACCCTGATTGAACCACTGTCTGACCCTTGGTCCAAAGAAGACAAAGAGAAAGAAGAACTGAAGAAAGCTGGTGAGGAAGAAGGGAGAGCTGATGAAGAAAGTGATCATCAATGTAATTGTGCCATGATGGCTGCTGCCAAGGTAACACCTCAAGTTCTTGAAAAACTGTGTTCAGAAAAATGTATTATTGCATTTGCTAACATTAAAGAGGTAAATGAAAACCTTAGGGATAAAGTCTTGTCTGATAAAGTCAAATTTGAAAAGTCATTAAAAGAACATAGAAACAAATTGGCTGAAAAAGATAAAGTGATCAGCAGTCTCAAAGAAGAGCAGAGCATAACCAAAACTCAACTCCAAACTATGGTATAAAAATACCAAGTTTGCAAAAAGGAGTTGGAGTCCACCCAGATCACCTGTAAAAGATGGGTGGAATCCTGTAAAGGATATGAGGTTATGCTTGCAAAACAGCTTGAAAGCAATGTCAAGTTTGGTATAGGACATAGAAAATATGATGATCTTGTAAACACTGCTGAAAATCAAGCTGGTTCAACTGAAATAATACTAACCAACAAAAATGGCCAAGAGGTTAAAATAACTGACAAACTTGGTAACAAAATTACTCTGGAAAGATCTGTGGGATCCTCAACTTTTGAGAAGATTGAGAAATATCAATTTAAACCCACATGGTCTGATGAGTGTGACATCCTGGAAAACTTCAAACCAATGGATTTCACAACCACTGATGGTGTTAAAGCTCCAAAAGCAAAGATCATTCCTATCAAAGATATCCCAACAGTGGTTCAAAAATCTGTTGCAAAGGAATCTGAGAAAAGGAAGAAGAGAGAAAAGATTAAAAACCTGTTTTGTGATTTTTGTGAAAAAAAAAGGAATCATCTAACAAAAGACTGTTTTCATCTAAAAGCACATGATCTAAACAAAACAAGTGTCATTGTACCTGCTGAGAGCTGCACCATTTGTGGTAAAAATAACCACAAAACTAAGGAATGTGTGTATCTCAAAAACTTTGATGAGAAAAAGAATGGGTACATTGCAAAAACATCCTTAAGTTCATCAGCATCATCTGTCAAATTCACCAAGAAACAACCACTGTTTGTCCTAGTCCAAACAGCTGTCACAAAACAGCTGAATCAAACATCTGTTCAAAGAGATGTTCAAGTGACTGATGCACCTCCTGCAAATCAATTCAGGAGAGGTAAAGGACAACCATCTTACCAAAGGATCCCACATGTTTATGAGGCTTACAAAAAGCCTTCTAAATCAAGAGTGAACATGCATCCTTTTGGTTATCAACAGGTGATTGCCAAGACCCCCAACAGTGGTTAGAGAAAAACATTCCCAAAAATGTTCAAACCCCTGAGCTAACCACTGTCCATACATATGTCACCATCCCAGACACTGTTGAGACGCCATCCAAAGCCTTATTGGCTTTGGAGACCTTAATGAACTAATACTTTTACTTCATGTGCAAGGAGCTTCTGCATGCTTAGATTGTCTTTGGTATGTAGATAGTGGAGGCTCCAGACACATGACAGGATGTAAAGCCCTACTCAAAGATTTCAAAATCCATGGAGGGGGTGATATATCCTTTGGGAATAATAGTAAAGGGAAAGTTCTGGGGTCTGGTACAGTTCAGTCTGGCAATGTAAAATTTGAAAATGTCAATCTGATAGACAATCTGAAATTCAACCTCTTGAGTGTCTCACAAATGAGTGATAAGGGGTATGGGTCATTCTTCACAAAGGAGTGTTGTAGGATTGTTGGACCAGAAATGGTTGAAAAAATTGAAGCAATAATAAAATCTGGAAAAACAAAACTTGTTGCTCAAAGAAGTGGCAATGTTTATGTTGTTGATATGTCAAAAGAGTGTCCCAGAACTGATGCCTGTCTGTTCTCAGCTGCCTCTAACAAAGAGACAGAACTTTGGCACATAAGACTGGGGCACACAAATCTCAAGACAATCACTGAAATTTCAAAAAATGGCCTAGTAAGAGGCTTACCACAAAAACTATTTTCATGTCCTGAGCATTGTGTTTCCTGTTTAAAAGGTAAACAGCATAAAAGCTCCTTTAAGTCCATTGAAGAGTCCAAAACAACCCAGTGTTTGCAAATGCTGCACACTGATTTGTTTGGCCCAGTTCAAGTCACGAGTCTCAAAAGGAAGAGATATTGTTTGGTTATTATTGATGACTTCTCTAGGTTTACATGGACTTTCTTTTTACACTCAAAAGATGAGACTACAGGAATTTTGCAAGACTTTGTGACACAGGTTGAAAAGAAATTTGACCTTCCAGTGAAAGTCTTCAGGAGTGACAATGGCACAGAATTCAAAAATAAGGAGTTGGATGCCTTCTGTGTGAAGAAAGGGATTGTAAGGCAGTACAACATCCCTAGAACACCAGAGCAAAATGAGGTTGTTGAAAGGAAGAACAGAACTTTGATTGAGGCTGCCAGAACCATGCTTGCAGATTCAGGTTTGCCATTAACTTTTTGGGCAGAGGCAGTAAACACTGCTTGCTATGTCCAAAACAGAGTTTTAATCAACCCCAAGCACAAAAAGACTGCTTATGAAATTCTGTATAAAATCAAACCACTGATCTCATACTTTGAAGTATTTGGCTGCCAATTTTTATTTTGAACTTAAAAGATTCCATCTCAAAATTTGCAGCCAAAGTAGACTGTGGTTATCACCTGGGATACTCAACCAATGCCAAGTCTTACAAAGTGTTTAATACACGGACCAAAGCAGTGGAGGAGACTTTGAATGTAAAGTTCAATGAACTTTCATCAATGAAAATCCCAGCAAATCCTGCTGATTTGTTTGATCTTGATAAATTCACTTTTGAAAACACTGCTGTCAAGACTAATAGTGCAAGTTCATCAGAGGATTCAACACCAGACTATGGGTATGAAATCATCATCCCTCAAAAGTCTGTCAAAATGAGAAGAGCAGCAGCTGTTCAAAACAGCTGTCAAAGCTCAACCACTGCTACCTCAACAGTTGTTGACCAAAGTAGCCCCTTAACCCCTGCTTCTACATCATCAAACACTGTTGATAAAAGTCCTCAAATAGTGGATCAAAGTCAGCATGTGTCCACATCCTTACCTCCTATTCCACCACCTTTTGAAGCCACTGCTGGATCATCAAAGTCACCAGCAGTGGCTAGCTTAGATGATTCACATCTGCAGCCTTCACCACAAAATGCCATTGTTCCATACCAAGGAGAGTTAATCTTCTTGAAATCTCATCCACCAGATCAAATTATTGGCAATATCAATGAAGGGGTGCTCACAAGAAGTCAATCCCAAAACATTTGTCTTTTTGTTGGTTTTCTATCACTCCATCAGCCAGTCAAGTACCAAGAGGCACTAAAAGACAACAGCTGGGTAGAAGCCACGCAACAGGAGTTCCAACAGTTCAAAAGACAACAAGTATGGGAGCTTGTAACACTGCCAGAAGGTGTAAGTCCTATTGGCACAAAGTGGGTCTTCAAAAACAAAACTGATGAAAGGGGCATTGTTGTCAAGAATAAAGCCAGGCTTGTGGTCCAAGGTTACAGACAAGAAGAGGGCATTGACTATGATGAAACATTTACCCCTGTAGCAAGACTTGAAGCTATCAGACTCTTTCTGGCCTTTGTTGTCAACCACAACATCAAGATGTATCAAATGGACATAAAATGTGCATTCCTCTATGGTAAGATTCAAGAAGAGGTTTATGTTTGTCAACCTCCAGGCTTTGAGGATCCATTTAATCCAAATCATGTCAACCTCAAGGTGTATCATGAATAAAGCTTTGTATGGCCTGAAACAAGCACTAAGGGCCTGGTATGAAACTCTTTCCACCTTTCTACTTTCCATTGGTTTCACCAGAGGCATAATTGATAAAACACTGTTTTTAAAATGGAGAGGGAAAGACTTGATGATTGTCCAAATTTATGTGGATGACATCATTTTTGGAAGCACATGTAACAAAATGTGTGAAGAGTTTAGGCAACTCATGACAGCTGAGTTTGAAATGAGTGCAATGGGTGAACTCCAGTGTTTTCTTGGTCTCCAAGTAAAACAACTGCAAAATGGCACTTTCACCCATCAAGGCAAATATGCCAAAGAACTTTTAAAGAAATTTGATATGGAGGATTTTAAGCCATGCAGTAAACCCATTGCAACCAATAAACTAGTCATGTCTGATGAGAAGGATGAATTGGTTGATCAGACCTTTTATAGAAGCATGATTGGGTCTTTATTGTACCTAATTGCATCTAGACCAGACACATGTTTGCAACATGTGTCTGTGCAAGATCCCAATCAGCCCCTAGAAAGTCAAACCTTATTGCTGTAAAATGGATATTCAGATACCTCAAAGGTGCTCCCACACTTGGTATCTGGTATCCAGCTGATGGTAAAATTGAGCTTTCAGGTTTCTCAGATAGTGACTTTGCTGGATGTGACAAGACAAGGAAGTCCACTTCAGGAGGGTGCCAATTCCTAGGCAATTGCTTAGTGTCTTGGCAAAGCAAAAAGCAAGCAGCTGTTTCCACATCCACTGCTGAGGTAGAATATATAGCTGTTGCAAGCTGTACAGCCCAACTGCTTTGGCTTCAAAATCAGTTACTGGATTTTGGTATTACTGCCTTGAAGACACCACTGATGTTGGATAGCCAGGCAGCAGAAAATATCATCAAAATCCAGTTTCTCATTCAACCACCAAACACATTGACATCAGACATCACTTTGTGAGGGATTGCTATGAAAAAGGTTTGATTTCTCTGCATCATGTTCCAACTAAGGATCAGCTGGCAGATGTGCTAACCAAAGCATTAGACACATCCACCTTTGAAAGCTTGATCTCTAGGATTGGCATGCTAAACATGGAATAACAGGCAAAATCCTGTTTTTCTATGAATAAAAGCATTAAAATGTTTTCAGAAAATCAAAATTCCATCCTTAAAAATAGCTAAAAATGAAGTTTTCATTAAATTCCTTAAAAGTCTGCCATAACCACTGATGAGTTCAAAGGTCTGTTCTACTTCAAAAGTCTGTCCACTGCTGAACAAAAGCAGTGCTGTATCCACTGATGAGCTATCCACTGATAGCAAAAATCATCCACTTCCTTCAGTACCGTTACATCCACTGCCTTCATCAGTAATTTTCACAAAAGTACTGTCCTTCACTTCATCAAGGGATGGTATGTGGACAGTACATAGTGGTTAGTCCTTTTGTAACCGCTCCCACGTCAACATTCACTTTTTCTCCATAAAACCCCCTTTCAAACCCCACACAAGGTTCTTACTGTCGAATTGAATTCATAAAAATTCTCTTCTCAAAGCAGTTTTCCATCACTTTCCATCAAATTTCTTCAAAAATTTCTTCGATCGTCTTCTTCAAAATGACTAAATCGAAGTCCTCCGCAAAATCTTCCAAAGGGGCCTCTCAAAAGGCTATACCCACAGAAATTCCACACAAACCCTCTCATAATATTCTGGGTCTTCTCACAAAACTCGACACCATAGATACCTTTGATTCCATCCTCGATATGATCACTGCGTCAAAGTACAAAACTTTGCTTACAGCAGATGCTCCTATCTACCTGCAAACCCAGAGAGAGTTTTGGAAAAATTGTACCCTTGATAAACAAGGCGAAGATGTCAAAGCCATTAACTCTACTCTACAGGGAAAAGCTGTCATAATAACACCACAATCCATCTTGGAGGTCTTTCAACTCAACGATCAGGAAGGTAAAAATTATTTTCCTAAAAATGAGTTAAAAATTGACTTCATTGAAAGAGGGTATGCAGACACAATGATGAAAAGGGATACCTTACAAAAAGGTTTCTTCCCTCCTGCAACAAGGTTTTTATTCCATACCCTCCTTATGTGTGTTTCAAACAAAACCACTACCTTTAATGAAATACCATTAAAGATTCAAAACCTAGGGTATGCTATTCTTCAAGAAGAAAATTTTAATTATTCCCAGGTAATCTTTAATGATATGGTTAAAAATGTTGAAACAAAATCATTCTTACTGTTTCCAAGATTTCTAAGCTACTATTTTGAAAAGAAATTCAGTAAGGATGATCTTTCTTTAATAAACCAAGGTGACTCTTTTCAAATGCATAGCTTAACTGCTGAAACTTTTACAAGAATGTCAACACCTTGCAAAACACAAGCAGAGGTGCTTGAGCAGAATATAGCAGCAAACACTGCTCCTCAGGTATCTGCTGCTGAGCCCACTACTCAAGGTGATAAAAGTGGCAAAACAACTGCTTTGAAACCCACACCTACAATCACCAAAAAGCCACAGAAAAAGAAAACTCAAAACCCCCCCAAACCCATCAAAAAGGCAACTCTGGAGGATGAGATACCAGAGCAACTGCCTGTGACAACACAGAAGTCACAACAAACCACTGCTGCTACTTCCTCACAGCAGTTGGTACAAATATCTCAAACCATAGCTGA